>NC_142065.1:168098753-168437753 GCF_059756535.1 Pantherophis guttatus | reverse complement strand
ATGAGTTTTAAAGCAGTAAGTTCCAAGGTACCACTGTATAAGGTAACTTATATACACAAATTCACTTCTAGTTGATCTCTTCTAGTGCTTTTCCATACTTTCTTTTAGAAAGCTTTATAAAAATGAGCATTTTAGGGTAGCTATTATTGGAAAATATTGTATTTATATAGGACGTTTTATAGATTCTTCACTTTTAAAATTTTATGTACATTATATCATCTGCATTAAGAAATTTACTTAGTATATCATTTTTGGAATGTTAGTAGCTAAAGTTATAACTTTAACTTTACAAAACAAAGATCTTGTCTGCACTGATTATTCTTGAGAGGAATAGATGAATGAAAAATCCTTAATGACAACATCAGTGTCATTTGTAGGAATGGTACAAGGATGTCTGGATTCCATTATTAGCAGGAATGTTCACAGGGTCTGATCAAAATAGTCAGTATGGCAGTCACAGCAGTGCAATTGAAGCTCTATTTTTTTTTTAAAAAAAAATGTGCATTACTTTTTTTTTAACTAGACTCTGTGGATATTACAATGAATAACTTTTGTAGAAAGAACAATAATACTTCTATTTACAGTCTTTTCTGATCCAAGCGACTTACTCCATTGCTAGAATAATTTAGTAAAACTAGATGAACGGGAGTAGAGATGAGAAATTCAGCAAAACAAAAACTGAGATGAAGTTTATATTTCC
This sequence comes from Pantherophis guttatus, assembly GCF_059756535.1. Lineage (NCBI taxonomy): Eukaryota > Metazoa > Chordata > Lepidosauria > Squamata > Colubridae > Pantherophis > Pantherophis guttatus. The sequence continues at coordinate 168,437,053 of NC_142065.1, read as the reverse complement.
TTTGTGCTTTATTTTTTTGCAGAGGAACTTTCAATTCCTATTACTTTCAATTAGTGGGAATAGATAAGAGGAGTAATTTACTTTTGTTTATTTTTAAGTGAAACTTCGTTGTCTAGAAGCTAACTATCAGCTGGAACATTTTTTTAAAAAAAAATGTATTTTTGGAAAATCTACAGTTCTTCAATAGGATTCTGTGGGAGAGTAAGGGCAAAAAGTGAAAAAATAAAATAAAACTTCAGTCAAAAGGAGCCAATTTTCTACTCCATGGCTTGCTTCTTGATTACACATTCCAGAACTTTTTTTTCTAATGTAACAGGTACCATAATCTGAAAAATAAAATTGAAAAACCCTGAGATAGAACATAAATATAAACATATACCTATCACACTACTCAATGTTATACTCTGAAAAGGATTAAGAAATAATCAGTGATATGAAGCTGAGCTAGCTAATCTGAAGCAGAAGAGCACCCCTGCCATCTATTACCAAGTAGCAAATATAATGTACTGTATTTAGGAAAAATTCATAAGGCAAAGTCTTGCTTCACCTAAAATCTCTGTGATGACAAATGTTCCTTTAAAAGTATTTTGCAATGCATACGCCTCTTGCAGATTAAAGATGGATCAACTGGGAATTCTTGGATCCTGCCTGTAACATGGTTTCAGTTGCATTGTACTCTGAAGTCTGGAGTTTTTCCAGTAGCTAAATGCTTATATTAGAAGCATAGCCAATGCATTGATGGATTGATCAAAACTATACAAGCTGTGAATTCTTCTGCTAGGGGAGTTTCTTGAAGAGAAGAGAAATACAGTTAAATTACTGCTTGTTTTTTTGGCAGCTAGCCACATATTAGAAAAACCCAAAGACTTTAGTAGAAAGTAAGACAGACAGGTTGTAGTGTTTCCAAGATAAAAAGCAGAAAGGAGAACAAAAACACTGTAACCTTAAATGGTCTTAATATGGAGAAAGCAGGACCAAACACAGTTTATTACTTGCTTCCAAATAAACTAGTGAAGTTGGATGGTTTAAAAAAAAATACTTTAAAAAATACTTTTTAGTAGAAGAATCAGGATCAATTAAAATTCTGCAAAATGCATAAGATTCTGATGCATCTCATTTATTCATGCTAAATCTGTTGAAGAAACAATTATGACACAACTGCCAAGAAATAAAGTAAATATGTAATGTGTGGAAGCATTACAGTGTGAATTTCTAAAATACTTTTAAAACACAGCCTTTTTAAAGAAATGAATGCTGATTTTAATTTTGTGAAAGTTATTTAGGTTTACAAACTATACCTGCTTATGGATACAGTATTCTACCATATCTAGACAAACTATCTGAAATGCTCTTGGACTAGCACATATTTTCCAATTTCTTCTTCCAAATGTCTTGGGATATATATTACTAAAGTCTTTCTTCCATTTCATTTGAAAATTGCAGTTCCCTAAAGCTATTTGAGCTTGTCCAGTTTAACTATAGGACTGCCCCAACAGTTTAAAAGAGGTGCTTTGTGACAACATCAGAAGATTTCAGAAGTTACTGCTTGCAGGATTGTTTGCTAGCTATTAAAACCAGAGCAGTAGAATTGGAAGAAATTTCATCTTGTACATTCGCTCCTCCATGATTGATGGTAGCATGGTGAAAAGAATATCCTTGGAATATTACTAACAGTGATGTCTTGAAAGATATTATATATGCTGCAAGAAATTAGCCAATATTTATTATTGGGTTTGCATCCCGGGATAATCTATTCTACCTTTGAGTAAAATTGAGATATCCTAGTAACAAGATTGACATTTGTACAATTTCCGAATGGTCCTGAATTTTTTGGAGACCCCTGGCAAACCCTAGCTTGTCCTTCTGAATTTTTATAGTATTCTCTTCCTAGTTCCATAAGACACATTGAAGTCGAAAAGAACAAGTAAAATCAAGAATTGTTGGAGAGATTACATTGGATGTGTGCAACTAGATGTTTCCATATTTTTCCCAATATGTAAAAGAGAATAAACAGTAGAAATCAGTAATTGTAAAAATTGATTTAAAATGTCTGAAAGCTCATTAGTTTTGCTTTTCTCAAGAGCAGCAAGCAATGTATTGTTACAGAAATAAAGAAAACCATGGTTTTCATTATGCAGTATTGGTTATTCTGATGTTATTAGCTGAGAGACATTTACAGCCATGAAACATCAAATGCATTACTGTAGAAGTAAATGTGCAAGTAACAGATTTTTGAGATGTGCTGCTTTCGGTTCCATAGTAGATATTTTAAACGAGGGATGCTGTGTAAATGAGTGTTATTTTATTTTTGTACACTTTTTATACATTTTATAGATGTGAGATTGAATTGTTAAGGAAAATTGTTATACTCTTCCAGTGTGAATATTTCAATAAGTATATTGGCAAAAGTTCGATGGGAGTCCATAAAGCTATAGTTTTCTTTCCTTTTTGGGTAGTATAATACTAGGCTAGGCAGGAGGTCTGCTAAGACCCTTTTTATGACCTTTTAAAATTGTTACAAGTAAATCTTACATGTAATTCACAAAGTAATGTAAAAGGAAGATATGGGTAATATGATGGTTTAGTCTGCATGCATGAATCTTCTGTTCTTTTATTTAACATATCTGCAGAAGAAACACATTATTTCTGATACCAATATTTCCAAAGGTTATATATTCCCAGGCATGTCTGTTTTGAATAGACCTATCTTTTCTCTCCAGGGAATTTGTCAGCATTGTTTGAACGTAGCCTAAATACATGAATGAAGAAGGGCACTTACAAAGCTATGTAGGCGGCGTCCAAAATGAAAGACATTGAACTTTTGGTCTCCTTGTGTCAACTTCTTGAACTTCTTGTTGTAACATTTTTGAACATCCAAGATCAATGTGGGATATTTAGGAAACGTGAACTGAATATCTGGCCTGTCTCACCCATTTGTTTTGTTTACTGGGATGATTTGGTCCAAAGGGATTACAAAAAATAGTTTGCCATACTCATTTATTGAGAATAAGGTTTTTGATTTATTTTAAAGTTTAAAACTGATACAGGATTCCATTAAAGCATTTCACATGTGGTATCACAGCTTAGGGCAGTATTATTATTAGACATACCCTCTTCAGATACAGGGGGTATGGTGAAGATGAAAGACAGCAGTTTGCCTAAGGCTACCTGTTGCATTCATGGCTGAGATGAGATTTTAAAGTCGGGGCCTACTGTCTTGAAGCCATTGCACAACATGAGATCTCTAATAACAGCACAGTGGCAAAATATCTATAGGCCACAATACAAAATGCACAAACCAGTGCTTTCTATTTTCCTGCTCCAGCTTTTTGTGCCTAAATATTGAATTTCACATGAAACATAGCTTACACATAAGGGGGTAGGTTGGGTTGGTACTTTGGAGCGCTCTTCCATGAAATAGGCTGAACTACAAGAAATTTATTCTCTCCTAGAAGAAAGAAGCTTCTAATACTTGTCCTTCTAACTCTAGATAGTAAAAATAATTTCCCCTCCCCTATGAAACTTTCCAAACTCAGAATCTCTTTTTCGCTTCACTTAGGAAGAAGAAACCATTGGCCTTCCTGCTGTTAAAGAATTATAACTTTCTGTGTCCTTCAGCATTGGTCAAGTTGATTCCTGAAAGCCCCAGCCTGAGTGAGAATTTAAGAGTTATAAAACAAAAACCTCTGAAAAATATCCAGTTGGGAAAAATTGCTTTAAGAAATATAAATAAATGTTTGAAAAAAATACTTCCACATTCTATCTTTACAGCAATATTAGAATTATAAAAATTGATGAGGTCAACAGTGGTTTATCAGCATACATCATAGTTATCCAAAATTGTAAACATTTCTAGACAAATTTCAACATCTTTGTATTGATTCTGCAAAGAACAGTTCCATAATCCCCTACCCCCCTTCTCTCTATATAATCAACAAAGACTATTTACTTTGAAGGTGAATTTACATGACATACATAAGCTTAAATGTTTTTTTCCAAATACAGTAAGTTTTTTAAAAAAACTGATTGCGGTCTTAACATCCGTTTAATATGGTTGATATCATTCCCTTTAGGCTAAGGCACAAAGATACATCCTCCCTCCCTCCCTCCCTCCCTCCCTCCCTCCTCTCTCTTTCTCTCCCTCCCTCTCTCCCTCTCCCTCTCCCTCTCCCCCACCTCTCATTAAAAAGTGCATCAACCAAAAATAGAGTTGGAGAGGTTAATCCTTTACCAACAATTACATGTACAACAATCAGCGACAAGCAAAAAAAGTACAGGCTCCACTGTTTCCTTTCAGTTTTCCATGAGAAAATACATGTGTGTAAACATTCTCCCTAAGATCCATTCTCTCCTTTAGCAAATTGAGTCCATTGCTTTGCCTGCTGCTGTAAATTGCTTCTGAGGACACCAAATGTGTCAGGTCTGTCTATGTCCTTTCTATTTTCAACAGCCTCCGTTGGGCATATTGAAGAATAATAGGATGAAATTGAGCAAAGAAACATGTGGACTAAACAATGTGGACATTTTCCTAACAGTAAGATGTATTAGGATGGAGAATGGATCTCCAGAATGAGTAGCTAAGCACCCTATTGCGTGAACAATTTCAATAGGGCAGAGCATGCTAAGAAATGTAGTAATATAACAAAACCAAAATCAAAGGAAAACTAACTTGAACCAGACAGGGATTCTAAAATGTATGTTCTAAAATCCTTTACTGGACTCACTGTTTGTTCTAGAACAGTTAATTAGAAGTATTGTTTTATGTTCCAACATCTTGTTGTGCTATCCCCATTTCCATTACTTCTCTTTCATAAGTTTCACTTCAAAAGGAGCCTTGGTAGTACAGTGGTCTAAAGCACCCTGTTCTTAAGACCAGCTGCCTGCAATTACTGCAGGTTCGAATCTCGCCAGGCTCAAGGTTGACTCAGCCTTCCATCCTTTCTAAGGTAGGTAAATTGAGGACCCAGTTGTGGGGGCAATAAGCTGACTTTGTATAAATATACAAAAGGATGAAGGCTATTGCTTAGCACATTGTAAGCCGCCCTGAGTCTCCGGAGAAGGGCGGCATATAAATTAAAATTAAAAAAAAAACCCTGTGTAATACTTCTATGTGATGCTTATGTATATTTTTCTACGTATTGTTTATGTAGGTACCTTCATGGGATATGCATTAAATTTGTACAACTCATTTTCGTGGCAGAAGAAACATTTCTCTTTTGAGGAATCTTGCACTTTAATTATGCTCCCTAATTATGCATATTTCCATAATTCTCATTCAATCTTTTCTCCATTTTCCCCAAGAAGAAGAAAATATCAATGAAATTTGCATGTGTTGTGTGTTAAATCAGGGATTGGAAACTTTTAAACATTGTAGCCTTCAATGGACAAAAGATGTCCACTGCATAGAATATGTCCTATTATTTTGCTTGGTTAAGAAAGAGGAAAGAATTTTGAATGCATTGTGCTGCAAACTCCCATCCATTTTGAGAGATTCCAGATGACAAAAGAAAACATTTTTACTGATGGTATCTTTCAAACTGCAAGGGAACATCCTTGATTTCCTGCAAGGGAGCTGTTTGGGCCAGAAGCATGGCAAAAGAGTTCTTGGCACCCCTCAATATTCCATATATTTGATTAAGGTGTTATTGACTGTTCATTCCCTGTGACATAAATCTACATTTCTGGCTATACTTTCAAATCAACATTACAGGACAATTACCCACCTAACAAATGTAGATTCTGTTGCAGCCATTCATTTTTCATAATTGGTTAATAGCTTGTTTCCAATCAGCTCAGAATCAGTCATTTCCTCCTCCCAGTGAAGATTTTGAATTGATTTTCAGGTAACTTTTAATCCCAAATAGCATAAGCATGTTCATTAGTTGATTTTTTTTCCCAATGACAATTTATTTCTGGAGAATCCCATCACATTATAAACAGGTGTAGATAATTTGTACTTACTTTTGGTATATGGTGCCTTCCAAGTTTTCTATGATTCAATTAAATTCAAAATTAGGTTTATGAGTCCATCCCCATTCCCTTCTTGCTCCGACATTTGTTAAGAACATGTCCTCATGGTAGAACTTCCATCAGCCAGCCACTGAGGCAGACTGAAGTCAATCAAGGACAAAACTAGTGTTTTTCATTGGAAAGAAGGAATATGCTCTCTCCTGTATGATCATTCTATGTTGTATGGAAGAGGCGCCTGAGGGAATGTTGCAATCTGTAGTGTTCCAGCTGGCCCACTGCAAAACCACACTCTCCCATCTGACTACAAGGCTCTATGCCACAATGATTATTTCTATTTTGTCTGCTGGAGGAACAGAGCCTCACTTAGCAACCAAGGTTGTTGATATTGTTTTGTCAGGGTACTATCAACTTTGTGGAAGATTTTCCTGGAGATTGCTATTCCCATTTATATGTGTGTGCATACATGAGGATATGTGTAAATATGCCACAAAAGAAATTCTAGAAAAATTCTGAAAATAAGGAAATTAAGGGAAATAAATTTTAGAAAATAAGAACTCATCATCTATCTTAATGCCAAACATTTTCATTGGCTACATATCACAGAAGAAATGGTTAAGTTGTACCACAGTTCTCAGAACGTATACAATATTTGCATACAACAAACACAATGATAGAATTAACATGTTGTTTAGTCTTCAGTTTCAAAATCAGGGTTACAAAAGAGTGTTTAAAAGAGACTTTTCTGATAAATATTTTAAGTTCTGGATTTTGAGGTGAGCCTTTTTATCAATTTCATTTGAAAATTTCAATGATAGCTTTTTTTATGCCCTTGTTAATCATTTGGTACCAGGGCAGTTTCATATGTTTCGTCTTAGACCAGTTATTTCTATATGATACCATCAAACGTTGATGGACTATAGTTGTCATCACCACTAGATTGACAGGGTGCATTATTCAATGTATCAGAAAGAATTTAGGTTGGTGAAAATTGCCTTACATATACAGTATAGTTAAGCCTTTTTCTTTTCAAACTCACAGAATGAAAAAAACAACAACAAACCACGTTCAAACCATTTTCTTTACAGAGAAGGAAGAAAAGAAATCCCCAAGTTGAATTTATAGTCAGTTCAGTTCAGTTCAGTTCAGTTCAGTTTGGTGCATTTAAACTGTTTTGTGGTATTCACTTAATTATCTATAGCAACATATCTCATGGTCTGAAATCATACATGAAAGACTGAAGCTCAAGAAGCTCAAGAAGCTGAAGAGAGTTCTGATAATGAGTCCCTGACAGATGCATGATGTGACATGGAAATACATATTAAGTCAGAGAGAGAGGGTGTTCATTACCACAAGTATTTCACTTTCAACATAAATATGTACTACCCTACATCTGGGATTATTGCTGCATTACAGCTAATTATCTTAAAGCATCTTGGCCTTAGGTTAGAGATGAATGATTCCTAACAATCCATAGAATGAGCAAAAGGGGCTTGGATTATCCTTTTGTTAAGTACATAAATTACCTTGGCAACATACCAAGTGGTACAGTGGAATATCATATAGTGAATTATTTCTTCTTCTACTCCTCCTCCTCCTATTCCAATGTACATTTCAAAGCATATGACAAGCTCATATAAAAAAAGAAGCAACTTTCAGCAATACTGATGTTAGTACCACTCAGTGGTGGGTTGCCCCCAGTTCACACCAGTTCTATAGAACCAGTAGTAAAACCGGCGGGAGACTCACCGACCCTGATGTCATCAAACTGCTTCTGCACTTGCGCAGAAGAGCACACATGTGCGAGTGAAGCAACCGCACATGTGCAACCCTGTTGCAAACTGATAGTAAAGGTAAGTAGAATCCACCCCTGCTAGCACTATTAAAATGCAAAACATCTTTTGTTCTCCTTTTTGAAAAGAACTGCATTACTTGTTTTTGTTGATTGGTCTGTCTGTCTCTTTGTTTGTCTGTCTGTCTCTCTCCCATCATCATCATCATCATCATCATCAATCAATACAGAGCCTTGGTAGTACAGTGGTCTAAGGCACCCTGTTATTAAACTGGTTATTAAACCCAGCTGCCTGCAATTACTGCAGGTTTGAATCTCGCCAAGGCTCAAGGTTGACTCAGCCTTCCATCCTTTCTAAGGTAGGTAAATTGAGGACCCAGTTGTGGGGGCAATAAGCTGACTTTGTATAAATATACAAAAGGATGAAGGCTATTGCTGAGCACATTGTAAACCGCCCTGAGTCTCCGGAGAAGGGTAGCATATAAATCAAATAAAAAAAAAATAATAAAAAATAAAAATAAATCAATCAAATTATCAATCTTTCTATCTTCTAAGACTTGCAGATAGTGCAGAATCTCATTGGTAAACTACATCACAACAAAACTGCTATGAGGTCAGAGCTGGTGCTGCAGAATTCAACCCTGTGAATCTGCTCCTAAAATAAAGAAAAATATGCTAAAAGAACAAGGGACAATAATCAAAAAAGATTATTGTGTTCTGTCCTGAACATCTAATATCTTCCTTCCTGTCTTCACTTTGAGTTTCAAGGCTACCAATTACAGCCTTGAAAATCTCTCCATTTTCTATTCATGAGAAACCTAAGAATCCAAATTGATGATACACTCTTCATTGAAAGAAATGCTATTCTCCTTCAATGAATGTTCAGAGTGTTCCTCACTACCAAGATGGTCAATCTCACAGTTCATTCCAGGTTGTGCGCTTGAATAATTGCAGCAGTTGGTTGACCAGGTAACTGAAACCTCACCCAGTCCCTTAATGGCCATTTGTACAATTCTGTCTTGCTTGTTTTTATCATGTGCTATTACTTTACTGGCAATGTGAGAAAGATCCCTTTACAAGTCATTAGTGTTGACATATTGTTCTCTGAATATGTACACAGTGAAGAAGATTCTTTCCCAAAGATCATGCAAATATATAATAATAACCTTTGTTATTCCAATATATAGAGGTAATTACTAAAGAACATTTAGTTTATGTATAGCATTTTCCCCCAAAGCAATAACCGAAGAAATACAATGACAACACTATTCCTTACTGATGGAACACAAAGACTTTTCATTTATGAAATATATTCTAATCGAGTTTTTAAATCTTAAGACAAAGATTGATCAGTAAGAGATAGTCAAAAAATAGTGGTATGAAGAGTGGAGAGAAGAATTTAAATGAAAGATTAATAATTTGCTGCAGTGGTTTGCAACCTATTGTTCTGAAATTATTAATGGTCTGCAAAAATATTGCAAGTGTTCCCTAATGTTTGGGAATATTACTGAAATTTCAGGAGATCATTAAATCACACATCTTTTTGGCATTCTTACTCAAAATCTCACATATATTCATCTGAGAACACCAAAATCATGCAGTGTGTATGAATCTCTTGACTTTATTTTATTTTTTATTTTATTTATTTATTTTGTCAAGTGCATATTAGATAATATATATAAGTATAAGCATGAACTGAATACATAAAATGAAATTAAAGGGAACATTAGGACAGAGACAGTAGGCATGCTGGTGCTCTTATGCACCCCCCTTACAGACCTCTTAGGAATGGAGTGAGGTCAACAGTAGACAGCTTTAGGTTAAAATTTTGGGGGTTTGGGGATGAGACCACCGAGTTTGGTAGTGCATTCCAGGCATTAACAACTCTGTTACTGAAGTCATATTTTCTGCAATCAAGTTTGGAGCGGTTAACTTTAAGTTTGTATCTATTGTGTGCACGTGTATTGTTGTGGTTGAAGCTGAAGTAGTCATTGACAGATAGGACATTGTAGCAGATGTTTTTATGAGCTATGCTTAGGTCATACCGAAGGTGGCGTAGTTCTAAATTTTCTAAACTCAGAATTTCAAGTCTGGTGGCATAGGGTATTTTGTTATGACAGAGGAATGGAGGACTCTACTTGTGAAATATTTCTGGAAGCGCTCAATTATATTAATGTCCTATATGCAGTGCTGGTTCCAGACAGATGAGCTGTATTCGAGAATTGGTCTAGCAAATATTTTGAATGCTCTGGTTAATAGTGTAATATTACCAGAGAATGTTATCTTCTATCGTAAAAGCAACTCTGCACTCAGCTATGATCTTCCTGGCATCTTATTCTGATTCTATGAAATCCAAAAGAAAAATATCATGAAAGAATGTCTCCCTGACTGCTTTTTAATTGCATTGCTATTATCACTGTCAAGGAGTTTCTTACTGCTCAGAAATTGTTATAAAAGATTTCCTTCCCTGGAGAAGTTCAAAGAAATAATCCTTTCTATTTCTGGACCATAATTTTGATGGAGAATTTCAAAAGGTCATTTATGCCCAACTCTAATTTGTAGATGTACAGATCAATATAGATGTAAATGTAGACAACCGTGTACAAGAAATCTGTGAAAAACTATTTTTCCCTTTGGGGATTCTCTGAACTTTTGCATTTTTTGCCAATGAACATTATCCAACTCCATGTGGTTCCTTTTCCTGAATAAACAATGCCAAAATCTGATTCTTAATTTTTATAAACCATAAAATAGCTACTATTCTAGAAAGCGTTCAGTTATTCCTTAACTAAAACAGTTTGCTATGGAGGAATGACTAAAATTCCTACATCACAGTATGAGAGATGTGATAATAATCATTTGTGATTATTGTATCAAGTGGATATTATTGCGATAATATCCACTTGATATTAAATCCAAGGATGCAGTTATTTTTTTCATGTGTAATCATCACTTTGTTTATATAACAAATAAACAAATCTCCAAAGAAGGAGACAAATAATTTTTCACAACATTGTATGTCAATTCTTGTTCTAGTTTCAATATTCTTATAGCGCTTTAACAGTTCAGGTTGCCTCTATAATTCTATAGAATTATCATCTTTAAACTCCTCTTAGCTTACTTTTACCCTTTTTGTCCTGTTAATTTCATCTGCGGCATGAAGTTACAGTAAATAGAAAAAGCAATTAATATGTTAAGCAGAAGGATTGTAATGAGATTCATGTACAGACTTGACTTACTCACACTGCAACAGCATGTCTGGAGCAGAATATGCAATTTTGTGGCTTGTTCTAGCAGATGACACAGAGTCCCTTGACCTCTCCTATACTTAAGATACACACAGCCTCATTTTAATGGCTGAAATGAATCTGAGGCTTTCCCAGTAGAACCAATTTTCACCCTCTGTGAATTGAAGCCTCAGCATCTCTGCAGAGTTTAGTTTGGTGGAGAAGCCAGCATAAGAATAAACCTGTGACCTTCTGCCCCAGTTGATATGGTTTTTCACTTCCTGATGAGTGGATCTGCACTTCCAAGAAGCTTGGCATCAATGCACATCCTGAACTAATAAAGGCTGATGGGATATTTTGTCAGTGAGAAAAGATGTATCTACTCACAGCTTGACACCCTGTTGCTGTCTTCTCAAGACTTTCACTGAAAAATTCTTTAAGGAAATCACAACCATTACAATTCCAGGCCATTATTGAAAACGTCATCCTGGGAAACACTTGGGCTGAAATGTACAGTATATTTTAGTAGCTATTCTGATCTCCTGCAGAAAGAATCATCATGGATTTAGCCAACTGATATTGCAGACAAGAGTGAACAACCTGTACCAAACTGAAATGTAGTTTAAGCTAAGTTAAAGTAATACTGTACAATTCAACATACCATTACACTCTAAGGCTTTTCCTGGTATCTCAGTGGAAAGAGCCTAATTATGTCTTGCCTGATGTGGTTCTACAGCCTATAAATAATAGTACAATATGATCGGTACTTAGGATTTGAAATTGACCTGGCTTTTGTTAGAGAAAAGCATCAGGGACTTAAATGCGGAATTGCCTTTAATAATCACCAGGAAATTAAACCAAGCAGCATTCCACTTTTAGAAAATGGGCTTCTTCACTTTCACAGGAGAAAGCATTATAAACGACTCACACAAGTGGGATGGGAAATAATAAACATCTCCAAAACAACCATATTCAGTATAATCAGGAAACCGACCCGAGTCTGCTGCTATTCCAATAGCGCTGAATAAATAATTAATAGCTACTGACAAGGTAACATATATAGCACTAGTCAGTTCTTTACTTCTTGTTTGCTACTCTGGGCCTTGATCTTTTCATTTCCATTAGCTGTGGCAGAAAGAAAAATGGGAATGGAGAGTAGGGACCTTTGCTACTTAATACTAAACGTCCTTATTTGGAAAGTCATTCTTTAAAAGTGACTCTTGATATGGATTAAAATATCTTTACGATAGAATATAGAGTGGCACAAACTAAGTAACTATTTAACTAGCTGATTAACTACTAACCACATTGTTTTATCATGGCAAGAATTGGATACTTTATGGTGCAATAAATTTGCCTGGTAAAGCAGTATAATAAAGGAAGCTTTCAACTATCTAAAAAGAGAGGGCATGTGATGGCATGTACCAAAGAGGGGCCTGGGAGGCCATTGGACTTTGGCTTGACATCATAGGAAGAAGACAGACAAGAGAATATGTATGGAGCAATGGTGGGTTTCAAAATTTTTTACTAGAATACACCCAGTTCTGTGGGTGTGGCTTGGTAGGCGTGGCATGGCTTGGTGGGCATGGCATGGGAAGGATACTGTAAAATCTCCATTCCGTCCCAAATCCAGGGAAAAGTTACTGCAAAATCCCAATTTCTTCCTGATCAGCTGGGACTCAGGAAGCAGAGAATAGATGGGAGCGGGGCCAGTCAGAATTTTTACTACCAGTTCTCCGAACTACTCAAAATTTCTGCTACCGGTTCTCCAGAACTGGTCAGAACCTGCTGAAACCCATCTCTGGTATGGAGGAATTACATAGTCTTCATAATTTAAGAGTGTTGTTGTCCTTCCAAATAAGGCCTGATATTAGATTACTCCCATATAAGCATAGAGTTTTCATCATAACTAAACCAGGTAGGCATTTCGAAGATAAAATTATTCTGTCAATGGTGAGCATAAATTTCTCCTCCACAATGCTTGGCTTTTGTCAAAGCTATTGAATAGGAACAGAAGAAGTTTGGGGAATAATTTCCTTGGGAATGATTAGTGTGAGCAGGTTGACTCCCTGCCTCCTCCCTATCAAAAGCAAAGAAAATCAAGCACTCAAGGCCTGCTGTGCTGAATTTTCCTTCTGCAGCTCGAGTCACGGTGCCCCTGGTAATGGTCTGCCATCCAAGCAACTGTCACATGTGTTGTTGAGTGTGTGCTGGTTTCTTTCTTTTTGAAATATGACAGTTCCCAAGTGAAAGGACTCTTCCACTCCAATAAAAACTTTCTTTCTATTGTCTGAGTTCTGTTTGTTTTCTGGCAACCCCCTCACTGCCTGTGCATTGTGCGCAGTTGTACAGTTCCCACTTCTGTGCGCTGTGGCCAACTGGAATCTTTGGAGGCTTCTCTGTAGCATTGCCTGAAGCAAATACCACAGCTCAATAGCAATTTAATATTGTAATCAGGGAGCAAACTGTGCAGTTTGGGCACATGGTGATAATTATTAACTAGCTCTATTAGTCTTCAGATTCTAGTAACTAATATTTACAAAAGGTTTCCTGTGAAGGGGAGACCCTTATGCACCAGCATTTGACATATTCCAGAGTGATTGTCAGTGGACCTTTAAGCCTCTTTTGGGCTTACAGTTTAAAGATGAAACATCAATACAGCGAAATCGCACTTCAAACACACTATTTCATGAATAATAAATTCTCAAGATGTAAAACTATATCAGGCATCAGAACATTTTATGAATTTATGAGGAATGTATCTATGGAAAAAAATATCAGAAATGATTTTATATATATAGGCACATCTGTTTACGCACATGCCCACACACATACACACACACATACACACACATACACAGACTATATACATTAATCTGCTATTTGCACATTTTTTTCTATGCTTCCAAATATAATGTAATTCCAAACTCTTAATTTCATAGTTCAGAGATCACAGGCAAGAATAGGCAATGCAGCCAAACTGTATTCTCCAACTAACATCCCTTTTAAAATATAGGGGTTCTTGAACAATTAAGCAATGCTACTAGATTTTTCTACCACTTTCTGCCCATTCCTTTTTATCATTTAAGATATCCTGAGGGATATCAGTGCTCTCTGATAAATGAAATATAAAGAAACGGCCACAAATCAATCCCCCCCCTCTCTCTGTGTGTGTGTGTCTGTGTCTGTGTGTCTGTGTCTGTGTCTGTGTGTGTCTGTCTGTGTGTGTGTGTGTTTTTTTTTTTACATAAAGCTTGTAATTACTCATTCACCAGGTAGAGTAATGTAGCGAAGAATCTAGCCAACCAAGTCAATCTCTACTAGGTGGAAATGGAGTTCTTCTTCTCCCATACCTTCATTAAGTCCATGTTCTACAAATGGCATGGAGGACATATGTGCAGTCAGTTTTGACAAATATGTAGGTTATAGCATTAAATAAGTATGTTATAGCTTCCTTTATAATTTTGTATATATGGACTACTCCTATTTCCTGGTTGAGTTTTAGGACTAGGGACTCTAAAATATTCTTTACTGCTACTGGATTTTCGTATTTCACTCAAAAGATTGAAAATTTTAAGGGGAAAATCTTGGAATATATAGATTTTAGTGGCCAGACATGGCCACATTTGTGTGGGTGTGAGTCAGCAAATGGAGAGACAACAGAGGAGAAGAGCTCAACTCTGGTCTTGAAGGGCAACTGTGCTGTCATGAGGGCTGATAAGCGACCTGACTGTTAGTCGGGACTGTTGTGGGAAGATGCCAAGACAGCAGTCCCTCAGTAGCTAAGGACTTACTGCTGGTCTGACCCAAAACTAAAGAGAGAGTGAGAAGGAGAAAAAAAAAATCCTGAGCAAAATAGAGTGTCTGGAGAAAAAGGTTGAAGAGTGAAGTTATTTGAGTGTGTGGAGCAGTTGACAATATCTGGTCAGAAAGGGAGAAGAAAATTCTATGAGGGGCTCCCCTGGTGGAAGGGAAGGGAAGTCCCAGAGGAATGGCATGACCCATGCATGACCCAGGTGAGAAGGAGGAGATTGACTGTTGTTGGTAAAGCCCTGGTCTCTGAGGAAGAACTGGGCAGAAGACCCAAGACAGATTCTTACCCCAACAGCAGAAGTTGTTTAGCTAAGCAAATGTGTGGGAGTCAAGCTGTCCTAAGCACATTATTGTAAATCTACCCCATTTGTTTCTTTTCACTCTTTCTTGTTAAACTTAGAAAAAGTTTATGGAGAGGGAATGAAAGGGACAGGAAGCAGGAATGCTAGAAGGAATAGTTTCTGGGAGAGAGATATAGAAGGAAACCGGATACTAGGTAAGTACTGGAATTATGTTGTATATAGCTGTTACAAATACCTGTTGTAAATAGCTTTGCCGTATAATAAGAGAATATATATATATAAACATTGTCTTGTTCTCTGTGTCAGTTGTCCTTGAAAACCAAAATACACCATCAATTGAAAAAGAACACAATCACATTGTAACAAATCTAAAGATTGAAATCAAAATCCACTAACATTGGATTTTTCCCTAGTAAGAAAATGAGCTATGAATTGATACATCTATGTCCATGCAGCATTTTTGTGTGTGAAATTCACACAAAAAGCATGCTCAAAGGTATATGATTTCTATAAGATACACAATTTTCTTTGAACTATGGAACAACCTATATCATTAGTTTCTAAAGCAAGCTGAGGCCCGGAAAGCATAATCATCTGTTAGTGTTCTTAAGAAATGAAATGGAAAAGTGACTAGCAATATTTATTATCTTGGAGCTCCACCAATTTGTACCTGAGAACAATGTTTCTAAAACTGTTAACAAAACATCTTTGTGATAAAGCATGGATGAGATAAAGCACATGAAGGCACATAAGGATTCACTATTTTGACTTGACACTAGAGAAAACCTAGCTGAAAAGGGAGAAAAAGCAGAAATGTTAGAAGAAACTGACGACCTAATGCTGTACTTCTAGATTTTAAGGAACATTTAAATTTCAGAAAGTGAATGTTAATAAGCATAGAGCAATGACAGGAGAAATTAATGACTCCAGGATGGTTTTGGAATTGGCAGCCTTCTAAATCAAATCAGTCAATCAATCAAACAATAAAGGGAAAGGGAGCTCAAGGGAGATATTAAAAACACAATTACAAGTAATTCCTATGAGGGAAAAAATGGAGGATAGCAAAAGAAGCCAATATAGTTACACAAAAAGCTGGGTGAAATCTGAAAACAATAAAGGATGTTTATAGGAAATAGACAAGTTACTCAGCAAAGAAGAATATTCTCTGGTACTCTAGAATTTAGAAATGTGCCGGAAGAGTTAAAGCTCATAATGAGCCACAAACAGCATTCTCAGGACTTCTTTAGATATTGGTAAGTAAAAGAAAATAACCATTACATCTTTTAAGTAAAGATGGTGAAATGCTAATTAATAACAAAGAAAAGATAGAGCAACTTAACTCTTATTTTGGTCAGTCTTCACTAACTGGATAGCTTGTGTTCCAACTGGAAATTGCTAATATCAAAATGATGAGGTAGGAAGTTTCAGATTCATAGAAACCTAATCTACTTTAAATCATTTTAAATCTCCAGGGCCAAATACTGTAAATTGTACTCTAGGATCTGGATGAACTTTTATTATAATCTTTAACAAATCCTAAAGAATTAACAGGATTAGCAGACAATTAGAAGAGAGGAAATGTTTTCAAAAATGGGAAAATAGATGATCTAGAATAATTTGAAATTGACATCTGAGGTTCTAGAGCAGATCATAAAGAAATTAATCTCAAAAAGTTTTTATAAAAGTGTGGCAGTTACATGTCTTGTCAGAATAACTATAGTTCACTTTTTGTTAATTAAATGTTAAGTAGTGTAGCAGTGGCTGTTCAGTATGGGGAAAGAACAATCAACCTCCTGGCTCTGTTGAATGACAAATGGCTCAGCATTTTCCTGTATGTCTTTTGACACCTACATGAAATGGTTAAGAAAAATAATCCATTAGCTGAGATGAAACGTCTCAATATGCTGTTGCTGCCAAATTATATATTCCAGGTCATCTTTGGGACCAGTGGAATCCTTACCTGGCAATTTGGAGGCTGTGAGGGACTGCATGGGACCCGGAATAAAACAAGCTTAAAACTCATTTCACCTGAAGGAACAGATTAGTGACTTAGATATTTTCCTGGATTGGTGAATGGAAGCCATTGCCAACAGACCCTTCGTTCAGCTTCAGATAGTATCCCACTTGTACTCTTTTTTTGGATCAGAAATCCCTAGTGGCAGTAACTCATGGCCTTCTTACTCTTGAGAACCAAAATTGAGATAAAGTTGCAATTGACTCATGGTGATTTTGTCAATGCCAATGTTATTCATACTTACAATACGTAAGTATGTAGGCCAAAACTAAACCAGCATTATAAATTCTGCAGCCTTAACCAAAATGTTATGTTTAAGTATTCAGGGTCCTTCCCAGTGGTGGGATTCATCCAATTCGTACCACTTCGGAGAACCAGTTGTTAACTTTCTGAGCAGTTTGGTGAACTGGTTGTTGGAAGAAATCATTAGGGCAGACAACTGGTTGTTAAATTATTTGAATCCCACCACTGGTCCTTCCCAAGGAGAAGTAAATAAAATGCTGACAAATGTTATGTTTAAATTTAGGACTATTATTTTGCATCTAATACAGGATTTGGAGTATGAAATATCACCCTTCAGACTGGATTTTCAGTCCTGATAGGAAACCCTATACACTGGTGTTTATTTCAAACATGTGCCAGGTGGGAAAAGGAAATGGAAGTAAGAGGGCCCCATTTTGGAGACCCGCTAAACCTTATTTTTGGTGGCAACCTTGTGTAGTTATAAAACTATCTGGGTTATTTGGCTGCCTGTCTAGCTATGATAGGGTTGAAGTGCAAACATAGAGGTCAGTTGTGCAGGTTGCTGTTTCTAAAATAGGATCATCAATCAGGTTTAAGAGAACACCTTTGTCCAATAAATTCTAAATAGGAAGTCTGGTTATGTATCGACCTTGCCATCGGATTCCAAATAAGGCATCATTAATGGATATCTTGTTCAAAAATAGTAATGTAATGGTAATAATTACTATTGTTGCTTATTTTGAAATTTGGCATCCTGATATGCAATTAAGGTGGAAAGAATTGAAGATTTGAAAATGTAATCCATTATTATTAATGAAAAGTTAAAGCAGATACTTATTGGCTATTTGCTGTTGCTTGGGCCATTGATAGAATGATTAAAGAATAGAAATAATTTGCATAGATTTTAGTAAATTAAATCTGAGGCTACACTTTAAATAGCTAATTATGCTTAATCATGCAAACTGATGTTGAAGACATTAATTTTTAGTGTGATATGCGGCCCCTCAGTAGACAATTCAGAGTAATTAGTAATTAATTATGATTATTGTTTACAGTCACAATTAAATAGGACTTGCATATTCACCTTTGCTCTATGTGAAGTGCTCCCATATAGGTTGCTAAACATAATAAAGCAATAGAGCTGTTTTACAATGCTGCCATAAAATGGTAATATCATGTTAAACCATGTCCTTTTCACTGATGGGAATAATATATTAAGAAAGAAGTAGTCTACAATAAAAGAGATAGATATCTTTGATGCTTTCTTAAAAGGTGAGTTTGAGACATCCAGTGAAGGAATCACCATCGTTTGTCTTTAAACTATATTAGTTTCTAAAAGCATTAAATTAACACTTTTCAGTCTTAAAACCAGACTGATCATGCTGAGATGTCATAGTAAAACAATACTTTTAGAATGAGCCACAATGTTATTGGCTTACCATTCTGATTTATTTGGAGAGGAAGAAGCCAGAGTTTCCGTTTTTACATATTATTAAACTCATGAAGACTGAATTTGTATGATTTATTAGACAATCCTACTAGAAGAAAGATTGTACTAGGAATGAGATCCAGGTGAGAATGAGGAATTAACATATGATAGATAGATAGATAGATAGATAGATAGATAGATAGATAGATAGATAGATAGACAGACAGACAGACAGACAGATAGATAGATGATAGATAGATAGATAGGATAGATAGGATAGATAGATAGATAGATAGATAGATAGATAGATAGATAGATAGGATAGATAGATACTTGTACCCAGTATGCTAAGTTGACTTTACAATATTAAACAGTTTTGCCACAGTAAAAGGCAGGAAACATTTTATGATTTCAGAAATGTGGTTTACTTATTAGCAGTTCTGTAGGATTGGAATATTGGCATGCTGGCTGGCGAATTTTGGGAGTTAAAGTCTACACATCTTAAAGTTACCATGGTCGAGAAACACTGTAATTACGGTCTCCTTTAGACCCAAGTTCTCCTGGTTCCATCTTGTGATTTAAGAACAGATTAAGATCAAAAACAGATTAAGAGAAGGAATAGAAGGACGTAGAGGATTCCCCCTCCCTTAAACTACATTAGAAACATAAAGAATTAAACCTTCACTATTCTGGGTTTTATCATATGGATACAAATTGGATAACTAAATATCACATACAGAATACCTAATACAATTACAGACAATGAAAAAAATGTTTGATATTGTAAAGCACTTATTTTATGGTTAATAGATCAGAAAGCTATTTTTCTTGCTAAAGAAAACAATAGAGGCAGATTCTCTGATTAAATATATCTCATCGTCATTTTTTCTTACTTGCTCTGCTTTTGCCCAAGTCATTTTGTGGGTGTGCATGTGTGTTTTCCAGGTTAGGCCAGATGATTCCTCATCCTCTTCAATGCCTTAGGACTGCTTTTGAAATGACAAGGGGCCAGCTCCTCCAAAGTAAATGTTGGAGAGGGCAGGTAAGCCTTTCCAGCCTGGGTTAACAGAGTTTATCTGCCTACCAGCTTGCCCAGAATGACAGGATGATTTTTTTCTTTCTTTTCCTTTTCCTATCATTTCCATGATAATTATGACCTATATCACTTTGCCTCAGTATATATTTGTTCCTTCTGGGACATGTTGAAATAAGTTTTAACAAGTTCTGCTCATCATTATATTCTGCTTTCATTATGGCTTAGCCTGGCAGCCTGTCCTTTGCGAAGGACTACAAGCTTCATAGTGCTGAAAGCTGGAGCAGATCAGGAGTTGGTGTTGAGACACAGGCGCTCCGTCTAAATGACCCCTTTCTCTAATGGATAGCCTATAGTTCTACAGAAAAAATACGTCTATCATCCATGCAAAAGGGAAAGCAAACCACAAGCATGACATAGATAAGATATTATTTGAGCCGCTCATCCTTTCTTATTAAATAAGCCAATACGTGGGGTACAGAAATAGGTTTTGGACAATTTCTATACAAAGGAAAAGGCTCATGGTGGGAAGATGATATGGAGTGACAGTGTGAAGACATAAAATGGACCATGTCCCATGTGGATTTTCCATTTTTCTTGGAGGCTATGTGGGATTTTTCTTTCTTTTTCATTACAAACCAGTCTTGTACCTTAAACAATTATTTTATTGAGAGCTAGAATGAAGCCCTGGGAGCAAAGGTTGCACTTCTCCTCTAAGGGTCTAAAACAAGAAATATAAAGTAATTTGTATTTAAAGTATCCTACAAGAATCTACATTTTGTGAATAAAGCATTAAAGGTCCAATTTGTACATTTTGTAGTAAAAACTAGAGGAAAATTATATTCAACAATACAAAACCACTTCTTATATGTATTTTTAATAGTTAAGAAAGAAATAAACCCTACTTTTTTCTATATATGTTGCTATCAAAAAAGCTTTCATCCAAAAGTTTCCAAAGCTCATTGTATTCTCTTAAAATGCATGGAATCAAGGCAAATGCATTTTTTTCCCAAGTTAAACAAGAACCAACATGACAGATGAGCGTTCCCAAACCAAAGTAATCTTTTTACCTGCCACCTTGATAGCTACTGGTTAATTGGCTATAATAATCAATGATGACAAATGGCTTTAATTTCACATGGTAACATAAATAAGTTAGAATGACATCTATTGTGTAGAAAAATACATTTCAGAACTGGGTTTAGATTTTAATCTCATTCCTCTTAAAACAGGGCATAGAATAATTAAAGAAAAGCACCTACTGCAACACTCCTTATTCGGTGGCAGTCTACATGGGGTTGCCCTCAGGGATGGGTTCTACTTACCTTTACTAGCGGTTTGCAGTGGGGCCCCATGCACGAGCTCTTCTGCGCATGTGCAGAAATGTTTTGATGATGTCGGGGTCAGTGGGTGGAGTCTCCCGCTGATTTCACTACCGGTTCTATAGAACCGGTGCAAACCCACCACTGGTTGCCCTTGAAAAAATATAAGGAAGCTTCAGTTGATGCAGAATATAACAATGCAGGCAATTTTGGGTGCCCTTAGAAAAGTACACATTACACTTCTGCTCCACAAGCTGCATTAGTTGCCAGTTTGCCTCCAGGTGCAATTCAGATTGCTGGTTTTGACCTTTAAAGCCTTTCATGGCATGAGACCCAGTTATCTGAGGGACCATCTCTGCCCAATTATATATCTGCTTGTTCCATCAGATCTGGAAAAAGGAATATGTTGCAGGTCTCATGTACTAAAGAGCTACATCTGGTAAAATCCTGGAGATGGGCCTTTTCTGCCATGATATCAGTCTTATGGAACATCATCCCTCTGAGATCAGGCTGACTCTGTTCCTGTTAACTTTTTGCAAGTCCCTCAAGACTTGGCTCTGTCATCAAGCTTGGGAGCTCCAAGTGAATGGTGAGTTGTTGAGTTGATCCACTGTTGTTAATATCTGTCACTCTCCTCTTGCATTTTATAAATTGTAATATGATTTTTTAAAATTCTTTTTTTTTAAAAAAAAATTATTATGTGCCACCCACACTCACACTTTTTGAGATGGCAATGATGAATAAATAAATGAAATAAATTCTGGTAATTGAAATGGTTCTTTTTGTTTCCATGCCATTTTATAAGTGATAACCAAATTTCTCAATAGGTCTAATTATGATACTGAGGCCTGGAGTTTATGGGATTGGAAATCCCAAGTAACTTGAGAGCAACAGGTTGGCTGAGCCTGTTCCGTTACGTCTGTTATCTGAATTTGAAATGTGTGGTTGGCCATTATCTATTAATTAAGCAGAGCCTAAATTTATCAAGCTAAGCATTTAAATGGACTTAAGCTTTATGGAAGTTCAGTAGTTATCACATAGGTCCAACTGTGCATGAATTTAGTACTTTTAAGTAATGTTTCTTTGGTTTCCAGTCTTAATAAATCAAGCCTATTCTGGGTGATAGTAACAAGAAAGACAAGGTAGCCAAACTTTAGTATTCTCCATAACAGTGATTAAAGGAGATGTCAGGTGATATGGATAATGTGTATACACTGGGCATTACACTGCTCTCTATGAGTAGTTGCTATGGTAACAGAGACAGGAATGAAGCAGCACTAAAGAAAAGCTATCCTGAAAGTGGAGGTTATTGATTAAATGTACCAAAATTTTTTGGCTTTGTTTTTTAACTGCTAAAGTTGAAGTGGATAGACCTGCTCTAGCATGGAAGGTATGGTAGGAACTAGTGACTGTATCTGACAGACCACTTTCCCTGGAATTCCATCATTTCTGATTCTCCAGACTATTTTTTCTGTTGAGCCTCTGGTGTTCTACTATATCTGCTGTTAAGGTATATGACATTGTTTGATAGGGAGATACACCAAGTCTTTGGCAATCTTCACAACTTAAGCTGGATTTGTTTGTTTTCGTGTCACCTGTCTCTGATTTAATCATTTGGTGAGTAGATAAATGCAGCATCTGCTCACCTGTTCTCTAGGCAAAATAATGGAGGAAGATACTTTCCCGGATTATCCAAAATGATTTTCATTTTTTGTGGTGTGTTCTCTTCAAACCATAGGGATTTGTTGGCTGACTAGTTGGTATGAACAGGTTTTTTTTTTTTAAAGAGACAGTTGTTGTAATATCAATTATTTGGATCCTGACCCCAGATGAAGATGCAGTGACCTTCCTATAATAATGGATGCCCATCACTCCCAAGCTTTATGACCTTTCCTTTTTTTTTTTTTTTTTGGTTCTCCTACTTTCTTCCCCTGAGAAAAAAGCAGCACAATACAATGCCATCCTCTGCCAGCAGATTTGTTTCAAAAAGAACTCATGCATCTTGAAGATGCATTATTAATGCCTGGACAAATCACATCAGGTGGAGCTCAGCAAGTCCCTGGCACTGAAAAAAAGGAACAAAGGCCAGTTCTACAAGAGAGTGAAGGATGAGACAAATTATAACAGCTGGATGTTCCTTGTAAGGAAGATGGAATAAAAACAGGATAGCTCAAATTGTTTGCACATAATGCAAGTTCATATGCACATCGATAAAACTGAATTACTCACTGCACTAAAGTAAAATAATTTTGTAAGTAACAAGCATCCATTCCTGAACCTCTTGAAGTAACATTCAAAATTGGACCGGTTTACAGCTCTTCAAATTGCTTCCAAGATGAAAAAAAAAAACAAAACAACAAAACAAAACAAAACAAAACCCAACCCCAAAAGGTTAAAGAGTCTCTGAAGTTGAACTCAACTCTTGGTAACTTCATGGATATGTCTATTTAGTTTTCTTGGCAATTATGCTGAAGAGTTCACGATCACTTTAGTAAAAGAAATCATTGAAATCAAAGGAAATACTTCCAAACATCATTAATAGACAGCAGATGGATGTTTCAGTGTCAGGCTTATCTGAAAATAAAAAAGGCAATTAGAGTTTGAGTTTTGCAATCTGGGAAAAAAGGGCCTGACTTAATGAGTTCACTCATAAATGAAGATGGGACTTTTGCTTGTTCAATTTCTAAGATTCTAGACAGTTATTACTTGAAATGAAACCTAATTAAAAACAAATTGTGTGATTCCTTCCTACTCATATTCTGCTGTTAGGGGCTTGACAGCCTTCTTCCAAGATATTTTATTCAACATTCCAAACCAGCATGAAGGCATGGGATTTTCTCCCATCCAAGTCTTAACCAAATCTGACTGTGCTTTGACTTTTTTTTTTTTTTTTGATAAGCAAACTAGAGCCACTGGGTTATCCTTTGAGAGAAAGGTAGTACAATGTGATGTAAAATTAAATTTTCCCATCCAATTTTTGTTCTCTCTTCCTCCTTGCCACTTCCCAATGATGTTTGGTGTTATGTCTTGCCCTGTTCTTTCTATGCAGCATAATTAGAATAACAGAGTTGGAAGGGACCTTGGAGGTCTTCTAGTCCAACCCCCTGCTTAGGCAGGAAACCCTACACCACTTCAGACAAATGGTTATCCAACATCTTCTTAAAAGCTTCCAGTGTTGGAGCATTCACAACTTCTGGAGGCAAGTTGTTCCACTGATTAATTGTTCTAACTGTCAGGAAATTTCTCCTTAGTTCTAAGTTACTTCTCTCCTTGATTAGTTTCCACCCATTACTTCTTGTCCTACCCTCAGGTGCTTTGGAGAATATTCCCTCTTGACTCCCTCTTCTTTGTGGCAGCCCCTGAGATATTGGTACACTGCTATCATCTCTCCCGTTAGTCCTTCTTTTCAATAAACTAGACATACCCAGTTCCTGCAACTGTTCTTCATATGTTTTAGCCTCCAGTGCCCTAATCATCTTTGTTGCTCTTCTCTGCACTCTTTCTAGAGTCTCCACATTTTTTTTACATCGTGGCGACCAAAACTGAATCCAGTATTCCATGTGTGGCCTTACCAAGGCATTATAAAGTGGTATTAACATTTCACGTGATCTTGATTCTCTCCCTCTGTTTATGCAGCCCAGAACTGTGTTGGCTTTTTTGGAAGCTGCTGCACACTGCTGGCTCATATTTAAATGGTTGTCCACTAGGACTGCAAGATCCCTCTCACAGTTACTACTATTGAGCAAGGTACCACATATACTGTACCTGTGCATTTTGTTTTTATTGCCTAAATATAGAACCTTAATTTTTTCATCATTGAATTTCATTTTGTTAGATAGCGCCCAATGTTCAAGTCTGTCAAGATCCTTCTGTATGTTAAGCCTATCTTCTGGAGTGTTGGCTATGCCTGCCAGCTTGGTGTCATCTGCAAATTTGATGAGTTTCCCATCTATCCCCTCGTCCAAGTCATTGATGAAGATGTTGAAGAGTACTGGGCCTACAACAGAGCCTTGGGGTATTCCACTGCATACTTCCCTCCATGTAGATGCAGTTCCATTAAGGACTACACGTTGAGTGTGGTTGGTAAGCCAGTTATGAATCCATCTGGTGGTGATGCTGTCTAACCCACATTTTTCTACTTTATCTAATTTAATTTAATTTAATTATAATATTTATATGCCACCCTTCTCCCGAAGGACTCGGGGCGGCTCACAGGATAAAAACAACAATAAATATCCAATAAAAATCAGTAAAAACCCCCACAATTAAAATAAAACTCCTAAACAGATCAGGCGATTTGATTAAAAAGCCATGTCTTCAGGTCCTTGCAGAAGGAACGGAGGTCAGGGGCCGTCCGGAGCCCAGTCTAGTAGTAGGTTATGGTCTACTTTATCAAATGCCTTACTGAAGTCCAAGTAAATTATATTGACAGTATTCTTCTGGTCCACTAATTTTGTCACTTTGTCAAAGAATGCAATAAGATTAGTCTGTCATGATCTGCTTTTGACAAACCCATTTTGGCTTTTGGTTATTACTTTGTTTGCTTCCAAGTGTTCACTGATTTGTTGCTTGATTGTCTTTTTCAGACTCTTCCCTGGTATTGAGGTCAGGCTGATAGGTCTGTAGTTTTCTGGATCTATTTTTTTTTCTTTTTTGAAGATGGGAACTACATCAGCTCTTTTCCAGTCCTCTGGCAATTCCCCGGTGCTCCAGGATCTTTGAAAGATATAGTTCAGTAATTCTGAGATCTCGTCTGCCAGTTCCTTCAGAACCTTGGGGTGTAATCCATCCAGTCCTGGTGATTTGAACTCGTCTAGGGTAGACAGGTGTTCACTTACCATTTTCTTCCCTATTTTAACTTGTGTTCCTAATCTGTTTTTTGTGGTGCTATTTTTGATAGGTTGGTCTGTTTTTTCCCTTTGTGTAAAGACAGATGCAAAAAACGAGTTAAGTAGTTCTGCTTTCTCCCTATTGCTTGTCACCTTCTTGCCACTTTCTCCCAGCAATGGACCAATTGTTTCCTTGACTTTTGTCTTGTTTTTAACATGTTGAAAGAAGCTTTTTTTGGTTATTTTTTACTTTTGTCACAAGCCTTTGTTCATTGTGAGCCTTAGCTTTCCTCACTTCATCTTTACAGGGTCGGGCTATTTGCTGATATTCTGCCTTAGTTATTTGCCCCTCTTTCCATTTTTTATACTTGTCCTTTTTGTCTTTCAATTTGTCAGAGAGTTCTTTATGCAGCCATGCTGTTTTTTTTTGAGAGAGCTGTTATTTTTCTTTTTAGAATGACAATTTATTTTTACCCCAATGCTGGACATTCCCATCATCATCTCAGAAGATTATATGATGTGACCACAGTGATACCAGAAATTGGGGAATTAAAACTGGTGTGAATATAGTGGAACTTTCAATTCCATAGGAAGTAGTGGGTCCAGGGGTGGTATTCACTTACCTTCACTACCAGTTCGCAAATGTGAGCGTGCATGCGCATGTGCATGCGCTCACTTCACTTACACGCGCCATCTCCGTGCATGCGCAGGGCCTTTCGTGCATGCACAGAGCATCAAAAACGTGGATAAATAGGACGTGATTACGTCCGGGTGGGTGGGTGGAGTCTCCCGCAGCAGCTGCTATTTGTTCGCCCAAATCGGATAGAACCAGCTAAATACCACCACTGAATGGGTCCCAGATTTTTTACTCATTTAGTTAGTGGATTTGAGGTACCTTGGTTCAAAAGTCGTTGCAGTACAATATACCACGGGTGGGAGTAACTTCTGACTTTCTGCCAGCTTCCCCATTGACTTTGCCTGTGGGAAGTTGGCAGGTACTGTTTGAATTATGTGATCATGGATGACCATAGCAGCAGCCACAGGTTTGGAAAATTGACTTGCCTGAATATCCTTGAAATTTCAATTCCACGGTAGAAATGGGTCCCAGATTTTGTATGCATTCATTAAGTTACCACATTGGAAATTTCCAGTGTGTAAAAATTGTTTCCTTATGATGCACCTTTTCAGCTAAATGAAG
Organism: Pantherophis guttatus; assembly: GCF_059756535.1. Lineage (NCBI taxonomy): Eukaryota > Metazoa > Chordata > Lepidosauria > Squamata > Colubridae > Pantherophis > Pantherophis guttatus. The sequence goes on along the minus strand of NC_142065.1, from coordinate 168,409,884 downwards.
TTACAAATTGACAAACAGAAGAATTTTAGTGGTATATAGATTTTGGCAGGTAAGTGGTTCCTGCAGTAAGTGGATTCTCTAGCAAAGGACTTAAGACAATTCCTATGCAACATGGATGGGCAAACTTGCAGATGAATAGATGAAAATTCTCTGTTTTTCTTGTCCATAAGAGAGGGTATTTGTTTCCTTTTGACTTGGTGTAATTAGTTTAGGATTTGCTGTATTGTTTTTCAGCACTTTTACTTCAAAACAATGGGCAATTGTGTTACCTATTTCTGGCAACTATAGACAGGAGGAAAGTGTGTGAGGGCAGAGTGATCCTGAGCTTTCAGGTTCCCTTTCCCGGTATCTACAGTATGTTTAGAATCAAGATCTTAAATTGAACTCAGAGACATGTGTTGGGCTGTGCTTTATGAAAATTCAGGCCCAATTACATAAGGAAAGCAATGAGTTGCTCCATTCTACATATCCCTCTACATATCTACATATGCCTTCAGGAGACAATATGTAGAACACTCATTTGACAAAGTAAAATAACTCACAAACACATCAAAACCATTATTTTCCAAAGGTCTGATCTTTGCAAAATAATCTGCTAATAGCACATGTAAGAAATCCAAAGTTTCATTATCATTATATTAGGGCCTGCAATGAGTGGTGTATAATTAAGGGATATTCATAAAATTGCACTGAAAATAACACATAGATTTTTAAAGACATTTTTATGATAAATGCTATGAATTCATTTATTCTATTGTATTTCTGTATACATTTTTTAAAAAAGAAAAATAAGCAAAAAGTTAAATGGGTACAAGAACAAATTTGCAGGAATTAAGAAACCAATTACATCTAAATTCTGAAGCAAAGACATGTTGTATGACAATAGTAACAATAGGTTGTTATGATAAGTTAAAGGATATGGCAAATAAGCATATCCAAATATGCTTTGTAAAGTTATTTATATATCTTTAACCAGATGCAGCTTTCCATGAGACAGAAAAGGTCTTTGAGAAAAGATGGACCATTATTGAAGTTTATAAGAAAAACCTGTTTCAGCACAATACATTCCAGAGAAGTTGGGGACTGCATGACTTGTTGTGTTTGACTGTACAGCAAACAGAGGCAGGGATCAAAGAATCCCCAGGAGAGCTAGATGCCTTGTAACTTTCACAAGCTTTATAACCACATGGGACAACTTTATAGAAACCTAAGTTCTACTCCTGGCACAGTGGGGGAAAAAAAACATACTGTCTTGCAGCATGGATTTAAAGAAGAAGGCGAAAGGGACTGCATAATGGCATGCACATGACGTTATACTGCTGTCCAAATATGGTAGCTTTTTTGAACTAATGCAATAGCCTAAAATGAAATTAGATTGTTCACAAATAAAAGAATTTTAGAACATGGCAGAGGTAGGTTTCATCAGGTTCTGACCAGTTCTGGAGAACCGGTAGAGGAAATTTTGAGTGGTTCGGAGAACCGGTAGTAATAATTCTGACTGGCCTCGCCCCCATCTATTCTCTGTCTCCCAGTTCCCAGCTGATTGGGAGGAAATGGAGATTTTGCAGTAACCTTCCCCTGGAGTGGGGAGGGAATGGAGATTTTACAGTATCCTTCCCCTGGCACACCCACCAAGCCATGCCCACCAAGCCAAGCCACGCCACGCCACGCCACGCCCACCAAGCAACACCACGCCCACCAAGCCATACCCACAGAACCGGTAGTAAAAAAAAATTAAAATCCACCACTGGAACATAGAATGGGTTTTTTTTTTTTTTTCTAGAGGCATTGCTACAGGATCAATATTCATTAAATAAGAGTCCTTCTGGAATCTTAAAGGAAATGGCAATCTGTTTAAACATATTACCTGCTGATCTACAAGTAACAGAAGCTAGCAGTGTGTGGCTATGTGAACATGCTTTGTAGCTCTTGGGTAATGTTACTTGTATTTTTTTTTCCTTTACAGAGAATCACTTTTCCCTGTGCATTCAACAACCAACATGAAACCACCTAATTATATTTTCATAATCATGATTAAAAACCATCTAAATTATCCTGCTTGATGTATTCAAAGAGTACGTTGATTGCTTTTTCAGGGTGTACTATGGCTTTTTGTTCAGCCACATCAAATGCTCTGCACTAAATTTTAAAAAGCAACCGTATTATACATATATTGGAATTAAAAAAAAATACATATATATAATTTATAAGCTGCTAATTAGACATCACAACCAACTCTATTCAATAGCCATCCAATAATAACCATTCAATAGCCAGTGAAGGCTACTTACCTATTAAAGTACATTAATTTCCACTTTATGGTTTTCTTTTGTCAATTATCAATTCAGCTTATTCTGATTCTGATACAGTTCTGACGTCTGGAACCTCGGAGTCTCGGAAATTGTTTTTTCCCTTCACATCCAGGGGCAGCTTATGTTTTAAATGATAAAAGACTTTTAAAAAATATGGAAAGGATAAGTACTATAATGCGTAGTTTTAAAATAAAGTATACTTTTTAGCATAATACATTACAAAAGTTTTCATTTTATACTTTAATAAAGATTTATTAAATATTACAATTAAAGGGATAAAACTAATATATTTTTTAGTAAAAATGAAAGAAAAAATAGGAAGTACAGAATGACTTCCTGTCTAGCTCCCAGAGTTAGACAGATGAAAAAAGAATATACCAAAGAGAAATAAGATATATTTAAAAATGACTTCTCCCTTCATCACAAGAGTATTTCAATTTCAATAACTCTTCTTCTTGTTGTTCTTGTTCTTGTTCTTGTTCTTCTCCTTCTCCTTCTCCTTCTCCTTCTCCTTCTCCTTCTTCTTCTTCTTTTTTTTTTTAATTTGATTTATATGCCGCCCTTCTCCGGAGACTCAAGGCGGCTTACAATGCATTAAGCAATAGCCTTCATACTTTTGTATATTTATACAAAGTCAGTTTATTGCCCCCACAAACTGGGTCCTCATTTAACCTACCTTAGAAAGGATGGAAGGCTGAGTCAACCTTGAACCTGCAGGCAGCTGTGTTAATTACAGGGTGCATTAAACCACTGTACTACCAACGCTCTTCTTCTTCTTCTTCTTCTTCTTCTTCTTCTTCTTCTTCTTCTTCTTCTTCTTCTTCTTCTTCTTCTTCTTCTTCTTCTTCTTCTTCTTCTTCTTCTTCTTCTTCTTCTTCTTCTTCTTCTTCTGAAAAGTGCATTAAGGATCACCAGAGACAATAATATATCTATTTTAACCTTGATCAAATAAACTAATTTTCTTCTCTTTTGTTTTTAATAATCTTGATCTTTAATCTCTTCAAATAATGTCATTCAAGGCCACTCTTTGGGTTTATTTTTTGTATATCTCTTACTTGTTAAGACATCCACCAGTCTCAATTATATATCCAGTGTAGCATCTTTTTCCATATCACTGTTGTAGCATTGTAGGTCCTATAATCTAGTTACCATTATTTATAATATGTAGATCTCAGTAATGCATACCATATAGTGCTAACCTTATGCTGGTGCATAATAAGTTTACTGAGTAGGGCATCTAGTTGTTTAGTTATTATACTTCTATTGCAACAATGTCAGTGGCTGCCATTTAGCTACTGACTGTATTAAAGGTTTTCATTATGACATAACAATGGGGGTGATGGACCTGTCAAATCATATTTGTTGCTATAGGCCTAGTTAATCACTGTGGCAATTGGGGTATATGTGTCATGTTATGTGTGCTAAGAGTTTCTGAATGCCACCTGCTGTTGTACTCAAGCAGACTTTATTTAATGGTAACACACATGTTCTGGAAATTTAGAATATGCAAATTGAGAATGCAGTTCTTCACCCAGGATTTTCCAATAGAAAGGCTGGAAGATTTCCCATCCCATTTTACTGTTTTATTGTTTTAAAAAGTTTTAAAATGTTAATTATAATATATTTGAATTGTGAGCCTCCCAGAATCATTTGCTGAGATTTGTGGCTATGAAAATCAAGTAAATAAGTCAGTCAGTCAGTCAGTCAGTCAGTCAGTCAGTCAGTCAGTCAGTCAGTCAGTCAGTCAATCAATTACCAAATGTGAATAAGTCTTTGAAGCTAATGTTTGGAATACACATTTTGTCCACTGTGTCCATGACTAGGCCAGTGCTCCTCATTCTTGGCAGCTTTAAGATATATGGACTTCAACTCCCAGAATTCCTCAGCCAGCATCTGGAAGTTGAAGTCCACGCACATCTTAAAGCTGCCAAAATTGAGAAATGCTGTTTTAGGCATTGGTTGTAATTATAGGAAACAATTGCCATGATCTTCATTTCCCAAGTCGTGTAAACAGAAAGGCAGAATTATAGTACATTATAATAAACAATATTTGGAAGAACAAATAAATACTTGAAATAACATTTGTAAAATATTGCTGGAGAAAAAATTGCACAGCTTTTCTTCATTTGGATGAGTCTTGTGCTTTTCAGTTTTGTAATACAAGATGGACTTCTATTACCAATACAGGATGGGCAAATCTGGCAGCTAAGGGCTGCCTTTATTGAATTTTGGGAAACTTGAATGCTGGAGTGGGCAGAGCAGTGGAGTAAATGGTGTCAGAAATGTTGGGGGATATTTTTTTCCCCATTTTTGCTCTTTTTTTGTATCAGTCATTCTTTTACAATTCTTTTATGGCTCTTTTAGGCTTCCTACTTTATGTAGTAGTAGCAAGAAATGCAAACGAAGGAACACAGTTGGGAGAGCTATGAGATACAAAAGAAGAGCTATATGTTCCTACTCTCTGATCCAAAGAATAGGCCAATCTGTCCCAACTTGTGATGGAAGTACAACTTGCAGGATTGTCAACCAGGGTCAAGTTGAAAAAAAAGCTGCTGTAGGCCTGTAGATGCTATACAATAAATGGCTATTAAAAGAGTTATGTAATATGATGTGGCCAATTTTAAGAACGTTCAGCTTTTCCTAATTCTTAAATTGGATCTGGGAGGCCAAGCGTATTTGTTTTATCTACTGTATATGTTTCCATTCTAACTTTCAGTAAATGTTTAATGGATCTTTTTCAATTACTGAACCAAATGTTGTTTGACAAGATGCAGCCTTCTTGATTATTAGCACTTAGGTAGGAATGTGCCTTTTATATTACATTTATTATCTATATCATGGCTATGGTATTTGTGAGTGTAATTTAAAGTTGATTTTAATGGCCCCATTAAAAAAATCTTGTTCAAAACTTTTTCTGCTACTCTTTTTCTTTACTTCATGCATCAGGATAAGAATGATTTTTTCTGCCTTGCAGAAGCTTTCACCTGTCAGCTGACACTCCACTGTTATCAATGGAAAGAAAAGCTATAGCTCATAGTGAACTAAGATAAAATTGTTGCCATTTTAAAATGGAAATAATATGGGCTCCACTTTCTCATGCCATATCATGAAGATGTCAAAGCTAGCAACTAATCCTGAAACAGCGTTGTCCACTACTTATGAACTTTTAGGTTGGTTTAAAGCAAGCCAAGGTATCTTCCAATATATAATTACCACTCATTAACTGATTCTTGCTCACTATTCTGCCCACTCTGCACCGCAGCATAATGTGATACCAGTTGGTGCCAAGGAACATTCATTCAGTGTCTTCTGGAGTGTCAACTAAATTGACTTAATCTCTACTCAGTAATGGGCCTTTCATGACACATCTGATCTGGGGTATTGATTGTGGGGATTTAAGTATGATTTTGTCATATGGGAAAAATCTCTTGGATGCTTGACCATGTGCCATGTTTAGAAGATATTTGAAACTTAATTTCAGAACTTGGAGAACCATCATTTGGATCTGAGGTATCTGAGCAAGGTATCTGAGATATACCTAATTTGACAAGATTTGTTCTTGATAGATTAATACTAATGTCTACATCTGTTTCAAAATGCTTTTAAAACAATCACTTTGACTTCTTTTCTAGAATCAGTTAAGAGATTAGTGAAACTAAATAAAGTTTCTTGGGTTCTCCTTTTAACTTTTCCTGAAGATGAACTTTTCCTAACCTTTATCTTCCTCCATTTGTGACTCACCTATTTCTCAGAATAACAGATAGAAACCCACTTATCCCATTAATAATTTCCATCAGTAAAGAAGCAATCCATCAGATTCTGATACGGACTTATTCAAATCAGAAAGTATTCCTTGACTATTTTTAAAAAATCAAAAGTGAGATAAAATCCTACTGTTTCAGCCAGGTTCTCATATTTGCTTATTCTCTTTTCAAGAAGATCAAGCCAAGCCAAGATAGTAAATAAGTTATCCCTTTTATTATTTATGTTAATCTTTGCCATCTTATTTGAGCATTTTAAATATTAACCGGTGGGAAGTGATGGTGAAACAGAGCTATCACTGTCTTGCCTATATTTGTGAGCTTCCTATTTGAATGGTTACTGCATGATACAGATACTTATAACCCTAAAAATATAAGGCGCCTTCACAAATATAGAAGTGAATAAAGTTTGTTACTATATAATCAAATGAGTGTATATAAGTTAAGATGCCATGATCTTGATTCTCCTTGTATTTTTTTCCCCTGAGAATTCACTATGTACAAGATCGATTTATACACTACATTAAGGAGTTTTAGAAATGAAGCACTTGATAATCCCTATAATAGTTATATCACAGCATGAACTAAGCAGTATTGCTTTATGATTATTTTTACTCATTTACTATTGTTGCACATTTTGTAGACTGTAAAATGTTTGATTAAATGGTGCACTTTGTTGAGAATTAATTATCAGCGCAAAGGCACAATATTTCTGGCCCAGTTTGTTTAGAACAAAGTTTATCCTTGAAATAAGAAAGCCCAGATTTTGATGTCCAATGCCAAATTGTAGCAGAAAATCCTAAAATTACAAACACTGTGGATTTAGATTGACCCTAATAATGGCTTTCATTATTTGAAAGCAATAAAAATTCAAATGAATGTGGTAATTAGTAAAATCTCTTGTTTAGAGAGAGATTGAAGGCTTTTTGGTTATATTGTGTGAATGCCAATTGAGACAAAAAATGCACTTTAGCATTTGCCAAAGAACATTAATGATAGGTATATCACTCTCTGCCGCCAGCTGTGTCTACATAAGATCACTCACAAATTATGTATTTAGGTTTGGGTGTTTGTGATATTTTTGTAATTCTACTCATACAATAACCTATAAGATCCTTCATGGCATGGATAATCTGCATCATCATGCCAAAACAAATTCAAACTACCAGTTCTTCATAGCAGACAAAAGGAACTTGATAAATCTTCCTTTGTTCCGGAATTGGAAAAATAAGATTATCAAGCATTTTACTGACCAGGTAGATATATTCAGTTTTGTATATGTAAGGGATAGACAATATACATTTCAGAATTCTGCCACCAACTTCCATATATGGACTCAATCAAAGCAATACTTTTTGATCCAATGGAAAATTTTATTGATGGAATGAGAGAAAAAATATTTTTCTCCAATTCCTCTTCCTTCCTGTAGCCTCCACACTTATTAAAATTTGCTTAATTATGAACAGCCCTTTCTCAACCTAGTGGGAAAAGCCAATTAAATATTAACATGGAAGCTTGCATGAGATGAAATACATTGTATAGCTGCAATCATTGTGTCTCCTTCAAGTTTTGCTTCATGTATTTATTCTTTTAGTCTTTTAGATGCAGTCTCCTTCCTTTGAGGGTTTTGGTATCACTGAAGCTAGGGTCAGTTTAAATAAGATATATGCATATAATCTCTAAACAGGTCATTCCCTTCTGAGATCATATACTAAATTCTTAAAAAGATTTAAAAATAAAAACCACAAAAATCCAAGTAAAATTACTGATCATATCGATGAGAGTATCAAATTTCCTTTGCTCTGGTTGCAGATTCTATATATTCAATGCATTTGTTTTAAATAGGCCAAATCTGTTAGTCCAATTCTATATAAATTTAGGAGGTGTCCTTCTATTTTACCACCTCTTACCATGTTTGACAACACAGTATCAGCAGTAGAGTCCTTCAAATTGTTGGGTTCTATAATCTCCAGGACTTGAAATGAACACTTAACATTAGAACTAGCATTAAAAAAGCACAACAAAGAATGTTCTCCCTGCGTCAATTTAAGAAGTTCAGACTGCCTCAGGAGCTCAGGAGCTCAGTTTTACAGAGAAATTATTGACTCTGCCATTTGTACTTCTATAACTATCTGGTTTGCTACAGCACCCAAACTGAACAAGTACGAACTCCAATGGATAGTTAAGACTACAGAAATAACAATCGCAACTAGCCCACCTTCCGTAGAAGACCTGTATGGAGGATCAATCCATATCATATCAAAAGGAGGGTTAAGAAGATACCTGCACACATCTCACATCTTGTACATAAACTGTTTCAACTCCTCCCCTTGGGATGGTGCTACAGAACATTGCAGACCAATGTTCTGCATATATATATATATATATATGTTTATGTAAGTTTTCACGGGTATGTATGTGTGTATAGTTAATATTTCGGGTTTCTTCCCGTGTAATTGTGGATATATCCCTAAAAGGGTAGAAGCGACGTTTCGGCAGAATCCCATCTGCCATCATCAGGCTTATGCCAGTAGTCATTTTGCACTAACTGACGTTGGAATTTCAAATCTGGATTTGAAATTCCAACGTCAGTTAGTGCAAAATGACTACTGGCATAAGCCTGATGATGGCAGATGGGATTCTGCCGAAACGTCGCTTCTACCCTTTTAGGGATATATCCACAATTACACGGGAAGAAACCCGAAATATTAACTATACACACACACACACACACGCACACACACACACACACACACACACACACATATATATATATATATATATATATATATAATATATGCAGAACATATATATATTTATTATATAATATATAAAAGAGAAAAGTAGGTATTTTTTATATGTATAATGGTAGTGATTTTAAAAAGTATAAGATTAAAAGATAACAAACAGGGAAAACATAAAAAAAATAGATCAAGAAAGAGGCCACATAGAAGTGCAGAAAAGAAGAAAAAAAAGAATAAGATAGAAAAAGAATGACTTTTGACTTTCTTTGATACAGATATGAGTAAAGAAAATACATCAAAAAGAATCAGAACACAAATACAAGCTGAGTGGACATGACCTTGTAGATGACCCTCACTGTGTCAAGGACCTTGGAGTACTCATATCAAATGATCTAAATGCCAAAGCCCACTTAACAACATTGCCAAAAAGACATTAAGGGTTGTAAACCTAATCTTGTGTAGCTTCTTCTCTGGTAATATTACACTACTAACCAGAGCATACAAAACATTTGCTAGACCAATTCTCGAATACAGCTCATCTGTCACACCCACACTTCATATCGGACATTAATCCACTCGTCTGCTCGCAACAAAATACCTTATGCCACCAGACTTGAAATTCTGGGCTTAGAAAATTTAAAACTACGCCACCTTTGTTATGACCTAAGCATAGCTCATAAAATCATCTGCTACAATGTCCTACCTGTCAATGACTACTTCAGCTTCAACCACAACAATACACGAGCACACAATAGATACAAACTTAAGGTGAACCGCTCCAAACTCGATTGAAGAAAATATGACTTCAGCAACAGAGTGTTCAATGCCTGGAATGCACTACCTAACTCTGTGGTTTCATCCCAAAACCCCCAAAATTTTAACCTTAGACTGGCTACTGTTGACCTCACCCCTTTCCTAAGAGGTCTGTAAGGGGTGTGCATAAGAGCACCAGTGTGCCTTCTATCCCTGTCCTAATGTTCCCTTTAATTGTATTCATTTTATGTATTAAATTCATGCTTATACTTATTCGTCAAAACAAACAAACAAACAAACAAACAAACAAACAAACAAACAAACATCAAACTCTTACTCTAAGGTTAGTGCTCTGTGAAAAGATTTTTTCTATTGTCTGTTCTAAATCATCTTCCTGTCAAATTTATTACATGATTTCTTGTCAAAATACTTTGTATTTTCACTCAGGTGCAGCAGAGATTGGAAAAGAGAATAGCAGACCTAGCTTGCAAAAGTATATCATATGATAATTCCCAGACCTACCAGTCGCTCTGATTGGAGAGGGAGCATATGGTTTCTTTCTGTCTTTGTCATGTGTACCAGTTCTGCCTCTGCTTCTTCCAGATGTCAGGGGTAGGCACAAGGGATTATTGCATGGAACTACATCAAGAGAACACAAGCTTAGGGAGGGCTGATCTGAGCCTATGTGCTTTGGAGTTCATATGCATCTCCCTGGGGTAGGCAATCTTTTCTGCTGTGTGTACATTTGAAAGTTAAAAGCACAGGTAAATACATTCACAAAATGGCTGCCATGATTAGTCACAGAACATACATGTATCAGACTAACTTTGCAAAATGCTTTCTACCATCCCTATTGGATCTCTAATATAAAAGTTCTTCCCTCATGGTATTAATAGGAAAAATTATCTTGATGTTATAATGCTTTTAATATTCATTCTTAAAATCCAGTCTTCGGACAGTTTTTATCCCAGCCCACATGCATACGTGCATATAGATACACATACATCCAAAGTGCATAAACACAGATACACAGATTTACACACGTGTATTTTACCATGGCTGATGTTCTACTTCCTGCAATGGCAAACTTTACAGATGATCAGGTTCCCTGAGAATTTATGTGAACCTTAAAGCAAGGTTACCCTTTTGTAATAAGTTATCTGTAACTAGCTCCTCTGCCTCTGTGTTTCCATTGCTATTTCAGGAAATACAATATGGAAGGAGAAAAAGTGAGAGAAAGCTGGGAAGAGATATAGCACTCCACAAGGATCTCGATGCACTTTCTTTCTTGGTTTAGGAGTCTCCTAGAGAAAGCCAGAGATTTATTTTTCAAAGGCATTTCAGCCTGATTGACAGTCAGTGGTGGTTAAAGGAAGTATCCCCACTGGCGTCATTGGCATAGCACTAAGGAACTTCTTCAAATCCCCTTGGATGCTTTAGAAAATTCAGACTTAGTAAATAGCCCTCCTCTCTCTGGTAACTCCACTTCATCTGCTGTCGTTTTTCTCCATGACTGCTGGCCATACTATGACTTAATATTTCCAAAATTACATTTCATAGAATACTAAGTCACTAGCATGAAATGTTCCTTTTTAGCTATGCTGCTTGCCATTATTAAATGTTATAATAATGTATGGCTCTGGATTGAGGGAAGGGGAGATCACAATTTATTCAAAATCACGAGCAAGGAAGTGTACAGTCAGATTTTACAAGAAGTTAATAAAATGATCACATATCAGATGTTCTTACTCAATGGTTCTATTCTTATTAGATCAGAATATGATGGAAATTATGCATAAAAGCAAGCACTATATAAAAGAGGTGACTCTGAAATACTGTTCCCACAGTCAGCACTAAGCCAGGTAAAACTCCTGATTTTTGTTTTGTAAAAAAATGATGATGATGAAGATGATTATTATTATGATTTTTATTGGTTTATCAAAATATAAAATACAAAGAGAAACTTTAAAAAAGTAATGGAAAACTAGGAAGCGGGGGAAGGAAAAGAAAAGAAATATGATGATGATGATGATGATGATGATGATGATGATGATGATGATGATGATGATAGTCACTGGTTACTTTCTCCAGAAATAGTTCACTGTATCTTGAAGGTACACATAAGGCTTCAGAATATTGTTAAGTCCTTCTTTATTGTTCAGGCAAATAGCAATAGGTGTGGTTTAATCACTGCAACCAATTAGTATCTGGGAGAAACATTTTGTCCTGGCTGCTCTGGACAATCATCTTTCTAAAGCTGAGGTTTGCCTCTTAGCCACAATTTCTGTTCAACTCTTTTTCTTGGGCAAAAAGTTATGCAAAACAGGCCAATGGATTGGGCTTACAGTGTAACTGACTAAGTGTATTTGCTTTATGCTGTTTGTCAGTTCATTTTAAAAATTAAAACCAACTTTGTTTTCTTTTTAATTAAGCCACTTAATTATATTTCTAACAAAATGTATTATTTTAAACTCAGCAGGTGGCAGCATTGGAGTGATCTTGTCTGGATTTGGAAGCTGACCAGGTTCAGACCTAGTTATTACTTGGGTGGAGATTCTCTGGAAATACCAGGCTGTAGAGTAGGTGAGGAAGTCAAAATAAACAAAACTAATCCCCAGACAGATGTAGTCCTTGTGGCCTAAGAAAAAAGCAATGTAGTATGGCTATTTTGATATAACTTGCACCCCCCATTTTGGTGCAACTGTTGAATTCTGGGGGTACCTCAGACTACACAGATATTTCCACTATTAACTGAGCTTGAGTTGAAGGACACTATGTATTTATCTTTTGTTTCCTTCTTGGAAAACTAAGTTCCACTTTCAATATTTATAAGGTATAATTTTATTTTTAACAGTAATTTCTCATACTATATAGTAAAACATTGTAATAACATCAGAAGCATTTTAGGAAGATTATATCATTTTTTCCTCAGATTGTAACTGGGTGTAAATTTTATTGATTTTTTTTCTCTCCATAAGTCTATCCATTGATCCATTCTTATTGCTTCTTTGAAATTTTGCATTCATTTTATCTTGCATTTTTTAATTTATTCTGCTTCCATATCATATTTAAGTAGCGATTTGCAAATATGTCCTAATAAATTATCTTGTTTCTGTCATCTTTCTCAAAATTTCTTCTTCGGTAAGGTTGTTTTATTTTCCCAGTTCTGTGTACATACACAAATTATGGCACAGTTCTTCCTCCATTTAGCAATAATTGTTCTATGTTTATTTTTTGTGTTCCGGGTCCCTTTAAAACCCCTTACACACTTTAGGAATTTATTACTATAGGATACTGAACACCTGACCATCCAACCTGTACCGAGTGAAGTAAAATCCACCTGTGTCCAAGAAAATTTGTTATATTATTGAACAGCTCTTACCATTAGGGTATTTTTTTTCTAGTTTTCAACCAAAACTGATTTGTAATTAAAATACAATACCATGCACAATAATAATCTAACTTTCTTGTTCTGTTTTCTGGGCCAATTCAGAACAAATCTACCCCATTTCCTATATGACAGCTCTTTGGATTCTTAACAATAGCTATTGTGTCTCTTCACAGCAGAACATAAAAGCGTTTCTCATAAATGCATATATGAATATGACATTTTATAAAACAATTCCAGTACTGCATGACCATGTTTCATTGTAACCATCCAAATATAATCTACATCTGTAAGCAACTTATTCATGTCACAAATACTATCAGGTCTTCAATCTTCTAAGTAATAGCAGCCATAAATATATTTTTCTGTTATTAAAGACAAGTCTTTTAGCAACAAATCTACTTTTGCCAGCTGTTATCCTATCAAGTCCATTCCTTCTTTTTTATCCTGCAAATATAGCCAAAAAGCAATGCTGCTTTTAGCTTTTAAATTCCTCTTATCTTTTAATCTTTTAAACTTTCTGCAGGTATTTGCAAGTTACTGATACATTAGACTGGGTTATTGGGAAAAGGACAATGTGGAAGATGGCAATGACAATGAGAAACCTCTTCCATTCTGTTACCAGGAATACTTCATGAATGTTTCCTAGATTAGTTTGACACAAAGATGTCTTCAGTTATAGATAGCGATATCATTAGACATGGTTTCGCTTTCTCATCTATAGAGTCAATGGTGGGATTCAAATTTTTTTACTACCAATTCTGTGGGCGTGGCTTGGTGGGCGTGGCAGGGGAAGGTTACTACAAAATCCCCATTTCCTCCTGATTAGCTGGGGCTCAGGAGGCAGAGAATAGATGGGGTGGGGCCAGTCAGAGGTGGTATTTACTAGGGGTGAAATGCTCCTGGTTTGGACCGGCTCGGGCGGGTAAGTAGCGATGGCGGCGGGCAGTTCGAAGAACCAGTAGCAAAAATCCCTTCTCCCCCAGTCTCCAGCTTGCTTACCTTAGCTGCTGATCGCAACGCTTGCTTCCCTTGCTGTAATCCCTGCAATCCATTGCATCAGCAAGCAATTGAATCTCCCTGCCTGCAATCAAGCTCATCGGTGAGCAGCTCTATCTGCCTGCCTGCCTTCCTGCCTGCCTTGTACCTTTGCTGGCTGAGGAATTCTGGGAGTTGAAGTCCACAAGTCTTAAAGTTGCCAAGGTTAGAGACCCCTGTTCTATTGGGTAAGTTTTTTTCCCCTTTGGGAGCTTTAAAAAAAATAGTTAATTGGGGTTTTTTTAGTTGTTCTTTTTTTAGACCTAGCCATTTAAAGTTTAGGAAGTTTTAAATTTAGCTGCTTTTATATAAAAATAAAAATAAAATAAAATAATATTTGTGCAGCTTTCTGAGATTTAGCGTGTTTCTGTAGTGTTTCACTCTAACTACACAAACACACAAAATCTCACAAAGCTGTATGTGGAATTTTGTGTGTGTAAAGTGTGTGTGTTCTCTGTGTGTGTAAAGTGTGAAAGTTGTTGTTTTGGGCTTTTTGTGGCTGTGTAAGGTTCCTGCTTGTTGCAGGGCCATTTTGGGTCTAGCACAGGTGCTTTTACATTGTGGGTGAGCCAATTGTGTTGTGTTGTGTTGTGTGTGTGTAAAGTGTGACAGTTGGTTTTGGGGACTTTTTGTGGCTGTGTGAGGTTCCTGCTTGATGCAGGGGCCATTTTGGGTCTAGCACAGCTGCTTTTACATTATGGGTAAGCCAGTTGTGTTGTGTTGTGTTGTGTTTTGTGGGTTGAAAAAGGGCAAAGAAATGACATTGAGTTGGCCATGCTCACCTGACCAACAAGCCACGGCCATCCAGCCACCTTACCACCAAGCCACGCCCATTAATTAAGCCATGCCCACAGAACCGGTAGCGAAAATTTTTAGATTTCACCCCTGGTATTTACTGATTCTCCAAACTACCCAAAATTTCCGCTACTGGTTCTCCAGAACTGGTCCGAATCTGCTGAAACCCACCTCTATATAGAGCGCTTACCCAATATTTGATCTAAGCATTCTCTTAATTCTCTATTGCCCCATGTTTCCATTTGCATTTGTGTATTTTGCTTTTTCATACCTACAAAATAAGTGGCACATAAGAGGGAGAAAGGCCTGGAAATAATGTTAAAAACTCATATTCTTCCCTTAACATCAGATGCATCATAAGAAAGGCTCTCAATGCAAGAATGTCATAAGGATAAATATCTGTCTTATATTCTAGAGCACTACAATATGAAAAAAAAAACAACCCCTGCAAATTAGCATTCCATCAACTATAAATTTAATAACATTATGCAGAGCTTTTAAGGATGCATTCTGTGGTCAGGGATTCCATATTGGGTTGCAACCTAAAGTGAATAAATACAGTAGAAATGGATTTCTCTACATATGAAATTATCTACATTTGTTTTTAGATACTTTACCTAGGATGTTCTTTGATCAAATTGACAATACACTTACAACATAACCTTGTACTTGTCTACTCAGAAATAAGTCCATGGGGTTTAGTTTCAGATAACTATATCAAATTTCATATATTCATGAAAAAATACTACAGTAGAAAATGCAAGACAAATCCTATTTTATTTACCTACTTTATTAAGGAATCAAAATGCATATTTACTTGGAACTTTGTGTTATGTGATCACAGGATAAAATATTGGCTGTTTTTCAACAGTAATATTTTTCTAAAATAATACAATTAACAAATAGCATCTGAAAAAGAAAATAAATTGCAAGTAGCGGGCAATTAACAAAATAAGAATTTAGGTTGGAACATCCTAACCTAACCAAATAATACAAATTGGTAGCATGGAGAACATTTGTTGGAAAAAAAATTATCAATCCAAAAGATGTATGTAATTCTTTTAATATTATATCTAAGAATACCCAGCAAAAATTCTATAGAGTAAGTATTTTGAACTTTTTTACCTAATTCAATTATTTCTTTTCAACAGCATGGATGAAATTTCCCAATATTGAAGTATATGTGAAATTTGTTAATTTATATTTTATTTCTGCTTTATTACTCCATGATCTTTTTCAGTTGAATGTTTAGAATGACAAATTCTACACATCCCTCTAATCATGTGACATTAAATTTCATAGGCAAGAAGACAAACTTTTTAGTAGCACTGACTGTTTAGTTTAAAAGAAAAATGTCAAGGCTTGTGTGTGTGTGTGTGTGTGTGTTTTATTTATTTTTCCTACTGTGCATAAGGCATTTGTGTAAGAAAAAAATAAAGTGGGCTTTTGTATTAAAATGAGATAAGGCTCAGATTTTGCTATCTAACATTTCCACCCCAAATTTCTACATATGCAGCTACCTAAGCACTCAATTCATGTCACTAAATCAAGTTATATATACAACACCAAGGAGGTCTTTGGACACTAAACTAGCAGCTATTTGATTTTGTTCTGTAATGCTTGGATACTAAGATTGACAGGCTAGTAGGATTAAAGAAGCTTATCTCCCCATTGAGAGCTGAACTGGCCTCAATCTGCATGTCCTCAAAACTTCTTTTGAATTGCTGTGAGACTAGGTCACGGGTGTCAAACTCGCTGTGTCACATTGCCGTCATGTGACATATCATGACATGTTTTCCCTTTGCGGAACTGGTGTGGGTGTGGCCTGCACGTGATGTATCCAGTCTGCGGGTCACCAGTTTGACACCCCTGGCCTAGGTCCTATAAATAAGCTACAATTGACTGAGTTCACACAAGATAAGTCATAAATCATGATATGCAAATCAGAGTTTCTTAACCCTTCAGCAAGCCCATAAATCACAGTCAATTGTGAAAAATAGATCAGAACATTAAGAAACACCTTTATATGTGAGGGAGTATTGATTGTTCTTGAACAACGAAATTTCACTTTAGAGAAACGAAATAAGAGGAGTCTTAGCTGACAACTGTCTGTCAGAAATTTTACTTAGACAATCTCCGTAACAGGCAGATTCTCAGCAGGCTGCAAATAGCAGGGATTTCTCAGCAGCAAGTTTTCCCTAAGATGCTTTCATATGATTTTAAGGAATGCTCTCAGTTGTGCCACTTTTCATATTCTTAAAATATTTAAGAAAGCATTATATTTCTCCTGACTATTTTAGTATGCTTATGAAAGTATCTTCTAGAATTTGTGTTTTCCCAATACTAGGAATACTATATAAATAGTCTATTTGTAGAGTATGAATGAAACTGAGTAAACAGGATAGCAGGAATAAGGTATTATAAATTATAATCTCAAATAGGATCAGCCTCCTACTTCTGAATGAGAATAATTATGGCCTCTCTATTACAAGCTGAAGACCGTTTCAGTGGATTTGGTTGGCACCTTCTATACATAGTGGTAGCTTCACATCAAAAAGTAATGAATTAGTAGAACTTAGAACAGGACGCAAAAAGCATAGTCTGACTTATTAGTAGATCTCTTAAGTCATTTATAGTAGAACAATAAGAGTTTCTTGTTTATAATAATGTAAGAAAGAATTTACTGATACTGGTGTTAAATGTTGATATCTCTATTCTAATTTCTTTTGGAGTTTTGTGTTGAATTCCCTGATTTGTGGTTATACAGGCCTGGATTTGATAATTATATATGATCAGAGTAGCCTGTGATATACAGTATAACAGCATAGATATTCTTGATTTCTATTATGGCTGATATTGACATGTAAAAGAAATATTAATTAAAAAATAAACTACCTTAGGGATCTTTTCAGGAGATAATTGTTTATAGAGAAGATGAAGGAATGACCTCTTGCACATTTTTTTTCTCTTTTAAAAATCCCCTGATCTAACTTTGATAATGCAAAGGGAACATAAAATTATATTGACATCATAATATAATTCTACCCTAACTTTTCTATGATTTGGTCAATAGCAATAGCAATAGCACTTAGACTTATATACCACTTCACAGTGCTTTACAGTCCCCTCTAAGCAGTTTACATTATATTTATATTGCCTCAAGAACCTGGGGGCATATACTGTTCCAAATATACTGTTTCTTCAGCAAAAATGTTCTTTATATTTTACATGGTGTCCTCTGACTTGTTTTTGCTACAATCCTGAAAGATTTTCCA
This sequence comes from Pantherophis guttatus, assembly GCF_059756535.1. NCBI lineage: Eukaryota > Metazoa > Chordata > Lepidosauria > Squamata > Colubridae > Pantherophis > Pantherophis guttatus. The sequence continues at coordinate 168,391,818 of NC_142065.1, read as the reverse complement.
TAAAGAAAAATAATAAACTACTGCTTGAACAATGCTCTGAAAACTTAAATTAGATCTAAGGATAGAAAAATTGCATTCCACAATATTATTTGATTCTAATTAAGTATACATTCAAACATTAGCAATAACACAGAGGAAATAAATGTTATAGTTTATATAGATTACATAGTTGTGAATACACTGCGAATTTTAGGTGCCAAAATGCACCTACAAATTCAGGTTTGGTTTTATCCACAGATGAGCTTATCCACCTTAGTTTATTCACAAGGTAATACTTTTGAAAAGTACCTGCATTTCCTGTCCCATATGCAGATAAGATGTCCCTTAAATTTGGACCAAAAGACCATGAAAAATATAGACTTGCTTATCTGGAAGTGGTTTATTTTTTTAAAAAAATTATTAAAGTAATTTTATTAAAGATTATAGTAAAAACTAATACAAACTGAAAAAAATATATCAAAAAGAAAAGAATAGAAAGCGTAGAAAAAAGGAAAAAAGATTCTAACCACAATTTGAGTAAGATGCTTATTTTCTTGTTTCTATCCAGCATGAAAGACCAGATTCACATCTGAAGTTTCAATTAAACTGATTTATTGCTAAAAAACCTATGCGCAGGAATCTTCTCAACTGGTTAGAGTTAGATAAAGGTTAACAGCGCTCAAGGGGTATGTGGATCTAATTCTCTTGGGTCTACATACGGACTCTAGGCTGATTTCCCTTTTTATTCTGCCACCATATTTTGTCATTCCTTCTCTTACAATTCCCCAGGGTCCTAATCCTGTTGGAGATTGGAACAGCTGTGTGGAATACTTGTGGGCGATCTCAAATTTTCTCTTAATCTGGAGAGAAACTATTGAAGAGCCTGTCTACTCACTGGCTCTTCATTTTGCCAGGGACATCAGTTCTGCTTTCCGCAGAGCTGCCTTCAGTCCACCATTCCTTCCCTGGAAAGCCCAGGTGTACATTTTTCACGATATTTTGATTACAAATCTGTAATGGGCTTTTATGCAAGTCTATATGATATATATGGTACTATAAAGCTCAAGAAATTCATTATTATGCCAATCTATACTTATTCCTTGTTGGTGCTTTCTGGAATGTTCATTACTGTTGGCAGTGCTGTTTGCCTTAGTGATTTAGGCATAAGTAATTTGGAAGCAGAAGGTCCTGGTTTGTAAACATGATTTAAGAATTATTTGAAAAAAAAGGAGTAGATAGCAAGGAATAGAAAGCAATTTTAAGCCTTAATTGTATTCCAGATGGGCTCATCCTAGTGAGAATTTGCTAGAACTCCCTATGATATCATTCTGGAAGCCACCTCCAGGCTATTCAGAATTTTGTTTTGACTTTCTCTTGTCACTGAGAATCTCAGCCAAAATGTGGCATTAATTCAACCACATACACTCTTCAATAATTTGCCCAACACTTATCCTGTCCTATTTCATATGCCAGAAAAGGAAACTGCTCCTGCTGGGCACATATGTCCAGTATCGGCTGCTTCTACCTAATACAGTCACCAGTTAGAGTCCTCTAATGATATAAAAAGTGCTGTTAGTGAGCGAGTTCCAAGGACTTAGCAGTTTGTGTATGTATGTTTAATAACAAGTTTCATATTGTTTCTTCTCTGTTTGAACAAATACAGTTGAACATCTAAGTTAATTTTATACATTTAGTTTGCAAGAAGCTCCAAAAGAAGAAATAAGCTGTAATTGACGCATGCAGCATAGTGGTTAAAATATTAGATCAGAACTAAGGAAAACTAGATATGAGTTGTGGAAGCCACACTCATCCAGGGAATCTCAGTGTGTAACTTTGGGCCAGATAATATATCTGAGCCTGAACCTCATAAGACTGTTGTGCAAAAAAAGAGAAGTGCTGAATATGTTGCCTGAATCTCTTTGAGGAAAAATAGGACATTGCTCAAATTATAATACAATGTTTCAAATTCATCCCCAAAGAGATTCTTGGGAGTGGGGGGCCATGAATGAAGTCCTTGTCTGCTATTCAATAAATTAGTCATGTCTTTTTCTAAGATTGTTTGGCTGCAGCAGAAGCTTCCCCATAACAGTGGCTAATTCCTGAAAAAAGGATATAGCTGCTTTAATGACTCACAAAGGCTTCGTTTATGTTCTCATATGCTACAGATAATTTCTTCTGAATGAAATACAAAGCAGCCCTGATAAATAACAACTTCATGCCTTTTTACTTTAAGTGTAAAATATATGGAACCAAGAACTGCATAGCTTACAAAGCATTGCTTGATTGTTTGTCCATGTTAGATTCAAGAACTGTATGATTTTTTTGGCAGGAGACCTTAAGTCACAAACAACAGGAAATCATTAGGTAACAGATTTAGCTGCTGAAAGTAGACAGATTGTTGCTTGTCATAAAGGTCCTTTGGGAAACCAGCTCATCATGGATGGTGTTGATCTTCTAATTCTATGAACTTATGTCCCTCTAGCTTGGCCAAGCACACCATTTTGAAAGCCTACTTTCTTACAATCCATGCTACCCTGTAAACATTTACTACTTTTAGCAGCTGTCATATGAGCTATTGGTCTCCTGCTATCTATTACTACTTCTACAATGATTTGATATTTATTTAGCACAATGTGCAAAGAACTATGTGAGACTATGGCCAAGAGCTTATCATCTATGGGCAGGATATGATAAAGGGAGCTGCTGTGATGGTGGCCTTGGCAATGGAAACAAGAACTGCATTTTGAATGAAAGTGTGCCTATCAATGGAGTAAAGACCTTGTTGACTATACAGACCATATACTCTTGAGGATTTTCAGTACATAAATTTTTTAAAATTCCAAATGAAGTTTTTAGTGAGTCTATTGCAATGAATTTAAAACTTTGCTGTACAAACATCATTGCAATCATCAGTACAGGATAATTTATAGACTTGGCAAAGAAATTTTAGCAGTGACTATTGCAGGAAGGCAGTATGCCTGATTTTGGAAGAAATGGCGAAATATTAATCAGAGTACTTGTTTAAACTTTTCACATTCCCTAATAATCTGTGATGAACACTGTGGTTTCTCAACATGCATCTTAGACTCATTGGCTAAGGGTAGAAGACTAAATCAAGGCTGAGTGAACCAACCACAGGTACGTTGTCACAGTGACATTTTGGAAAGCCTTTAAAATGAAATATTTTAATAATTTAAGCAACACAAATAAAAAAAACATTTTAAATTTTAAAAAAACATTTATTTCTCTTTAAAAAAAACTTAGACAACCCTTAAGTTTCCTCTAGTTATTTAAGGCAGAAGCTAACTAATTTGAATAATAATTCTCCTGCTTATAAAATGGAGAGATTTTGAGAGTTTTCATTCTTTGGTCCTACCTTAGACATGCCTTGTCAGCACTGACTTCCCAAGGGAGGCCGGTTATAGTCAGAGTAGCTGTCAGGCTTTGTAGTGAAAAGGTGAGGAGATTATTTACTCTTCTACCTTTCCCTGGTCTGCAAAATCATGCACAGCTTTTTTTTTGTTCCAGGAACTGTCCAACCGTATAATAAGTTGAGTTCCACTGAATTGAAACCTCCTGTTTCAGGTGATGTGTCAGCAAGTTCTTGTTGTTTTCATGTAGTGGTTTGGTCACAAGATTTTCTTTTCTTTAAAAAAATAAAAGAAAAAGAAACATTTGACAGAATGCCTGAATTGTTTTGCTCTTTTGTGTCATTTCCCAGGATATTTATAGGCATTGCATTATGTAGACAAAAAGTCAGTGATGAACAAATTTAAGGAGTACACGAAGCATGGTACAAAATCATTATTTGTTACAGCAGATACAAAATGATGCTGTGGAGAAAAAGGAGGGGAGAAAACATTTTACCTCTTTTCAGCGATGCACAAAGATATGGAAGTGGAAGGCGAGAACAGAATCTTGAATACAAGTTCCTTCTAACAACCCAGACACATATCTAAAGTTTTTCAAACATCCAAGAAGCTGATTGTTCTCCTTGATCTCCTTGAGAGGAAGATAGTAAGAGATGAGAGTCGATTAAAAAAAAACACTAAGCGTAATAATTGTTTCTTTTTAACATAAAAAAATTATATATAGTGTTTTTATATATTATGCATATATATGTTTTTATATTTTATATGCATATATACAGTATATATATGCAAGTCTTGATGTATTTGGGACTTTTCCTGTGTAAGATTGAGAGTATCTTGGTGTCATTTCAATGAGGTCCCACTCGTCATCTTCATGCCGGTGTCTTCGGCTTCGTGCTTGTGTGAGCAAAGCGTGATCAGAGATGCCATCTTTCCATAAATACTGGTGGGGAGGTGTGGAGTGCTGGCTTTGTTGTTGTAAGCGGGTTGGTTGGCTGTGTTGTTACATCTTGATTAGTAGATGGAGTTGATGTTTGCAGATTAGTTGGCTGTTTTGTAGCATCCTGTGTGGGTGAGGTCCTAGCTGTGTGCCCATTAGCCTTTTGTGTTGTAACGACCTGGGTAATGGGTTGTGTGGTAGCATCCTGAGCTCTAGTGTTGTGACATCCTGAGTCCTGTGCTGCAACATCCTGGGTAGTTGGCTGTATTGTAACATCCTGAGCTTTAGTGTTGTAACATCCCGAGTTCTGTGATGTATTGTCTTGAGCAGATGGCCTATGAAATCTTTTTAATATCAATTAGGCTTGCTAAATCTCCAGATAAAAGTTCAGACTGCCAGGAAAAAGAGTTTATGATATTTCTTTGTTACCATCTATTGATCTTCCAGGTTTTTGGTACTTGCCAGTTCTTGTCTTCAGTTTAAATAGTATGGAAGCTTGTAAAGTTTGTTATTATGTCGATATCAGTCTTGCATGGCATATTTCCTCTCTGTTAAAAACATATGGCACAATTAATATGTGCTAATTGTGCACACCAAAAGTGTTTACATTATTGTCTGCATCTGAAAAGAGAAGATTCATGAATGTAAGATAATTTCCCACATGAAAGAATCATCAATATTAAAACATACATAAATAATAATAAAATAATAATAAATTAATTATTTATAGATGAATTAACCTGTTAGAGGCTAATTCTCATATTTCACTAATTAAGTAATAAAAAACATTTTTAAGGAAAATATCTTTATGCTGTTGCCTCTGTCTGATTCCAAGCAACCTGGGAAGCCAACGTGAAGTTATGTTTAATTGCTTTATTATCTGGAGTTTCCCCTTTTCTCCTAACTCAGATTTTGGTGTATGTCAGACACAAAAGACCAGGACTTCAGGTGAAGTTGCAATTAAAGTTATTTATTATTACTTATGCAAATGCACAGGATTCAATTAACAGTTAACACTATTTTGGCACTAAATAAGAATCAATCAAATTCAACAGGGATAGGATTGATCTCCTAATCCTCTTGATTTCCTATCAAGAGGGGTTGGACTTAATTGTAGCTATGTAGTGACTCTCGGCTGATTCCTCTTTTGACTCTTTCCCCAGGTTCTGTCATTCCTTCTCCTACATTGTGCGAATAATCTATAATGTCTTGTTCATGACTCTGGCAATGGTGTGTTTAGTTCCAGCTCCTGGTCTTTTAGGCCGCTGTGTTCATGTCCTCTGCCCATCCAGTTGCTTGGCACTATCCCCAATGATCTGCCTACTGATTGGCTTGTTTGAACACTGGAATACTGATGTTGTGGAAAATCAACATTTTATAATACTTTTTTTCTTTTCAAACTGGAACATTGATTTCCTATCTATTTGCTAAGTGGTATTTCTATATGCCTTTTCTATATGCTATTGTTGTGACCGAGGCCCATGTAGTGATTACCAAACACAATTCAGTCCTGAACGAACTTATTTTATTAAAACAGCTGAGAATTAATTCATTCTCAGCTTACTCCAAAACAAATTCTTCATAGCCAGTCCTAGGGCCTTATCACCAACCTTTGATGTCTTTGGCAACCTACCAAAGGCTTTTCTTGGCAAAACCCCCACAAAGTTCAAGAGCACTGGAATCAACGTTGCTTTTCTACAAAGAATCCAATGGCTCGTTGCTGCTCTTTTAAGCCTTATGGGAGTGGACAATCATCTTCTGGCCTTACTCCTGAGTTGTCCTTTTTGCTTCAGCTGCTCTTGCCTTCTGGCAGCTCTTGGCATGCGTGCACTAGGAACAGGCTCCTTCTGTTCCTCTGCCTCTCTGCTGTCTGCCTCTGGAGGCTCCAGAGTCCACGCATCGCTCCCAGATGGCCCTAGCCTCATCTCTGCCTTCGACGCAGAGCCCTCGTCCGGGCCTTCCCCTGACTCCAGGACTGGCCCATTGTTCTCCCCAGCCTCCTCACTGTCTGACTCCACTGCCAGGTCCACAGGCTGCTGGCGGACCATAACAGCTATATTCTATATTCTAAGTGATATTTCTATATGTCCACCTTCCTCTTTTATCATATCATCACTGCTTTCCCAGGATTTCATGTTTCTATCTTTAGTTAGTCCTATAGCTTTAGTTCTATGTTGCATGCCACCTAGAGTCACTTTGCATGAAATGAGTGGGCATATACATTTGACAAATAAATAAATAAAAATATTACAACAAAACATCCATACTTCCTCTGACTGTAGAAACTGACTATGAAGTGACATCCGTCAGCCTGTATGTGGACAGCCATCCAAGTGATGGTTGTGTGGTTATTTACCCGTCAGCACCTTTACAAAAATAACAGGAAGATTTTGTGGTAAAGAAGTTTAAACTTTTTTTCTCTTTGTATGTGTCTTGTATGTGTATATCCCTTCATAATGTCAAGCATCATTTAATATCGTTGAAATAAATCATTCAAGAGACTAAGTAAAAAGGATCCTTTCAATGTACAAGTGACTTCTTTGAAAAACCTAAATCCACCTGTACGCTCTAAGAAAACACGACTGTCCCTGATGCCTAAGAGAGCCCTAGGGAGGATGGCTGAGGTCACTGGACCATAGGGCCAGTCTTTCTTAGCTTCTGCGACATCCTCTGGATCTGGGAGACTAGTAAATAGTGGCCAGCGAAGACTCCCTTGCTGAGCAGCTGCTGAAGAGCTGCCAGTTTAGAGCCACCTGCAGGTAGGCTGCTTGCTGAGAACCAGACCACAGGTATTCCTCTTGCTGTGATGAACAGAAAGTTGTTTGCATCTCAAACATTCTCCAGGGGTCTTGTTGCCCAGTATTTCTTCGAATAATTGGAGGTTATAGGACTTACTTGGTAGCTTTTATATTGCATCTGCGTGGCACCTATTTTACATTGTATTGTTGGTTTCTGAAAAGTGGTTTATATCTAGGGGATTTAATTTCAATTTTTAAGAATGTTTGTTAAAAGCCCTAATTTAAATATATTTTATCTTAATCCTTTAGAATATAATAGTCATTTAGAAATACTTCACCTTTTCTATGCTATATTTTGCTTGTGTTCATTGTTTGAATTATAATTAACAGCAAGTATTTTAAACCCAGCATTTTAATAACTGAAAACTGAAATAATAATGGTTGTGATCAGACTTCTCCAGTCTAATACTGTGTAACTGGGATTATGGTTCCTAGAATTGTAGGCACAACCTAGCGGTATGTGCTAACAGTTCTGGGAATTATCATTGGGATGCATTTGAGCACAACAGGTTAGGACACAGGAATATTATTAATCTGAATATTTAGCCAACTGAATGGAGACACCATGGGTTTGGCATCCTTTATTTGTTCCCTGCTCTCCTCCTGACATTACTGATCATGTTAAGTAATTTTCCACCAGTATTGTGGAGTATTTATCCTAATGCTACATTAGATGGCAACATTATTCTACTTTGGGATAATTAGCCAATAGTAACCACTTTATGGATTTCTACACTAATCCCAAATCAACATGTCCTGAATAAAAGAAAAGTGCATAGCAAATCGGCATAATGCAGTCTATTACTGGCAGCTTGTTTAAAAGATCATAGTTTTGTTGTTTAAGGTGTTAGATTTATATCCCACTTTTTCTCCAGAGCTCAAGGTGGCTTACATGGGGATTATCCTCCATTTTTATGAGAGAAGAATACTGCTATCAGGAGCTGTAGCGATTGATCTGACATTTAAAGAAATGTCAGAACAGAAAGTGCTGTTTTACTTTTTTTTAAAGTTAAAATTATGAAAATTTGAACAGTTGGGGAAATTAATCAGAAGTGTCATTCTTTTACTGATGTGCTGACATTTTCCCTACTTTCATAAGAAACAATTAGACCTTCTGAAAAGGGATAAAATATTGTCCTCTCTTAGCATTTTGATTTCAGCCACATCTTGGTCTATCAGAAAATAGTTGTTGCAATTATGACATTTGTCACTAAAGCATCTGTGTTCTACTAAGGGTGGTGTTAATAATCATGGAACCATTACAACTAATGCCTCTTTCCAACCATTTCCAGGCGTCCTGAGAATGCAGGATGAATGCCATTGTACAGCTAGTTAGTGAGCTGGAAAGCTAGTAGCAGTAGAACTGTCTGCAACATTTGGTTAGTAGTGCCAGCAGCATTTCTATGAGCAGTTGGGCAGTGAAGGGTGAACACTGCCCTTGGCAATAGTGCATTGGAGGGGGCCTCTTCTGTCTATGGCCAGGAAAGGAATGGTGAAAATGCATCCAACTGCATTTGGCTCTAGAGCCTGAAGCGGAGGTGGCAGCCGTTCTCTCTGCAAGCGTTTGGCCTGTAGACCATGACATTGTGCTCATCCTGGAGCTTTCATTTTAAAGAGTAGCAGGATGGTTATAGCGCCAAACAACTTCAGGCTTCACAGAGCAGCCATATCTGGTTGGCTTTAGGAGCACTTTCTGTTTTGTTTTTTAGGACTCTGTCTTTGAGGGCAGCAATTTTCTACTCATTTTGCAAACTGATTTCTTCCTTCCCCTTCCTTTGTCTCTTATTTTTATTCTTCTTCATTAAGTTCTAAAAGCTGGGCTAGTGTTGAAAGTGCTCCATATTCTCTTTGCAGGAGGGGGAGCATTACTTTTGAACATTATGGAAATGATAGATCTCAGTCTCAGAAACTGTTCAATGATTATAATCATTTTAAGAATGCCCTTCTGGTACAACAAAATGTATATGTGCTGAAGGCTCTGTGTTGTTTTCTTCAGATGAAATACTTTCCAATAGTAACCCTGCAGGAATGAATTCACAGAGCATGTGTTCCTTTATTATTATTTTACTGAAATAGCAATAGCCAAATGAATAATAAATGGAGAGTGAGCTATAACAAGAATTCAATCTCTTGGATTATTTGATTCCAATATACTTTATTTTTTAAAAAGTAGCAGTAATCTTTGAGTTTGTGTGCTTGTGTGCTTGGACAAAACAAAATCCTGATCTGCAACAATTAATTAATAGGTTAAGTGATTCCATTAGGAATTGGGTGCAATGATGAAACCAATACAATGAACAAAATCATTTGAGGGCCTATTATTTGAAAGCTCAAGATTGTTTAAAAAGTTACAACTTCAAGATACCTAGAAAACTGGATTTAATAAAATGTTAGTCAGTGCTGTTTCTTTCTGTATAGCGATGAATAGAATTATTGTACATTCTTGAAATTTTAACATATCAACCATTTTAATTAGCATACTTCTTTAACTCTGAGTGACAACAGCTCTCAAAGGCAGGCAAAGGTGTTCCTTATAAAATCTTGATGAGAAGATGAGAAGATGAGAAGGATTTAACTTAGAAACCTTCACATCTGACTGATGGTCTATGAATGCCTACACAATCAGCATAGAATAGCATGCAAATTTCTTTCTATGATATGAACACCTGCCAATGTTGTGCATGCCTGGCCATTTGTTCACACTGATTTACTCTGTCATTGACATAGAACTATTTCCACTTTCATCTGTTTAAGAGAGTATGGCATAATCCAGATATTTTGCATTTAGAATAGATTAATATATTTCTATGGCCACCCATATCGACTATTAATTGTCAATCAATGCTATCATTGCTTTAGGTTTTAATTTTTTAGATGTTTTAGGTGCTTTAAATATTCTCTTATAATTAAATAATTATAATTATTATAATTATAATAAATAACAATTACATGTTAATTAACTAAATGAACACTATACTGTTCCCCCTATGTAGGGGGAGAGCCTTCTCTGTGGGGGCACCTACTATCTGGAATGAGCTCCCGGACCTGCGCACCTTCCGCCGTGCTCTCAAGACCTTTTTATTCCACCAGGCGGGCCTGGCCTAATCTTTTCCCTTTTCTTTTTTAATATGAAAATTTTAATCTGTTTTTAAATGATTGGGGTGTTTTAAATCTGTCTGGGCCAAATTGTTTAATTTGGTTTTATTCTGTTTTTTAAATTTTGTATTTATGTATTTTATCATTTGGCTGTTCACCACCCTGAGTCCTTCGGAAGTAGGGCGGTATATAAATCAAATAAAGATAAAGATAAAGACTGTATGTCCTCCTTTTGTATGTAGCCTCTCTCATAACAATGAGACAAATGGAAAGTCAAGGCTAGTAAGCTATCAAGTAGGAGACTCTGGTGAACCTGGAATCTACAACAGTGATGCTCCCACATGCAGAGGTAAAGCTGTAATGGTGTTTGTTTATCAAGATAAATCATACTTAGATTACTTAAAAGCAAAAATGTAGTGTTACTGAGGTGTGTTGTCATGGTTACTTTTCCATTTCTCCCAAGTCACAACAGTAGCATCCCTGGGGGACATCTTTCTACTTCATGCATATACATGAATGTTGCAGGTGCTCTGGCACTTTTATTTTATTTTTTTAAGGCTAATTGGCAAGCAATTTTTTTAAAAAAAAAGGAGTACGTAAAGTCAGAAAATAAATAGTCTTTGGAAAAACTGAAAGAGAGGACGGGTGCATTGCTGGACCATATAAGTAATTTTTGAGTTTTGCTCGACCAGAAAAAAAAATAGTTTTAGTAATGACATAATGAACACTACTGATAGTTTAAAAATAGTCTAGTATTTGTTCAGCATTTTCACTTTTAATATTTTCTCTTGATGTCTTAGATATCTTGTGAAAATTGAATGGTAGAGGATAAACACAGAAAGAAATTCATTAATTTCATTTGCTAATAATATAACAGGATATTGTAAGGAATGGCAAACAGAAAGCTAACCAATAATTTGGTATCATACCTGCAACTCTACATTTTAATCAAAATATGTCAAAAAGAAAAAAAGTCACATAGTCTTGTAAGAAAGTGAAGCCAATAGGGACCATTGGAGCCCACCTTCAGCCATGTTAAATTATTCTTACATTCATTGTCTACTCTGGTCCTTCAAATGTTTAGATTCAGTTCTTATTATCTCCCAGTAAGAACATCATGAAGACATTAGGTTTGGAGAGGTTGATATATGCTTACTGGCAAGAGTTTTGCAGAATTTCAAAAGAGGTTGTTCCCTAGTTGTGCTTGGAAAAGCAAGACTGAACCCGAATTCCCTATTATCCAAAATTTGTGTCTTACCATTGAATAATGCTAATGAAAGTTGCAAGAAGATGTATTTGTACTAAGGAAGACAGCTATAATGATGAGAAGGTTTAACTGGTGAGCTCCATTTTTTTCCCTGTACTTTCTCATTTCTTCTGATTATTTTACATAGAATGACAATTTAAAGCTTTCAAGGTTTATTGTTCAAAGGATTCTGTAAGTCTCCACCCTACTCTGAAAAGTAATTGGTCCTTTTCTCACACAATTGAGCTCAAGCATTTTTTTAAGAAAGCACTTTGCCAAGATCACGTGCTAATAGATCTATTCTCGAAAGGTATTATATGGTAACTAGAACATCCATGGCTGTTTTTTAAAAACAATATTATATATTGTTTAATATTGTAAACAATAATGGATTCTGACTTGTTACTGACTTGTTACTTTATAACTGAGAATTTAATTTAATTTAATTTAATTTATCAAATTTCTATGCCGCCCAACTCCCAAGGGACTCTTATGAATTATGAAGAATGTATGAGGTCTTGATATATAAATGTAGTCATTATGTAAGAAGAATGAAGAAATAAAAACCTCTTGCACATGTAACATGCAAACCAGCCAATTCCCATTTTTTCTTGCCTCCTATATGTAATGCCATCTATTTTTCATTGCAGTCACCATCATTTGCTTACAAAAAGTCATAGAATATATATATATATATATATTCTTACTTTTCGTAGGTTTTATGTGTGTTTTTCTTTTAGCTAGGTTTTTCCTACGTAACCAAGATTTTTCTACAGCCCTAGCTCAGTGGAGTCACATCCACTCAATTCTGAGCTTTTTTCTTCTGGCAGCCAGCAGGCCTTATGCTGCCCTATGCTGCCTAGTGAGAGACTTATATAGATCTATTTCTGGCTCGTTAGCCATCATCAGTAAGCCACACCCACATCTCATGTAAGAAAATAGATATTGTACATATAACAGGGAGGATATATGAGATGTGGGTGTGGCTTACTGATGATGGCTAACAAGCCAGAAATAGATCTATATAAGTCTCTCACTAGGCAGCATAGGGCAGCACAAGGCCTGCTGGCTGCCAGAAGAAAAAAGCCCAGAATCGAGTGGATGTGACTCCATTGAGCCAGGGCTGTAGAAAAATCTTGGTTACGTAGGAAAAACCTGGCTAAAAGAAAAACACACACACATATATATGTGTGTGTGTGTGTGTGTGTGTGCGTGTGTGTCTGTGTAAGCCAAAGAGCCAGTGCTGTCTGATGACAATTCCGTGGTAGGTGGCTGGCATGACTAAATTCCGAAGGCACACAGTACACTATTCCCACCAAGGTGGTTCTTATTTACATGCTTTCGGACTACTAGGTTGGCAGAAGCTAGGACAAGTAATGGGAGCTCACTCCGTTATGCGGCACTAGAGATTCGAACAAGAGGTTTTTATTTCTTGATTCTCCTTACATAATGACTACATTTACATATCAAGACCTCATACGTTCTTCAGAATTCTCAGTTATTTTGAATGAGCAAAGGACTAGTTTCTTTGAGGTTTTTTTAAGTGGAAAAACTAAACATTGCACATATCACTTATGCTTGGCTGCTCACAACAGTCGCAATTACCTTTATACAATTTGATTATGCTTTACATGAAGCAAACATTCTGACTTGTTACTTAACAAGCCAAAGTCAGAGGTCAAGTAAATCAGGAATCATGATTTGTAGACTTGACTTGCAAATGATGGCAAATTAGTTTTTAAACAAGTGAAGAATGTGAAAAGACGTCTTATATAGTTATAACATATCCTTCATATGGAACTGGGATTAAAGAAGAGATATAACAAGAAGGAACACTGGTTATTTGAATAACCACCATTCCCTGATTATGTCTTCTTACCCCATTAGATCTGGCAGGGGAGGCGTGCCCTGGCTTCTATCTATTCCATAATGTCATTTAACGGGGCCCCTTTTTTTGTCATGACACCAACAATTTGAATCAGGGGTGGGCAAGTACTCTTCCTAACGCGCCAAATGGAAAACTGGAATGGTAACAAGGATGGGCTGGACAGGGACAGTCTAAGTGTTGGATATGGCCTACAGGCCATAAAAAGCCCAGGTCTGCTTTGGAACATCAATTTCATCAGAGATTAGATTGGCCCTGTCTTTGATGGCCAAAATGTATGGTTTTGTCATTGAGCTTGAAGATCAAGAAGTGTGTCTGAATCCATTCAGTGATTATATTGATTTGTTGTTGGTTTTGTTTTTATTTTGATTGCTGATGAAATACAGATAGAGATAGAGTTAGACTGTCATGTTTATGGAGTTTTAAAACTATTGTTAAGCAGCCAGAGTCATGAATTTGATGTGCACATCCATGTAAATTGAATGAATGACTGAGTGAATGAATTATGATTTAAAGTCAACAATGTTGTGTAGGCACCATTTTACCTTTTTTTGGTTTTTTTAAAAAAACAAACAAACAAAATATCCATGATTTCTTCTGCCAGAAATTTTCTTTTATATTATTTGCAAATATTCTTACTATTGAATTCTGTGCTCTGAATTCCATTGGGTATATCAAAGTGAAATTACAGGAAATCCCTCATTTTTGATGAGGAGGCTTTTAAGTCTTCTGATAACAATGATCCAGTTGTAACGACCTGAAAATTGCTTGAGCAGTGGCCATATGGTCTGACCTTCCACCACTTATAATTGCACTGATGTGGTGAGAAAGAAAACTTTATGGAATTTTAAATGCATAAATGCACGACATAGATTACATTCACAAAGCTGAGACCACAGAGTACCTTTTGGATGAGAGGTAGTTTTATTACAGTTGGTCAGAATGTATTTCTGTAAGAGGAAATAAAGATTATATTTCTTCCAAGTCCAACCATTTAGCACTGCTTTCAATTGTTACTTCGAGCCCGGGGAAAGTTAGCCTCCAGTACTTTAGAAGATGCATCAAAGGATGATAAATATTTGTGCGTGGGTGGAATCCCACCCCTTTAAATTGATCTATTCCATTTTCAGTGCATTGAGAGAGATTATGCATTTGTGATCAGAGAGAAAGCAGGACAATGAAGGAAAAAGCATACCGTAATATTTTTCTTGATTTTAATACATGGAACATTTTCAAGGTTTTTCTTAAATTCACTTTCAACATAGTGAAGTAATGCATCAGTTATAATGCAATTGAAAGTGACTAAAACAAATAAAATATTGTTCTTTGATAAAGGCATAAATATTTTTCATTGTACTAGCATTCTTTTATTCATCAATACTGATTTTTTTTCACTCTCTTGACAGTTAAATTTTATTATGAAATGAAGGAATAAATAGAAATGCTTTTGCGTAGGACCAAACATTTACACATGACTTTATTTTCTCATTTGAATAAATTCCTGAAACTTATATTTCTGAACATTACATGAAGATACATGAATTTAAAGTCATTTATATCTAATCAGAAATTTCTCTAATTAAAATTCCAATTTCCATATGTAACAATACTTACATCCATCAAAAAAAGAATAGCAGGTGAAGTGGAAGTGGACAGCTCAGGCTAAGGAAATATTGCTGGATGCATGGTTTGTAGCAAGAAGGGGATGGCCCTTATGTTTCACTATTCCATCATGCTTTCTTTGTAAGAAATTCTCCTTAGTCTATAGAGAGTCATATTCCTCAGAAGTCATTTCAGGACTTGGTACCTTGGCTCACAAGGCAGTTACTAGATTAAAGATCCTACTTTGCATAGAATAATGTGACCACATCTTGGGTGAAAGTGAACTTTGATTTCACTTGTGCATGCTATTGCATGTAAACATGACCTTATATATCTTTCTGATGAATATGGATGTGCAAAAATGGACTGGTACTGGTACTGAGTAGGTAATGCTGTGAATGACATGGGTATAAATATAGTATATGACTTACTTTACTATATACACTTTCTTAGTAACTGTGCTTTGTAAAAGTCTTGATTAAGCCATAGAATAAGTGTGGATAGTTTGGTGTAATACCTTTAACTTGCTATTTTTATTTCTCTGGCTTCTTCCTACTCTGCATTTTATTGCTGAATAACATGATAAATATAATTTGGAAATATATATTTCCAAAAGAAAACTGTAAATTTTTGTCTTAAATTCCAAGTCATAATTCCATTCTAAGTGACCATAAACATCAGCAATAGTATAGGATCTCTAGTGTTCATAGAAAGATATATATGAAAGATACATGGAAAGATATGCAGTGATTAGAATGCAGTATTGCAGGGTAACTCTGTTCAGAGTATAGAGTTTGATCCTGACGGGTTGAGGTTCCTCAGCCTCACATACCACAACTATGGCCATCATAGTTCCTCTATCTTATACACCCATTGCTTATTAGATTAAAAATTAAAATATTCTAAGGACAATATATTTGGCTGTGACCTACATGGTACTCTATTTTATTTCAAGAATAAAACATAGATTTATTCTTGGGTACCTTCTGCACAGCCATCAACTCTACACAAACAAAGTTTCAAAAGCTGGATTTGGGGAGAGGAGGGGAATACCTTGAAAGTTTATGATTCAGTAGAAATAAGAATAGTGTGTGAATTAATATATAATCTGTTAATTTATGTTTGTGTATAAAATAACTTGTACAGATTCATGAAGTATGATCCCCAGAAATCACATCAAGCAAATGATGTGATCTAGTCCTGCTCACAATGGCATCCAAACCTCCAAATACATTAGTGCCTGCCCAGATGTTCAGTAAATATGGGGACGTATTGCCAAAAAACAGATAAGTCTTTTGCAATATTGTTTTCCCAAACAATTCCACGCCTACATAAAATTCCAAAATAGATTGAAAAATAACAGCAACAGCCAGATGGGTGATATTTCTCTATTTTTCTTTTTTAATGAAACACTACAGTTTATTATCCTGCTTGATTTTTTTTAAAGAATAAGTCTATTAAAGATTACAATTAGAAAAAATAAAAACTAACACAAGCTACAAAAAATATTAAAATTGAAAAATTGAAGAAAAATAGAAGCAATAGAAAAATATAGAAAAATATGAAGAAGTAACTTTCTCGTTCATCACAAGTGCAAACAATTTTGGTAATTTATACCATCTCTGAAAATACAAGGTGCTCTCTTCTCACATAATTAATCACTTAACTATAAACAAAATCTTAATGCCTTTTCATTCATTCCTAGTTAGCAAAATTCCATTAAAGGCTACCAAAGATAAGATATATATTTTAACTCTAATCAAATAAGGCAACTCTGTATTCCTTTACTTTTTACAATCTTGGCTTTTAATCCCTTCAAATAATGTTCTCAAACTAGATTTCTTTCAACTTCTTTTTGTCTCCTCTCAGCAAATCCTTAAAACTTTAACAGATCTCCTTTGTAATTCCAATAAAAGAAAGTTATTGAAGTCTCACTTCTGATTGGATACTTATATGACTTTTTCAAATATCACAGCATCAATTGTTTTCCTTTGTGTATTCATTATATCATCTTTTTCATATTATTCTTGTAATTTGTCATATTTAGATACACATTCAAATCAGTCTTATTCAGTACAGATTGTTCCTCTTCTGTAATAACATTTGTACACCATTCTCGATGATGATATTTTAATTAATTTCTGAGTTAGAGTTCATAGATCTCCCTAAAAATATCCATTATTAAAAGGTTTTGCCCCATTGTGTACTAGAATGTCAAATCTGAGTATTCCTCTGCTTTAATTGCAATCTTTAGTTTTTTCTGGTTCCATATAGTATCTGAAATTCAAAGTCTCATTTTATCTAGTTTCCCACAGGAAGGAAATTAATTCTTATAATTAATTTCAAATTCTTATTTCAAATCCATCTGGACCCTTAGTTTTTAACTTCTCAAAATCAACACTCTAAACACTCTTTTGATGTTTATTCCAAAATGTATTTTTCTAAATCCTTATTTAAAGAATTTAAAGCTTCTTTTATGAAGGAGAAGGAAACTCACCCAACTCAGTGAAAGCAGTAAAAACTTGCTGTTTCAAAGGGTCTTAATATTTCAATAAAAGTAGTAATATCAGCAGTAAAAAGTAGTACAAAACATGATTAAGAAATGAGGCTTAGTTGCATGTTTTGTCCATAAAGGCTGTTATGACTATGAGCTTAGTTGAAATCTGTCAACTTGCAACCATTCAATTTATAAACTGATTGCAAAAATATCAGTTCTTGCAGTCTATTTATGTCAGGGCTGTCAAACTCGTGGCCCTTGAGCCAGATGCATCACGTGCTGGCCACGCCCATATCCATTTTAGCGAAGGGGGAAAAAGTCACAATATGTCACGTGATGCTGCTGTGATGATGTGAGTTTGACACCCCTGATTTATGTGATGTGTGGCTGTCCGGATTCTGCATAGGCAATCTTATGCTTTTTCCTTTCTCCTGAGAAATTTTGCTGGCCATGAATCAGCATTTGACTGACATTTATGGTCTCTGCCATAAATAAATACCATCCCACTCAAACATCTGGACATGTCAGATGTCATTGGATATCTCCATGTGGGAGGTGTTTCTCTAGTGTTTCAACTTTTGCTATTAATTGTAGGTTTGCTTTTTTCTAGTTTTGAGCAGACTGATAGAAAGGGCCCTGGCTCTAAGGCAGTGGTTCCCAACCTTTTTTTGGCCATGCCCCACCCAAAAATCTTTAAAATCCTGATGCCCCCCCCCCCCGTGACATATAATTTTTATTTTACTCAAAAAGTGAACTCTACTCACACGTAGGAAGCCTAAAAGGCCATTAACTTGGTTTAAACAAGATTCAAATTGCCCCCATTAAAAATCAAATTGCCCCCTGTGGGGCGTGGGCCCCATGTTGGGAACCACTGCTCTAAGGGTTGAAAATGGATTCCTTCCCAAAGAAGGTTGCCTGGTCTTTATTAGTCTGTTCTTTATAAAAACTATAAATCAAAGTTAGTTTGAGTGTAATTTCAGCCAAACATTAACCATGAAGCAAATACACAGCTTATACTCAGCTTTTCTTTGATGTTTGAATGGAAACATTATATGAAAACATAATGCCAAGATCCAGTTAGGAATACTGGATATTGGCTCCCCTCAGAAGTAGAAAAACATGCTTGCAGGTTCTGACACAGACTGACCACAAAAATGTCCACCTCATTTTTCATTTTAAGGCACAGAATATTAGAGACAAGCCAGATCAGCTAATGAAAACAACAAGAACCAACAAGACTTGGCATTAGTATATCTTTTATCACAACTAGCAGTTCTATTGGTTTCAATCAGTCTTTAATCATCCCTAACTTTTGCTAGACTGGGGCCTGAAACTTTTGACTCACTCGTTCTTCCCCCCTGCATCCATAACCAGAAATAATTTGCCAGCTCCCTGTGAAAGTGAGATAAATGTGCTTGGGATGGAGACATCTTAATCATAGTTTAGATTTGCATCCCCCACCATCGCCATCCTGCCCTCCAGATTTCATTTGGTTACTAGTCCACTTATTCATTTCAGTAAATTGCTTTGACATTAACGAAAAAAGAGAGGCAGAGAAACTGGAGCCTGTTTTCTCCTTAAGCAATCAAGCAGTTTAAGCACTGCCATGTAAACAGCTCTGCTGCACCTCTGCCATGTTATGAGGTCCAAGGGGATTCTCTTTTAATCTAGAGAGGGAGTGCGAGGGGGTTGTTTTTCACAGGGGTTTTAGCCTACAGTTAAGTGCATACACCTGCTGAAGTACTGGTAATTAGTAGGTAATTAGTAGCTAATGTTCTTAGAATTAAAAAGAAAAGCTTACATAAGTAATTACTTACTATTTCTTATAATGTGCTGCTTTTCCTGAGATTTCATATCCCCAGAACATTTGCCAAGTTCCTAGGTTTCTCAACATACTAAATTGTTTATTAATTACACACGTATATTGCTTGTAGGGAAAAAAAAATCACAGTGCATTAAGACTCAGCAAACAGGAATGAGTTATCTCTTAAATTAAAGCAGAGGATGAATTTAAAATGAGCAGGAATACGGATACCTCTTGTAAAACAAATATTTTTGTTCTTGTTGAGAAAGGGTATTTGCAAAAGAGGAAATTAATTGGCAGTTCCAGCAGGAGTAGACTGCTGGAACTACCAATAGTAGGGAATATAAAGGAGTGGTATATGAAAGAAGTTTTTTTTTAAAAAAAACTGATATTCAAGATTGGAATAAATACTGAATCCAGAAATATCTCTGTATTCATGGGTTTTAGGTTGTAGGAAATCCAACAATGGAAGCTAATTGTATCTCTAATAATTAAAGTAAATGTATTACCTGGTTCCTGTTAGATTTCAGAGAAGTTAATTTCATTATCCTCAGAATTAAGTACTGAAATAACATCTTTATAAAAATTTTAAGTGATTTTTCTGGATGGTTCAGTACCATATTGATACCATACCATCAAAAATCAGTATCATATTGATCAATGTAATAAATTATGGTCTGATTGTTTATAATCAAATATTTATAATCTTCATTTGAGCTTTCAAAATTGTTTGCATTTAATACTAAGCTGTGAAAATTAGAATTTAGAAGAATAAATATAGTTAATCTCATATTGGAAGAGCTATGTATGTTGATCAAGATTTTATTATATTTTATTTATTTTATTTTATCATTTTATTTTATCATTTTGATCCCATATTTTTTATTTTAACGAATAACTCAAGGAAGCAAACTTACCCAACACACCTTCCTCCTCCTATTTTCCCCAGAACAACAACCCTCGGATGTGAATTGGGCTGAGAGAGAGTGACTGGTCTCAAGTCACCAAGATACTTTTCATGATTATTTATTTATTTATTTATTTGTTCAACTTGTATGCCGCCTTTCTCTGAAGACTCAAAGCGGCTTACAATGCATTAAAAACCATATATAAAAACATTAAAATTAAAACATTAAAAACAATTAAAACCCATTCACACCATTCATGGCCGGATCTCGCCAGATCGCAACAGCGAGATCAACGGCCCCAGGCCTGCCAGTAAAGCCAGGTCTTCACTGCTTTTCGGAAGGCCAATAGGGTGGGGATGGTCTGGATCTCAGGAGGTAACTGATTCCAGAGAGCTGGGGCAGCCACAGAGAAGGCCCTCCACCGCGGGCCTGCCAGCCGGCATTGTTTAGCTGACAGGACCTGGAGGAGACCAACTCTGTAGGATCTTACTGGTCACTGGGAGCTATGCGGTAGAAGGCGGTTTGGAAGATAACCTGGCCCTGAGCCATGTAGGGCTTTAAAGGTAATAACCAACACCTTGAATTGTGACCAGAGACCAATAGGGAGCCAGTGCAGCTCTCGGAGAATTGGTGTAATGTGGGTGTACCTAGGTGACAAGGGCATGAGTGACTGTGAGGAGAGCCTCCTGATCCAAGTAGGGTCACAATTGGTGCACCAGGCGAACCTGTGCAAAGGTCCCCCTAGCAACAGCTGACAGATGTTGCTCTAATCTTAGCTGTGAGTCTAGGAGGACACCCAAATTGCGAGCCCGTTCTGAGGGGGACAATTTCTCCCCCCCCCAGAACCAAGGTTCAGGCAGAATTTGAACCCACAGCCTCTACTTTCTAGCATGGTGCCTTAACTACTAGACCAAACTGGCTCTCAACATTTAAAAATGGCAAACCTAACGTGTAACTCTTTTCCATAAAACAACAAGCTACATGCAAGATCTTCACAATGTTTTAGGACTAATAATCATAATGGGAGTATAAATTGTATTAAATAAATAAAAATAATATGCTGAAGATGTTATTACTATAGTCCATTTTAACCCTCTCACATTTATCATCATTATCAAAATTGCTTCTAATATATATATATATATATATATATATATATATGTATGTATGTATGTATGTATGTATGTATGTATGTATGTATGTATACATTTCCACAGGGATGGATAACCTTCAGGCCTACAATATTCTTCTGTTTCCCTTGTAACTTCAAAGCCTATAAAACAACTCCGCACAGGAGACAGGGTTTTATAATTAAATAATCCAATGTAAGAGATTTGTTTAGCAAACAGAACTAAATGGAACTCATGGTTTTTCCACAAATAAATCATACCTGTTTTTCATCACAAGCATCCTTCATTTCAAAAATGTAATTAGTAAATGGGAGATAAAATCACTATTCCTATTTTGAAACAGTTGGGAGTCAGAATCTGTTGCTGATCTATTGAAAACCATTACTAGGTCTTACTAGTAAATCCAATCTAATTTGCATATAATCTGCTAGAGGAGAGAGATGTGATCTGATTCATCACTGACAACAATGTGGTATTTATTCCTGTATTTGCAATTATTTGTACATAATTATTGTTGCCTTTTCTTGTTGCACCCTATCTTCCATCCAAGATATTGACTTTCTGCATTATCCTTTCTTGGTCAAGGCCAAAATGTTTCATTAAAATTATGTTGTGTTTTACAATTGGCCCTTATAAGAATTGAACTAAATAGGAATCCAGTGTATCAATGAATCAACTGAAGTATCTCCAGTCTTGAAGGCCTTATTATTAAATTATTTAGAAAGTTCTTATTTTCCTTTTTAGCTTTTCAAGAACTTCTGAATTTAAGTTTCCACATTAAAATAAAAAGTTATACCAGTCAAGAGGCACATAAAATGGCACCATAAAAAGAGGTGAAAGAGATGAAAAGCAGTAGCTATTTTTTAAAAAAAGCAAAACCATTTTTGCTTCTTTCTTAAGGCCATTCTTAGTGAATTCTGGAAAATTGCAAAGAGAGGTGTTAGGAATTCCTAAAAGAAAAGTGCTATCTTTTAATATAGGTTTTATTAGTTTTCAGTATTTTTCAAACCTGGCAATTTTAAGATATGTAAACTTCAATTCCCAGAAGTCTCCAACCGGCTGGGAATTGGCTGGGAGTTTGACGCGTCAAAGGCCACATATCTAAAGTTGCCTAGTTGAGGAACACTGGTTTACATTGTATTAAACAGGGTCTTCAACTGCAGAAACAAAACAAAACTTGAAACCTCTGTTCCAAAAACAAAGAAAGAGAATTGCGTGTAGGGTCAAATAAACCTTGTTGTTGTTGTTGTTCTTAAATCTCTCATGGAACCCCATCAAATTCTAATAGAAACAGTTTGAAAAGTCCTTCTATAGATAATAGAGAACCAACACGGGTGGGCTTCAAAAATTTTAGGAAAGGGTTCTCTGCCCGGTTGCTGGGTGGGCGTGGCCATGGTGGGTGGGGCCTAGTTGGCCTCCTGCACCACGGCGGGGATGGGTGGGGTGCATTTTTGCCCTCCCCAGGCTCCAGAGGCCCTCTAGAGGCTAGAAATGGGCCTGTTTCCCGCCTTACCAAACTTCCGGTAGGCCCTTTTTTTTGCCCTCTCTGAGTCTCCCTGCACGCCCTGCACTTACCTGCATCCAAAAAGGGCCACGTGGAGACTCCTGGGAGGGGTAGGATTGGATGGGATGGGCAGCCAGAAGTGGGATTTGGGGGTTCTCCGAACTATACAGAATCTTAGCTAGAGGTTCTCCCGAACCCCTGAGAAGCCCCAGCAGCCCACCCCTGAACCAACACCTATGATAAAGACTTTGTGATCATTTTCTGATCTGATTATTTTGCATCTACATAGGAAAATGATGTGGAAAATTAACGCCACAATGTTGTACCCAACTTGTGATAAAGAAAAATATATCCTGCCGGGAGAACTTTTAGAATTGACATGATATCCTCATTTGTAGTCATTGTTGCCATAACAATAGTAATGAAACAGCCATGAAAACATGGCTCGGCAGCCTTGCTCAGAGCGCACAGAGAGGCAATCAGCCGTGGGCCTGGTTAGTGCCTAAAAGCTCACCTTCTGCCTTTAATTAATTTTTTACATCACTTGCCTCTTTTAAAATTCTGTATACATTTTTATGTTTTTAATGTTTTATTTGTACATTGCACAGGGTCCCACTGTGAGAGAGATGACTAGTTTTAAAAAATCTGATAAATTGCTAAATAAATAAATGAAAACAAGAATATTTACAAATGGGTGGGAATGGTATTCTTTATTCCATTTAGACAGAATGATCAGAAGTCTGTCCATTGGCTTAGTGTCTTTACCACATGTTCAACTAACCTTCTCCCTAATATAGTCTATATTGATGTCAACTATCTGATCCTGTATGTGTAAAAAAATGGATATTACAAAGTGCCTATAATCACACTTGTTCTTTACTTATATAATTGCAACTGTTAGGCTTATTTCAGACTGTTTTCGTAACACAGAGCAACCTTTAAATGTGTTAGATTTCCTTAACACTTAGTTGCCATCCAGCTCTGTGCATTAATTAATTAAGACTCTCTGCAAGTCTGTATGGAGTAAGTGATAAATGTTGGGAATTATGGGAATTGTAATTCACTGCATCTCAGGGACATCTGGCGGGGAAATGGCAGCAAAGGAGCTGATTTCCTAAGAAGATTCCTCCCCCCCTCCAAATATAAGTTTATTTCTTGGGAGTTATCCATTCTGAAATTAATATTTTTATGATCTGTCAAAAAAGACATTCTGTTAATGTTTGGGGATGAAAAAAGTCCCAGTAAGTTTGCTTTGTTTCTGTTTCATTCAATTTTATAATTTTAGAGTTCTTCCAATATTATTTTATGTTATTTTGTGGATGATAATCAGAATTAATATTATTAGAAGGATTTTCACAGAGGAACTGAACCTATGTGAAGGTTGTGTTGTTTTTGGAAGGGCTGCAAGCTGATCAGAAATGCCTTTTCTCTTTCAAGGCTTCTGGCCTGATCACGTTTGTAGGAAGATATGGATTATACATGGATATTTTATTTTGTTTGGACAAAATCAGCAAAGACAGAGAAAGCTGCAGCCAATAGATAACATAAAATGTACAGGAAATACAAACCTGCTTTTAACTGCCATTAAAGCACCTTGGGAGCTACAGTTTACTTAGGTGCTTACCATCATTTGTTTAAGATCCAAAACTACAATTCCCAGGACTAAAGTTGGAACAATAAAAATGACCACTGGCTTTTGAAGCCTACATTTTTAAAGCTGTTGCTATCGTACCAGAATAAATCAAAAGACTCTAAAGTGGCAGAATGTTGATCTAGCAAGTGATATAAAATTCTCTCTAAAGTAGCAGAAAGCCCCACTAAAAATAATAATAATTTAGCCCCCTGTAAAATAATTCATTTTTTATTGATTGTAAGCAATTATCCGTTAATTGCATATTTAAATGAGATATTAGAAGGTTTAACTAAGCCTTGCCTCTTAATTGCTGCTGCACACTAGGTGTTGCAGATTGTGTTTATTTCATATGTTAATTAAAGAGAATGGAGTGTTTTATTTTATTGACTAACAAGTTCTCAAAGGCCATATTGTTTGGGACAGTATGTGTTTTCATCTATAATGTACTGGATATTTGTCTTCTCCTTAGAATTACTCACTTTTTAAAAGAGAAGAAATGCTTTGATTGTATTCACGGACATATATTTGGTTTAGATAGCAAAAGCCCTATCTAATCCTGTCAAAAAGGTTGACATACCTATTACAGATAGGCAATTGACTTTTTCCTAAACATTTTTGGGACCAAAAAGCCTCTTTGGAGGCAGTCCTTAGAGTAAAAGCCCAGAGAGGTAAAGGATTGTTTAATTTATCATTTGTCTCCTTGAAGTTCTTTCACCTGGTTTTCTATGTGAGAACTTAAAATATTCACAAACTGAACAGCAGCTGAAGATTGACTTAGACTAGTGAACAAATGGCAGGAAGGGACAGGAACAAGCAATTCCACCATCTCACCCACCTTTCTTTCCCAGTGGGACATCCAAGGTATCCTATCTCCCTCTCATTGTCATTTATAAAGTGGGGGGGAAACAAACACACAGCAGCCTAAGTTGCTATTTAATCAGGACAGACTATATAACCTTATGACCCTTTTATTTGAATAGAATCCTAACACCCACCAGTTACAGTCAGGTAGAAAAAGCATAGACAAAGAGGTTTAAAAAAACACTGAACCCAGGAATAGCTTAGTGAGAAGAACTCCTGGTTTTCTATCAAAAATCTGTGTGCAAGGAATAGCTTTTTAATGAAGCAACCGGAATTCATAAATGCTTTCATCTTTGAATTAGATCATGCTCAGCAAGGAAGTTGGGGTGCTTTTGCTCTAGTAATGTTTTATCTGCACCTACTCCCTCTCTGCCACCATATTTAATCTGCTACCTCACATATAGCAGATAGAGTGCATTGCAACGGGAACGGATGACATCATAAATGGAAAGACAAGACTGTACAGTATAAGCATCCTGATTCCATACAGACAACTTTTTCAAATGTTTTATCTTCTTATATCTATGTCCCCGATCTATTGCCTGTGATTCCAAAGATGAGGCCTGTATGGAACTGTCCATATGTACTATATATCACTTCTGGTCCTTGTGCAAACCCTTCCAATGGATGAAGACAATGCATTTTGTACTTGAGTAATTCTAAGGCAGAGAATTCCAAGCATAGAAACTCTTGGAATCTGTCCCTCTCCCTGCTCCACCAGCCCATAATCCTACTCTACTGAAAGCATAGTAAGAAATGAGGCAATGGCTTTATATTTTTTTCCTCCATGAAGTAAACCTATGCATATTTTTAAGTCAATGAAATAAAATAATTTTGTGGAAAACAGAATTGGTAGCTTATTTGTGTACGTATTTCATTATTTTTCTTTTTAAAAAAATCCTGGATTGGTAAAATTCATTGTACTTTGAAGGATAGTTCCAATTTACAGACTCATAAGCTTATGCGTGCAATAAGCTTCCATCCTTATCTTTATGTTACAGCAATGGCATCCACATATGATAAGTCTTTCCTGGCAGAATTCAGAAAACATCATTCCAGTGCAGTGCATATAAAAACAAATGCTATCAAGGAAAAAAAAATTGCTCCCCCAGAATAGGAAATATTTTTGAAACAGTTGGATGTCACAAAGGTCTATTCATGCTAAAATCTACTTCTGATTCAAAATATATTTTGTTAATTTTTAAGAATAAAAGTGACTGAGATTTCTAGCCTTAGAAAAAAAAAATAATTTTGTCCAGGCAAAAACTGGCATGTGGGCTAGTTTGAGGTGAATGCAGATTTCTTGCCTGAAAATTACAGTAATTATGGGTATTTGTAAACAGCCATTTTTGCACTTTAAAGGACTAATCGCACAGTCAACAGCTGGAAGTTACTCTATGCAGACTCAAACTGAAAGCATAATAGAAAACCCCTTTGCTGCATTTGCACAATGAAACAAATTACAAAATGAAAGAGGCTTGCCAAATGTAGTCTTTCATCCATTTCTATATAAACGGGAATATTTTGAGTCTTTTTTAATGAAGAAAGAAGTATAAAAAGAATACAAGCAATGTATACGCATCTGTAGAACTACTAAATGTATCTCATCAGATTGTTTTAATGTAGGTAGATACAAAATATACATTTGAAGTGCATTTCTTTTGTATTCATTCAGACCGCAGATTTCATCTTTATCTGTATTTCTTGTATTTTATATAACCTTAAAATAATTAGTAAGTCTCTTTCATCAGCATAATATTTCAGGTACAGTGGTACGTCAGTACTTATCATTAATTCATTCTGAGAGACACAATGAGAACTAAAAACAACGAGTACCAAACAAACGTACTCACTACCCTGGAAAGGGTAGTGAGTTATGAGGCAGCCAACACTGACAAGCTTGTGTATCAAGTACCAAACAAACTACAAGTACTGGGATAAAATGTTCATGTCAAAATGTGTTGAGTACCACATTCAACAAGTTTCAAAGCAGTTGAGTACCACTGTACCACTGTAACAATATTAAGACTTTAAGCAATTAAGCAATGCACATAAGCATATGTGTAGTTACTGCCACAATTTCCTTTAATGAAAATAAATACATATTTTCCTGGTAGGCAACTGCAATTTTGGGACACCTTTATAGCTGCTTTAAGGAATTCCCGCTGGATGCTCTAAAGCAACTTTTTCTTTTTTTATTCCAAAATACCATACAGCAATATAGTTTATTATAATCTGAAATTATAATCTGCTTTGGAAATACAGTCATCTGATAATATTAAAAACCAATGTTTCATCCTAAATAACCAAATACCTATTAATGCACTCTGAGAAAAAGCTTAGTGCTGAAGTTGAATTAATAGGAAGCCTTCCAAATATATTTTCTGTAATATGGGCTCTTGCTTCTAAATATACATGTGGATTATGTTCCTTCCCCAGTTTAGCACACTCCAGGTCTTCTCTAAAACTCCCAGAGATTCTATTCAACATTGGCTTTGCTGATTAGGAATTTTAGGAATTAGTATTTCAGCAAATCTAATTGGGAAGGCTGAATTACTATCTAAATTGATCTTCTGTAGCCAGAATATGTTGATCCTTGTAAAATAATGAGAACATACAGCTCATTTTGGAAGGTGTTAATGTACAAAGACCTATAGATTAGAATCTTTAACCCATAACATGACTCCCTAATGTTTGAACAAGGGGTTTAATGCAGTAACTGAGAAAAGTTTGCTTTTTGAGAACAAGACTTTCTTCTGTCTATTGTATGTTGTTGTGACCCACTGGATTTTATTGCTTCTGTCACTTCAGTTCTGAATTGTGAATTCTTTTTTTTTTTAACTTCATCAAATAAAGTGCAGGATTTATAATTGGTATTTAATTTTACTAGCATTTGAAGTCTACTGTGTCACTGTTATCTATGGCTAAGGAAGCAACATTATAGATTGCTTTGCACTTTCATCTTCTGCACCAGCTGACCATATCCTTCTATTTCTACTGTTTCCTGATGCTTTTGCTTGCTTCCTTACTTTGTTTCATCATGGCTCATGCTATCAAATTGCTAGCATGCTGTGCTCAGTCACACCTCCAATTCTTACTTTCAACGTTTGCAGTCTTTCTCTTCCATGCATTCCAATATAGTTGAGCTTTCTTTATTCTTCTGTTTCTTAGTAGTCTCCTTTTGTGGATCCTGGGATGTTTGATGATGGGCTGTCTCCCTGCTGGGACTCCAACTCTGATTCATCACTCTCTTGCTCTCTGAGCTCTACCAAGCAAATATATTGTGTGGGATGGTCTCTCTTATTAGGTCTACCAATCTCATCTTTTCAGCATTCTTTCCTTTATCTCTCTGCAAGTTATCAATCTTTCTCAGCATTTACTTGACCTGGAGAAAGGGAAAAGTAATAACTCCCCCATTGCACAGCAAACTGTTTTCTAGATGTTATAATCGTTGGACACAGGCCCAATATTTATTTCATAAAGATAAGGCAGTTTATTGGTTACAAGTCATGATGGCTATTCTGCCTCTGGTATCAGGCATAGCATCACTCAAAATGCTGGTAGCTAGAAAACATATGGGAGAATGCTATTGATTCATGTCCTTCTTGTGGGCTTTCCATGCAATTGATTGGCCATTGTGGGAACATAATGCTGTACTAGATGGGTTTTGTTTGATCTAGCAGGCCTCTTCCTGTGTTAAAATAAAAACAACTGAGTTGCCACAGACCTATAGTTTTTTCTTATACATTAGGAATGTGAACTGTTGGGTTGAAGGAGGTCCTAGGTGTGTGTGTGTGTGTGTGTGTGTGTGTGTGTGTGTGTATGTATGTGTATGTGTATGTGTATGTGTATATGTATATCTGTGTATGTGTGTGTGTGTGTGTGTATGTATGTATATATATATTAATTTATATTAATGGATTAATGAGAAACAAACCTGGCTGACCACGAGGTCACGGACAAGGCAGCAAATTACAGTGGCTGACAGGCTAACATCACCCCCCACTGATAAGCAAGCTAGGAGGGAGGAAACAGTGGGAGTCAAGCCTCCATCGTCCAGCATGATGACAGCAAAAACAACACAGCTGATTACAAGTGGGATATATATATGGTCTTTGACACAAATTCTCTAGTGAGTGTAAATAAACCAGCATCCAGCTTACAGGACTGCCTTCTGCCACCAGTAGCCTCTCACCGGCCAGTACGCTCACATAGAGAGGGGCTCCTCAGGGTGCTGTTGGCCAAACAGTGTCGACTGGTGGCCCCCAGGGGGAGAGCCTTCTCTGTGGGAGCACCTGCTATCTGGAATGAGCTCTCCCCAGAGATACGGAGGATCCCGGATTTATGCACCTTCCGCCATGCCCTCAAGACCTATTTATTTCAACAGGCTGGCCTGGCCTAACTTCCCTTTTAATTGTAACTTTTAAAATTGGTTTTAAAACATTAGGGGTGTTTTAAATTGTTTTGGGCCAAATTATTTAATGGGTTTTTATATTGTCTTTTAAATTTTGTAGTCTCTGTGTTTTATCTTTCTGACTGTTCACCGCCCTGAGTCCTTCGGGAGTAAGGCGGTATATAAATCTAATAAAATGAAATGAAAATGAAATGAATCCTCTTAAATCTTTGGAAAATGGGGAGAAAAACCTGACTCTACCAACAGTACTATTGATATACATGCATATATCATAGTAGCAAAGCTAATATGATAAAATTGTTACTGTGTAATTTAAGATAAGGCAGAGCTGGACTCATCTCTGTCTCTCATGAAGAGTTATTCCATCAGTTTTGCTGAAAGATCAGCTGTTTTGGTGCTTTCTCATGGGCGTCTTTGCAGGTTGCCATTCATTGGGCTACTAAACTCTCTTCATCCAGCTGATCATGACAAGAAGTGCCCAGACTGTTTTCCTCTTTCTGTTTTTCATTTTATTGGACCCAAAAGTAAACCTGTTTGGTTAGAACATTTAAGGAGAGTAACTTAAATAACATCAAACAACATTAATTAGATTAATTGAGTGATTTTGAACCAGCCTCACCTTTACCTACTTTGAAGGGTTTCTAACCAGAGAAAGAACCGTTGTACACCCATGAAATTAATTCCAGGATTATCCTAAAATTGTGTCATCTACAAGTAGTAGTCATCAACATCTATATTTTAGGAGCATTATACAAAGTTATAGAAGGAATGGCATAATGCTTAAATAAATGGTATAATACATAGGAACAAATCAGAAGAGCTACTCTCTACTAGTATGTCTACTCTGGCAAAATATGGCTCATTTCTTTATAGTTTTATATCATTTTCTTCCCCTACCCATAAAAATGAGACCCAGATAAATCCGTCTTGTCTTCAGTTGCATTTAGCAAATATTATGTATACTGATTTAGCAGAAGAATTCATCAACTGAATCTGATTGAATTTTGACCTTTTATGTGTTACATAAGGTGTTGGAGGAATTTAAATTATGTTTTGTTCTCCTTTTCTAGTACAAATGTGAAGAATGTGTATATAACTTATATGGGTTAGATAATATGTACAAGTTAGTTTATGATGAAATCATAATACCATTCTATGCACAAAGATTTTGCTTACAGCATTTAAAAGAAGTATTATAATAATAGAATCTTTAAGTACCCTTAAAGGCATTTGGGAAAGGAGTTGGAACTTTTTTTTTTGCAGAAGTGAAATGGTTATTGAGTGAATAGATTTGGATGATATTTCTACAGCAAATAAAATCTATGGTTTTCTATTTTCTTCTGAAGTGACAAGTGTTCTTGTTTCTCATTTGTGTTGGTGAGACCACTCTAGATTTGTTTGAATATGATAACATATACTTTGGGGGAAGAAATGTCTTCAGGAATTGTTTCTTGCTTTTAATGAAATTGCTGTTTGGCTTTGATCCTCTGCAGTAGATTTACTGCTCTGCTTCTACAATTGGAAAGACATCAGTGAAGTCTATGGAATTCGCTATTTTTCCTATGCTGCTAAAATATTCTTCAGTTAACTGGATCATGATGTCTTTCCCATGAAGTTGCTTCAATTGTTCAGACAAAAAGCATTATATTCATTATTCTGATAGTCTGTCCACAGAATGAAATCCAAACAAATAAGAAAGGACTATCACACTGATGGATTACGCAGTATTGATTCTCCATGGAAGGAGAAATTATCTGAGATACTCTTCTTGCTGATATAAAAGCTGCCATGAATGCTGCTCTCATAAAGAGGATGAAAGACATTTCTCAGAGGAGTCTAAATGATTTCATCACCAGATCTTGCAGCATGAAATTCAGACTCTAATAACAAACGTCTAATTGCAAATAATATTTGCAACAATTTACCACAGAGTAATTTATCTTCATGTGTGCATTTTGGAATTTAGTATGTTTGTGCATGTGTACAGACACAAGGAAAAAATTAATTTGATTGTGTTTGTGGGTGTTTTACAATATGCTAATCATAAGAAATTTATCAAAGCAAAGTCACCCCGTATTTTCTTTTGTTTCATTGTTTGAAGCTGACCAATGTGCATTAGTGAGGGTTTCAGTAAGGATTACTCTGTTTCAGGAAGAACTTGCTTGTCTCCAGTAGATGACTTGATTGTTTCTTATCATCTTTCTTTGCTGTTCATGTATTATTGTGTTAGATAATCTAATAATCTTCCCAGTATTTTTAATGGGTATTTAGTCATTAACTAGATTCCATATTTTTAGTAACTTTTTTCTTTAAAGAAAAAATGTCCCTCAGTGCACAATTTTTCATCAATGCTATTGATTTGCTCTCTTCCCCAAAGTTTATAGAAAATGCTCCATTTGGTCATTTATTTATTTAACTCATATCTTAGATATATGTATTTACTAATTGGTTGTATTCAAAATGTTGATTTGTAAGGTAGTCATTTGATTTTAGCTTGCTGGGTGTTGAGTATGCTTGGGGTAAAACTGACCTTTGGTTGCCCTTGTGGCATCTGGCTCAAATGTGCCCCAAACTCCCATGCTGGCATATAGAAGATCAATTAGAAATAAAAGAAGAGTAAATGGTAAAGAGCATAATTAACAAATAAAATGAGACAAAGAAAAAGAAATACATTCTGAATCAGTGAAATTAAGAGAGGGAAAGGTTACAGTATGAAGCTGATTTTATCTTGTAGAGTAGATGAATTCATGCAGAGAATTGAAGGTGAAAATTTAATTACGAGTGAAAAGCCTAAAATATAAGTCATAAAATATGGATTTCTGTCATATGAGAAGACACATCTAAAAAGGGGAATGGTTTAAATTGCAGTTACCATCTTAACTTATTCCATCCCCCATGCAGACACCTTTGCTGTGAAATATTAAGGTAACCATTTTAAGGGCTTCCCAAGAACTTCAGTACAGTATGCATACATGAAGAACACACCTCCATCAGAGCTACTGACATAGCACAGCCAGTGTATATTGAAAGATGCCTCTCAAAGTGGTTTGTGTAACCACATTCCCTTGTTCAGTATTGCCTATAAGACCAGCAGTAGTTCAGTTCCATTACTAGTTGCTGATGCCAAAGATTAAAAACTGAATTTTTACATGTAAAACCTATGCATTTTAGATAAACTAATTTAATTAAACTGAGCTC
This sequence comes from Pantherophis guttatus, assembly GCF_059756535.1. NCBI lineage: Eukaryota > Metazoa > Chordata > Lepidosauria > Squamata > Colubridae > Pantherophis > Pantherophis guttatus. Next base: position 168,358,952 of record NC_142065.1, on the reverse strand, counting down.
CAAATTAAGTAGCTTGTGATTGAGTTAATTTTTTTAAAAAATACATCATTTTGTTTGCGTAGGAAACAATAGGAATTGCATAGGAAATCATTCATGTTAAATACCTCTCCATCGTATTCCTAATCTAAATAATTATTCTCCCTGACATCATCATCATCACTATTATTATCTCTTATTCATTAAACTTGAAACTCAGTCAACTGAACATTTAAAAATGTGTCACAAATACGATTGACTGGTACTAATGGTTGATACGGGTTGCTGCCAGCGTCCTAGGTATCAACCAAGTATCTTCTTAAAATATATGATGTTCCGAGCAGCACAGTTTTTTGCAGTTCCACTGGTGTTACTGCAGGAAGCTGCAATTTCTTGATGTGTTTTGTAAAATTCTTGGACATTGTACCAAGTGCCCCAATGACAATGGGTATCACTGTTACATGTTTCATTCATAGCCGTGTAGTTTCGATGGCCAGGTCGCAAAATTTCATGATTTTTCCTGTTCTTTTTCTTTGACTCTGGCGTCTCCTGGTACAGCAATATTAATAAACTGTACGCTTTGGCCCTTAACGTGATATCTGGTGTGTTATGTTCCAAATGATGATCTGTCTGTATTTGAAAGTCCCACAAGATCTTCACTGCCTCATTTTTGATAACTTTTTCCACTTTGTGCTTCCATGACTTTTCAGACACAGGTATATCGTATTGTTTACATAATGACCAGTGGACTAATTTAGCAACTCGATCATGTCTAGCTTTGTGATCAGTTTGTGTGATTTTGCTGCACTCATGTATTAAGTGTGAAACAGTTGCAACTTTGTCGTTGCAAAGTCGGCAGTTTGGATTGTCAGTGGATTTTTGTATCTTTGCTTTCATGGCATTAGTTTGTAGTGCTTGTTCTTGAGCAGCAAGTATTAAACCTTCCATTTCTTTCTTGATGGTTCCTCTCTTAAGCCATGCCCATGTCAAGTTGTTATCACATTTTCCTTCAATGTTTTTCAAGTGCTGTCCATGCAGAGGTTTGGTTTTTCATCCAATTAATCTGTCATCCAATTGTTTTTTCTTATATTCTGCCTTTGTTTCTGTTGTTTTTATAATGTTCTCTGTTTTCACAGCCTGCAGCAATCTTTCTGTGCTTTGGTTCACATAATCATTCAAACTTCATTTTTCTTCTTCTACAGTTTGATGGATTTGCAGTAGCCTTCTGCCCCCTGTTCTTCTTGGCAGGTACAACCTGTCGATGTCACTTCGTGGATGCAAACCGTGGTACATATTCAAAAGTTTATGCGTTTTCCAGTCCAGGTTTTCCAGTTCAGCCACAATCCAGTTGATGATTCCAGCTGGGTAGCATATCACTGGAACTGCCCATGTACTAATGGCTTTAATTATGTTTCCAGCATTCAGTTTTGATTTTAATATTTTGCGGACCCTCCTAATGTATTCCTTTTGTGTTGACTCTTTAACTTTTCTATTCAAGATGTTATCTGCTTCCAATATGCCTAGGTATTTGTAACTGTCATCCTTTGCTAATGCGTTCATGATGCTTCCATTTCACAGTTCTACTCCTTCTATTTTTTTCCTTTTTACTCGCTGCATGGATAGTATAGCCAATTTTTTGAAGTCCAAATTTCATTCTGATATTGCTGCTGAACAGTTCAACTGTGTTGAGTATTGATTCAAGTTTATTATTATTATTATTATTATTATTATTATTATCATCATCATCATCATCATCATCATCATCATCATCATCATCATCATCTACATACTTTACCCAGTGGCTAAATGGAATTTTATTGATTAATTGGAAAAAAATGCAATTAAAAAGTTAAATCCTTACAGTATCCTTGTCCTTATGAATTTAAGATTGTTTTTGGCACATAACATTTCATTTTCTCCTTCTTTCAACTCTTTGCTGCTCTCCCAGGAGATAAGGAAGAAAACCAAAGCTCTTACTCAGGAGTAGCAGCCTCCTGTTTGTGTTCATCTCAACTTTGACCTGGACTTGATTGTGATTGCTTGGGTTGTACTTAAGGAAACAATGGAGCAGATTGTGCTCTAATGCTTGCAAAAACAAGATTAGCAAAATATGCTTATCCAGCCTCGGTCCCTAAGGCAGCTTAGTGTTCTTCTCCCAAGTTCCAGTGCCCAGGCATGCTGAGCCAATAGCGTAGAGAATTTTGGCCAAGGCAGAACGGTATAAATCAAGGTGTGATATTTATACAAGAGCAGAGGCTCTCTTCTACTGCATTTTCTCCTGCCCTTTCAATCCAAACTTTGCCTTCTTAGTCATCTGCACACGGACAACCAAAGTTTGCAAATGGGATATAGGTCTAACCATTTTAATGGGCTTCTGGTGCGCCGCTGAAGTAGCTATTGCATATGCAATGAGGGATCAGAGGACTTAATGCAAGTGCAGAATGCTTTTTTCTTCTGTGCTCTAAGGAAGACAGCCGCTCCTTGGTGATGTTTACTAGCTTTCATTATCTCAGCCCAGGGCTCTCTGGGGCACACTCTGGTCTTTCAATGTGTCCTCATTTAACGACACTCCTTACCTTGTGCTGTCTGTGCTCAGCAAACCAAGTGATGGCAGAAAGGAATATAGCTGGTCTTAAATCATTCTGTTTTTCCCAAGTTCCTCCGCAGTTTTTTGATGGAGCATATGGCAATGTTATGTCTATTTGAAAAAGCCTTTGCATCATATGTTTATACAACTGCTCAATATCCCCAGACAAAAATTCCTTTCTTGTTATTGCCCATTTGCTGACTAAAGGAATTATCCTCTTCATGTATTCTGGTACTTTACCTTCATACCTTGCATGTTTAATTATGTAGTCCTCAGTCCATAACCCATTTGATTAATTCACTATGTGGTGTTAAAGGATTTGCACTTTTTTAACCCCTCCTTTCTTTTCCATATATTACTCCTTGCCATAATTTTAAATTCAGTTGCAAACTTTCCAAGCACAAATACTTTTTATCAGAATATTAGGAGTTTATCGTGCTTGCTTGCTTTAATTATAAATGTGGTCATATGTTCTAATTACAAATTTGTGTTTGTATACAAATCACACACAAACACACACATACACACACAATTTCACTTCTCTATTCAGGAAATAAACAAAACCTGATCTTGTTGTTCTTATTTCCAAATAAGTAATAACAATAAGAAGAACTTGCTTCCTTTCACATTCTAAAATTAACTGTAATGTTAGCACATTGGATACCTTGAATATTGATCAGTCTGAAGGTGTGCTGCCCCATGTTGCTTCAAGCCCTCCCTTTGGTTCCTCTCACCACAGGGACCGCTAACAAAGCCAGGTGGTTCCATCCCTGGCTTGATTAGCATTAGGATGGACAACCAATGGCCCCAGAACAACATGCAGCCTACAAGTTCATTATTTTTCTCTCCCACTGTGTAACTGTTTCAGCAGTGCATCATTCTGAAGTTAGAACCAAAAGCAATAAACCTTAAGTTAGTTCTTCTTTACCAACTAGTCTCCCTGTCCACCCCCAGCTCTAGTTTGGGGGGGAGGGAATACTGGTACTGTATATTAAGCCTCCCTCCACCTACATTTGGAGCTATCATCCCTCCCTTTAGCTTCCCCTAAGACCTTATGTGTTGCACAAAACAAATCACAAATAGAGGTTCCACGGTTTACTAGTTGCATTTTTTGGCAGGATGCATCTATGGTTATCACTGAAACAATATGCATTAGCATTGGACTTAAGCCATAATTTCAGCGATAGTTAGCTTGCTACATCATTTGAATATAACTGGCTAATATCACTAGGCTTTAACCACAGGCAAACAAATACACACAGAGTCTTTATGTTTTTCTATGGGGAAAGTGCTGTTTCCTATTTTTGCTCCTCTAATAACACATATCCTTCTCTGTATCCAGCAATGATTTAAATTTCTTACTTCTTTATGTTTTAGGCCTGGATCTTCATATGGTCCCCTTTTTAACTTGATTGGAGACTTGAGGACAAGTATTTCTCCCTTCGAGGGAACTCTTTCCTCACATTTTCCTCCTGGCTTCTGAATTTTAGGTACCCTAAGAAGAATTAGGAAGGAATGCTAGTTTGACAGTTTTACATATCCTCAGATGAAGCCATTTGGGGTAAAATTGACAAGAATTTAGTATGGGCTGAGATGCATATAAAATGCCTGTTGTTTGGGTTATTCGTTTCTTTTTGTTTGAATGTAAGAAATAAGTTTGCTGCTATTTATTGATTTGGAGAAATTATATAATAAAGTGAATAGGATTAGAAAACAATATTTTGTACAAATATGGAATGAAAAGCTGGTTGCTAAATCTGATAAGAATGCATGATGAAAGTAAAGAATATATGAGAATAAATAGTTTAACATTGAACAGGGCGGGGACTTAGATAGGTTTCTAATAATGGCTGCTAATAATGGACCACCCCAATGATGCCCTTGACGTGATGTCCCAGTGCCTGGAGGCCGTGCGGATCTGGATGGGGAGAAACAAGCTCAAACGCAACCCCTCCAAGACCCTTTCTGGACCAGGATGCCCTGCGCATGGTCACTCATGCCCTCATCCCGTCCCGTCTGGACTACTGCAACGCTCTCTACATGGGCTCCCCTTGAAGAGCACTCGGAGGCTCCAACTGGTCCAGAATGTGGCCGCGCGGGTGGTTATGGGTGCGACTCGGCCTCCTGCTGACCCGTAACACCCTCCTGCGTGAGCTGTACTGGCTCCTGGTGGTCTTCTGGGTGCGATTCAAGGTGTTGGTTACCACCTTTAAAGTGCTCCATGGCTTAGGACTGGGGTATATACAAGACTGCCTTCTGCCATCAATAACCTCCCACCGGCCAATACGCTCCCACAGAGAGGGGCTCCTCAGGGTGCTGTCGGCCAAATAATGCTGACTGGCAACACCCAGGGGGAGAGCCTTCTCTGTGGGGTCACCAGCCCTCTGGAATGAGCTGCTCCTAGAGCTTCGTCTTAGCCCCGACCTGCGTACTTTTCGCCGCGCCCTTAAGACCCTTCTGTTCCAGCAAGCCGGACTGGCCTAGTACGAATTTTAAAATGGGTGTATGTGTGTTTTAATTCGCTGGCCAAATTTTATATTCGATTTTAATTGGTTTTAAATTTTATAAATCTATGTGTTTTAATATGGCTGTACACTGCCCTGAGTCCTTCGGGAGAAGAGTGGTATAAAAATCTAATAAACTTGAAACTTGAAACTTGCTTGATATATAATCTCTCATCAGTTGTGGAAGTGATGTAGCAAATAATCAGGCTGAGCCTGAAGGAGGGGTCAAATGCATCATCAGTCATGAGTCCCAAGAGATCTAAGTCCAGCCCACCTTGAATTCCTCCCATTCTTAACTCCCACTAATTTCCCTTGACTGTTAGTAGTTCAGATTCTTGTAGAGAGTTTAAACAATAATTCTTTATACACATTTGAACTGCCTAGATCTCTTGATTTCCCTGGTGCTTGATTAGTGTTCCTCTAATTTTGGACTTGCCTTCTAATTGAAAATTAAGGAGCAATCTCCAAAACTGAAGATATTTACTAGTTTTATGTTATTGAACTATGGCTCTGTTTTGTCTGGTTCATCTTCACATACAATATTAGAGATGAATATGGATCGTTTAGTGCCTAATCTAATGCAACTAGTGGATTACAGATATGGCTTAATGGATTCTATAATACGGATTATAGAAAATTAATTCAAAATGCTGTTTCCAGCATTGTAACACTTCAGCTGTCAATAGCAAAGGGTCTGGGTGGACCTGCAGGAGTTCAATGCAGTGTAAATGAGTTGAACTTTCCAGATGCAACATATCCCAATGATTTTGTTTTTATAGAAGAATCAGAAAACACAGGATATATTAGATGTCATAAACAAAACAGGCTCAGACTATGAATAAATGCAAAAAAGACCAAGGCCATGCCAACTGATGGCACCTGAATTAACCCTAAGAGATGAGTTTACAGAGCAGGTGGATTAATCTAAATATTGAATGTAGCTCTTTGATTGTTACATCAATGGTTGCTGTATATATTGATGTTGTTGTACAACATGGTTGTGCTCAAGTGACTTTTACAACAGTGATGCCACTGAAAGAAGAAAAACATCAGCCTGGAAAGAGAAATTTGAGCTATTTTTTCTACATAGTAGAAATGTGGACAGATATAATCTAATTAATCTACATAGGCTTGAAGTATTTAACATGAGATGTTTGAGAATAATCTCCTGCATGATTGATGATGGAATAGGGACACTCAGCAGATATACTATCAACAGGCCACGGTTCAGAATAAGGTCCAGCAATCACACCCTCATTGGTATAAGCTTGTCTGCACAATGGAGATATCATGCCTACCTGGGCAACTGCTGGAAAGGCAATATCTACCTGTTTGGATAAATAATAATAAATAAAAAATGTTCCCCTTAAAAGTTTTAGAATCCTGGATTAGCCAGAGAAAGATTGAAGCACAGTTATTATGTTCTAATGTAATATAATAAATGTCTAACATTTATCGAAATCAGAGGACAATGGAAGGATATCTGCAAAAACTTAACTAGCCATGGATTGCCATAGCTCCTGTAGTTATACCCCATTATTATTGGTGGGATATATGACAGTCTCTGTTTGTCAAGCTTGGCTTCAAGTGATTTTTGATAAAATTCAGTCTAGGATTTCTTTGATGTTTTTGCAGCTCATGGGAAGTGTAATAGTCACCTCCAGCACTATTGTTCAAAGATGCCCACCCTTCTCCTATCTGGCTTTTTCACAGTCCAGGTTTCACTGCCATAAGTAGCAATTGGAAAAATTATTGTGCTACTCTGCATTTGATTGTGAGGCTGATGTCTTTACTCTTCCAGTTGTTATCACAACACTTCCAGGTATTAAAAAATTACCATTGAGAACTTAGAAAGTCTGTTGAAGCATAGCTCAACTCTCTTGTTAAGAACATGATGGAATCAGGTAGAGCTTAAAGAACTAGTTACTGTCTCTCAAGAGAAAAGGGTTGATTAACCTAAAAGTTGTGATACATAATGCACTACAGATTTTGATTGGTTGTTGAAAGGGAATACAAGTATTCAAATTTATTCATTTTTTAAAAATATATTCATATGCCACCTAACCCAAGTACATGATGTGCTATGTAAAAACAATCTACGATTATTCTCTGTAACACGAGTATTCCTTGTGACATTGAGCTAGACAAGGCATGCAATTTTCTTACTACAGCCTAAATACAAGCTGGAGATAGAAACTACATATTTTCTAGACTTCTCCTCCCATCCATTAGGCAAGACCATCCCTGTTGTGGTAGTCTCTCAGAACTAAAACCCATAATATTTTATTACTACCTACAAATATTGGATTTTTGGAATGGAAGGACAAGAAGATAATGATTTCTTCAGAGTTATTCCTTGGATTATAAATATAATATAATATTTATATATTATAAATATAAATTGTATGATAATATAAATTGTTTAATGGGATATGATTAGCAACAAGCCCAAAAGAGATTTTCTTTTCTTAACTACTATTTCCTTTACTTAGCTATTTTTGATCCTAGATTCTGGCATGAGGTAAATACAGAGGCTAGAGATGGATTTTGAAAAACAAAAGTTTTTATAATGATGTCTTCTCTAGTACTTTTCTGAAATGTTACAGGTTTTAAGTGTCCTTTCAAGAAGAGACAGATTCTTAGTGATTGGCTAGTCATAGTCCAAATTTGTTACAAGAATCTCATATAGAAGGATTTTCTATCTTTAAACTGGATTAGGTCTGACATATATAAATGCTATGTCCTAATCTATTGGCGGTGGAGGGGGGGGCAGATGATGATCCAAATTAATAAATGTCCAGATGTGTTGAGAACAATGAATAAGTGATTCAGAAAGATATACTTTAATATAGGTAACTAGAAAGATGTTTTTATATTTTTTATTGGGCATTTTTACTTGAAAATAAAAATATATAAAGGAACAAAAAGAAAAAAGAAAAGAAAGAAAAACACCAGCAAAATATAGTTAATGGAAGGGTCTATTTTATACACATATAATAATTGTACTGGCTGATGAAATAGCAATAGCACTTAGACTTATTTGCTGCTTCACAGTGCTTTACAGCTTTCTCTAAGCAGTTTACAGAGTCAGCATAATGCCCCCAACAATCTGGGCCTTCATTTTACTGACTTCAGAAGGATGGAAGGCTAAGCTAATCTTGAACCGGTGAGGATTGAACCCCTGGCAGTCAGCAGAATTAGCCTCAGTGGTGAAATTCAGCTGGTTCTATCTGGCTCAGGCAAACCGGTAGCGCCAGTGGTGGGAGGCTCCACCCACCCACCCAGATGTCATCCCGTCCCATTTTTTACCCTTTCCGCATGTGTGCTCACATTTGCGAACCAGTAGTGAAGGTAAGTACTGTATTTTTCGGAGTATAAAACGCACCTACCTTTTTTGGTGATGAAAAGAAGAAAAAGAAATCTCCCTCTGCCTCTGAGCAATTTTGCCTCACTGCAGCAAACAGCCTGCTTTACTTTCATTTTCGTTTTCAGCATAACTTGATTAGCACAAGGAAAAAAAAATCTGCTCCAGCAATTTACCTCTTTGCAGCAAGCAGCAGAGCCCTGCGCAAAACAGCTGAGAGCAAATCAGCTGAGAGTTGGGAGGCCGATCCAATCAACTTGTGCTAATTAGGCTGTGCTGAAGCTGAAAGGAGCTGGGTTTTTTTTGCTTTTTGCTTGCAAGGTGGTAACTGCTGCGAGGCAGAGGCCAAAGGGTGGGGCCAGTGGGTGAGAAGGGCTATACTCAGTGTATAACACACACCTAAATTTTTCCTGACTCGCTGCTCAGACATTCCTATGTCTGGGTTAGCACCACTCTCATTTGACTGACTGAGTGCCAATCATTCCCTCTGAAGCTGGTCACGCCCACCTCTTTGGTATCTCAGCAGTCTTTTTCACTCAGTCGATGTTGTCAGACTCGAGTGCCTTTAGCTTAGTGTTTAGATTGTTTTACAAATAGTTTTTTCTTTCTAAATTTACCATTTACTTGCTTGTGAGGGCTGTGCAGCATTGGATTTGTTTTGGAGGCATATCAGCTGTCAGTCGGCTTTTCCAGGGCTCTGGACGCCACTAGCGTTTTTTTCTTTGATTACGGAGATACAGCTAGCCTTGGCCGCCGCCTTTTCTTAGCTGCAGGTGTAGAGCTGTGCTGGGCCCAGCAGTATTGCCTCACTCACACAGTCCTCACCAACCGAATTGCGGCTTTCGAGTCCCTGCCGGCTGGCACACTCAGCTTTAAGGAGGACGCTTCGCGGCGGTGAAATTTCCCGCTATTTACACCTTTGGTGCAGTGGGTACTTTATACTTCCCAGGTTTACTCGGTGGCCCTGCCGTTCTGCTGTTACGTTTGCTGCGGCTGTTTTGAAGTGTTTCAGCTGAAAGGATTCTCAGGCTGCCATTTTGGCTGTTCGTTGCTGCCTGACATTTTGTGCACATTTTGGCGCGGTTTCTGGTTGTACGCCCTGAGCTTTGATCGTGGGGCTTGACCAGTCTTCTACTTCACAAGTTCAGACTGATCCCAATAGCAATCTTTTTCTTTTGCCTAAACCTGACTATGATTTTGTGCCTTGCCCAGACCTTTTTTCTCAGGTCATTCAAAAACCGTGGGAGCATCTGGCTTCTCTTTCTGGTCCGAATTCCTTCGATAGGAAGCTGTACTGCTCGGCTCGAGAGCTTGACGCCTTGCTTCAGTTGCCAACTGTAGACAATCCTGTGGCCAGTCTTATGTCCTCCTCTGTTTTCATTGGAGAAGTTGGTGATGGCCTAAAATTTGAAGATAAAAGGGCAGAGATGGCATTTCGTAAGACCCACCAGGCGGGGCGATTCAGCGACATCCGCCTCATTCTTCAACTGAGCGTCATTAGTCTGGCTTCGCCAGTTGAGAGACAGGGTACCTCCGAATGATGCATGCCTACAACAGGACGTGGCCAAACTAATTGCGGCAGCTGAATATTCGGCAGAGGCTTCCCTGGATGTGGCTAAATTTGCCTCATGTGCCTTGGTGTCTACGGTTTCATCTCGCGCCTTCTCTGGCTCCTAACTAGACAGCCGATATGAAATCAAAATGGAGGCTCACTGCGGCTCCCTATAAAGGCTCTTCTCTGTTTGGAGCAACTCTTGATTCTGTATTGATTGAAAACAAGGACAAGAAAAAGGTCTTACCTTCTGCGTATAGACGTCCAGACAGGCGGTACTCACCTTACCCAAGGCAGCCCTTTCAATATGACCAAGGCACCAGTGGTGCCTCGTATCAACGTTCAGCTCCGTTCTCATACCACCCTACTTCCGACCGGGCTTCCTTTCGGGACCGTGGCAGACGTCAAACTAGTTTCCGCTGACCATTTCGAGCTTCTTCCACCCGATACTCCCATAGAGGCAAGTGACTCACAGTCTCTAATTTCCATTGGAGGTAAGCTGCAGTCTTTCTACCACCAGTGGGAAACCACCACGTCGGATTTTGCGCACTGTCTCCAGTGGCCTCTCCTTGGAGTTCACTTCCTCTCCCTCGAACGTTCATTACGTTCATTGTTCCTGGTCCACTCAACCGGACAAGATGCACCTATTGGTCCTCGAAATCCAACATCTCTTGCAGATAGAGCCCATAGAGCCGGTCCCGGAAGATCAACTCCAGACCGGGTTTTATTCAACATTGTTTCTTGTCCCGAAGAGTTCAGGGAGTTGGAGAGGGATACTCAACTTGAAGCAGCTGAACCTGCATGTGCTGTACCGCCGCTTCAAGATGCACTCCCTCAAATCTCTCCTAGGATGCATCCGCCAAGGGGACCTTATGCAATCGATCGATTTGAAGGAGGAATATCTGCATGTGCCCATACATCTGGCGCACAGGAAATTTCTTCGGTTTGCTTTCAACAACAGCCACTTTCAATACAAGGCGATGCCCTTTGGCCTCTCGTCAGCACCACGGACCTTTACAAATATCTTAAAGGCGTTGGCGGCATCCCTCAGAGAACGGTCTGTTCGTCTGGGATGCTACCTCGACGATATTTTGATTCTGTCATCTTTGATGGTTCAGGCAGACCAGGACAGACAACTTGTGATTCAAGTTCTGCAGAGTCATGGATTCACTCTGAATTTCGACAAGAGTCATCTATGCCTGACGACGCAAATCTTGCATTTGGGAGCGATAATCGATTCTGCCCAGGGTCTGGTTTACTTGTCACCGGACCATCAAGACAGTATCCAGGATCTTGTCTTGCAGGTGTTGTTGCACAAGAAAATGCCCTTGCTTCTCCTCTCCCAACTGCTGGGCAAGCTCATATCGTGCATAGCAATTGTTCTGTGGGCGTGCCACCACTTACGTCGACTACAATGGTTCCTCCTGCCATTTCAGAAGCAGGGCAGGGGGAAGTGTCTCATCAAGGTGGCAGTACCAGCTCGAGTACGCCTTTCTCACCATTGGTGGCTATCTCCAGCTCTCCGCCAAGGATCCCTCTTCCTGGAACCGGAAAGAATCGTTTTAACCACAGATGCCAGTGTTCATGGGTGGGGTGCCCGTCTCCAATCTCAGTTGTCTCAAGGCACCTGGTCTTCCTCGGAGAAACTCCACAATGTCAACTGCCTAGACCTATGGGCAGTTCGCCTGGCGCTCCTTCATTTCCGCCAACGAGTCTTCCACTAGCACATTCTCATACTAACCGAAAATATGGCCACCAAGGCCCATATCAACCGGCAGGGGGGCAACTGTTCCTTGGTGTTGATGGAGGAGACGGAATGGCTGATGTCGTGGGTGGAGCGTCATGTGCTCTCTTTGAAGGCAGAGCATATTTCAGGCACAATCAATCAGGGGGCGGATTGGCTCAGCCAATCTGCCCCCCGATTGGCAATTGGACTAGTCCGAATGGCAGTTACATCCTCGCCTATTCCAAGACTTGTCTCACTGGTTTGGCCTACCGGTATTGGATCTATTTGCCACGGCTCAAAATACACAGCTGCTGAGATTCTTCTCCTGCTTTCCATCACCGAGGTTGGAGGGTCACGATGCTCTTCGATCTTCTTGGCCTCGGGGGCTCCTCTACGCTTTTCCACCAATCCCAATCATCCCCAAGGTGATTCGGAAGATGATCATGGAATGTGCGGATCTCCTGCTGGTTGCCCCCCATTGGCCTCGGCGGGAGTGGTTCGCCGATCTACTCACTCTGTCCATCGAACCATCATGGCAGATTCCACCAGACCCGATTTCCCTAATTCAGGGCGCCGTACATCATCCAGAGCCAGAATGGCTCCAGTTGACCATATGGCGCTTGAAAGGATACGATTGACTAAGAGTCACTTGTCAAGCGAGGTCATCTCGATCATTCAAGCTGCCAGAAGACCATCAACGGTCCGTATTTACAATGCATCTTGGAATGCCTTTGCCAGATGGTGTATTGCGAATCACATAGATCCAACGACTGCTTCTGTTCCAGAAGTCCTTCAATTCCTCCAATCTGGCTTCTCCCGAGGTCTGGCTCCTGCAACTCTTTGAAGGCAGGCAACTGCTTTGGCTACAGTCCTTGGTGGAGACAATCAACAATCCTTGGCTCATGATTCCAGGATATGGTCCTTTCTTCAAGGTGCAACTAACTTACGACCTCCAGCGATACATCGCTATCCCACATGGGATCTTACACTAGTGCTACAAGCTTTAATTAATTTGCCCTTCAAGCCTCTCTGTTCTGTCAGTCTGCGATACCTTACCTTGAAAATGGCCTTTTGTTGGCAATAACATCGGCCCATCGAATCTCCGAAATTGCGGCCCTTTCTATTAGAAGTGACTGTGTGGTTCTCCATTTGGACCCAGCATTTATTCCCAAAATTAATACTCGTTTCCATCGGGCACAAGACATTGTTCTTCCAAATTTCTGCCCGGACCCATGCCATCCTTCCGAGAAACGTTGGCATAAGTTGGATGTGCGTCGGGCGTTGAGAAGATACATTAGTGGGACTGCTTCCTTTAGGAAGACGGAGGTGTTGCTGGTGTCCTTCTTTCCGGGTACTCTGGGGCAGAAGGTCTCCTCAGCTACTGTGGGCAGATGGCTCAAGGCCTGCATTTCTAAAGCTTACGAATTGCGGGGTGGTCCTGTCCCGGGTGGGATTGTACCCCATTCCACATGGACATTGCTTACCTGAACGTCCCTTTTATGCTTGCTGCGAAGACATTCTGTCCCTCCCGTGATCTCGCTGGCTCCTGGCCTTGGGTGGGCTTTCTTCTTGTTTCCCTCTGCAGCTGAGGCGGTATCTGTTTGGCTTCTTGGTGTCTATCCTTGTCTGTGACGGAGTCGACTTCGCGAAAAAGACTGCTGGGATACCGAAGAGGTGGGCGTGACCAGCTTCAGAGGGAATGATTGGCACTCAGTTGGACAAATGAGAGTGGTGCTAACCCAGACATAGGAATGTCTTTGCAGCGAGCATAAAAGGGACGTTCAGGTAAGCAACATCCATTTCACCCCCTTTTAGGGAGGAAAAAGGTGCGTCTTATACTCCGAAAAATACAGTAAATTTCATCGCTGATTAGCCTGCAGTACTTCATTCTAACCACTGCACCACCAAGGCTTCTCTTTTCTTCAACTTCCAATGTTGGAGCATTCACAACTTCTGGAGGCAAATTGTTCCACTGATTAATTGTTCTAACTGTCAGAAAATTTCTTCTTAGTTCTAGGTTGCTTCTCTCCTTGATTAGTTTCCTGCTCTCAGGTGCCTTGGAGAATAATTTGACTGCCTCTTCTTTGTTGCAAACCCTGAGATATTGGAACACTGCTATCATGTCATCCCTAGTCCTTCTTTTCATTAAACTAGACATACCCAATTCCAGCAATTGTTCTTTGTATTTTTTAGCCCCCAGTCCCCTAATCATCTTTGTTGGTCTTCTCTGCACTCTTTCTAGGGTCTCAACATCTTCTTTACATTGTGGCAACCAAAACTGGATTCAATATTCCAAACGTGGTTTTATCAAGGAATTATAACATGGTATTAACACTTCACATGATCTTTGATTCTATCCCTCTGTTAATGCAGCCTAGAACTCTGTTGGCTTTTTTGGCAGCTACAGCACATTGCTGGCTCATATTTATGTGATTGTCCACTTGGACTCCAAAATCCCTCTCACATTTTTGTTGAGCCAGATACCACCTATACTATACCTGTGCATTTGGTTTTTCTTACCTGAATATAGAACCTTACTTTTTTCACCATTGAATTTTATTTTGTTAGATAGCATCCAAGTCAGTCAAGATCCTTCTTTATCTTAAGCCTATCTTCTGGAGTGTTGGCTATTCCTGCCATTTTGGTGTCCTCTGCAAATTTGATGAGTTCCCCATCTATTCCTTCGTCCAAATCATTGATGAAGATGTTGAAGAGTAGCTAGAATTTAAAGCATCCTAAATTAGCCTCCTGTGAGCTCAACTTGTAATTAATATAATAAAATATTTTTGGATTAATTGAGGAATCAGAAGATATATTGAAGAGGCTGAGTTGCAAGCATCTATAGCTTGACAGCATGATGCTTTTGGAGGAAAAACTCAAAAAGATGTCTCAATTTCCCACATATGAGGGCAACATCATTGGTGAAATGTAAGAATTTTATTTTTGAATAATTTATTTCCAGTCCTTCAGTTTGACTAAAGGCTGCAGTGGAGTACACTTTGGATAAAGAAGACAATATCTGCAATTTAAACATAGAACAGTGTACACATTGGCTTCTGATTTAGTGAGGAAGGTGAAATTGACATCTGGAATGGGCCTGAACAATTGCATTATAGTACATAAAAGTCGTATAAAGGAGGGGCACAATGCACCCTTGCTTGCCCCTAATTTTTGTGGGGATCAGTGCTGATAAAGTACTATTAACATCACATTAAACCTGAATGGAAATGTCCTCCAGTAACATTAGAATTAGCTGCAAAAGCTGGCAATCAGCAGAGGAGTCAACTAGTTTTTGCCACAGCCATTCCTGGGGGATTGAATCAAAAGCCATCTTCAAGTCAATGAAGGGAACATAGAGGGTCCCTCTGGGGGTCTAAGAGATGCAGAGTGATGCCGTGATCGGAGATTGAGAAGCCTGGCTCAAAGCTGGCTTGTGCTACAGCTTAAATCTTTTCATGATCAGCCAATCCATCAGTTTTGTGTATAGATGCCTAACAAATATTTTACTTAACATGCTGAGCAAGTTAATTGGGTAATAATTGACTGGATTAGACCCTTTTAAACAATGGAAAAGTTATTGAGTAACTTCATTCTATGGGTATTTAAATAAATTGGCCAATGTGGATAAATAAAAAGGTCGAAATAAGGATCCATCATTCTGTATTAGATTTTTAAAAATCATTTGGAATGATGTCTCCACCAGCTGTCTTGCCTTTTTTTTTTTTTTGAGTTCTGAATTTTGTTCAAGAATTTCCAAAATAGTGACAGGAGGCCAATCAGAAAGAGGTTTGTACAACTGTGAGAAAGGAGCTGCTAACCTCACAAAATTTAGCTAATCTGGCCTCAGAAGGAATTGAAGTTCCATTGTCAAAGGCTGGCTAAGTGCTGAATGGGCAACTGACTGGCCCTTTGGCTTTGAAACGGAGATGAGCACCGCCTCCTAGAGTAGGGAATGAATAGCACATAAGTGCAAGGGGAACCTTTACCTTTACCTTAGCTTCTTTACTTTTCCCCCCTCTCCTTTACTTGAGAAGTTATGACATAAATACTATTTAGTAGCTTATGTCTTTAAAAATTAAATAACTCTTTGAAAACTTATCTGAGCAAAATGGGAGATAACCGAACAATATCATGATGCCGTCTTGTTCGATGCATTATCAATTTCTTCTGGAAAATAGCAGAAGTACTTTCCCTTGCATTTAGTCCTGCAGAGAAGATTGTACATCAATCCAAAGTAGAGGTGAGTGTGGTTCTCTAGTTGCCTGACTGCTCTAATTATATGTATGTTTGTAGGTATCCACTATTTGCCAAAACCAGCATGAACTGGCTCATTGCCAGGCACTGCCTTTGTGTGAATGGCAAGAGAAGACACCCATTCCTTTCCTTCTCTCAGGGAGAAACACCTTTCCAGATGGAAGTAGGCACATGATTAATAAGCTATTCAGATTTCCCAACCTGCTGGGAAAGCAGTCTGACGTGCTGTCATCCAATAAAAAATGTTTTAATTTGTCCACATAACATGTTGGAGATGAACTCTACATTTCTTTTGTTAAGCTTGTTGTCTATAAAAAGTGTGATCTATCATACTATTGGGGGAGGAGATTGTTTTTGCAAGTCTTATTTTTAAGTTCCTGCTTTCGGTATTAGGATGGAGCACACTGGCTCAAAATGCTGGAGTTGCAGCACATCTGGAGTACCAGCTGGGGAAGGGCTGTCTGAATTGTGTGATCACCTTCATTTCAGCCACAGTGATTTCAGGGAGGAAAAGCTAATGAGGGCAGCTAGTCATGCCAGTTGCTGACAAACAGGAGTGAGAGCTGCTGGGGAAACTGATTTTGCATCTTACTTTGGACATGATGAATAGCCTGGGCTGAGTTGTTTATTCTGTTGCATAAGTATATGTAACCTGGGGTGGGATAAAATTATCAAAAGAACAATAAATCTCTCCCTAAAACATTTCAGTCACTTAGCGTTTTTAAGTGTTTACGTGTCATTAAATTAGCTTGTAAGACTGCAGTGATGGTTGTGGAACGGATACACTTTCAGATCACAATAGCCTAGCCATAGGTTATCCAAATTTACAGTTATTCATATTTATTGAGTAAAAAAGAAAAGGGACAGTAGGATAAGTTAAATGCAAACAGATTCCTGCAGGCCCATTGAAAAAATGAATCCCAAATCCATAGGTGGCTAATAACATTTGTTAGGGCTAAGCCTAATGGGCACAAAAGAGCATGCCAACTTTCAAAATTTCCAGAATACTCCATCTGGCAGGTATTGCAAAGAAAAAAAGAAAAGGGGAAAAAAGGGGGGGAAAGGAAAGGAAAGGAAAGGAAAGGAAAGGAAAGAAGGAAGATGGAAAAGAAGCAACAAAGTCTCCAAACTGATTAAGATATTTCAGCCACAATAATTGCAGTTCATAATCAATTTTGAAAATTTCTTCAGGCTGGATACTCTCCATCCATGGAGTTCAGTTCTCCAAATTCCCAGCGACAACTATGCTGGCTAGAGAATTCTGGGAATTAAAGCTATTCTGTTCTTTAGTCGGGAAAAAGTTATTGTATGCTGATTGCTAATTTTAGTGGTTGGTGTCTAATATCAGATTACTTCTAGTATTCAGGGACAAAGAAAATGTCTGCCTCCCCATCCTAGAACACAACGGCTATCAGTTCCCATTATGTCTCTTATTTAGGAGAAATGATCATTGTAACTATATAGTGCAACATTTGTAACTTTTGTATATAACTATCCAGTTTATTCCATAGCAATAATGTGATTACGAAGAGAAAGAAAGAGGTCCTTGTTGTTTTCCCTTTATTTCCGGAAGAAATATGTTTTGATATTGTGCTTTTATCCATGATTCATACTTGAAAATTACTTATATGATTTTATGAGACTCCTTACCAAAGTGTCTTTAAATGTTTTATAAATTGTTTGGCTTAATCTTATGACCCCCAAACCCTTTTGGAACCAGTTATATTACATTAGCTAAATGCATTGTAGAAATCTTATCAGAGCTAGGCAAACATTTTATATGAGAAGAAAATCTGTCAACTGGTGGGTTCCACAAACTTTGCAAAAGAAATAATAAAGCCACCTTCCTTTTATTCTAGCTCAAAGCTTATAAAATTGCAAATTTGATAGTGTGCATTTTTTGGGGGGAAAACTTTGGGTATTATCATCATACTAGAGTAATTCAACTAGTTCTATGAATAGCTTTTTTATCTGTAGAGTTGCTCATAATGAAAACCTCAATAAAGATATCAGGGCTCTATTGGCTGCTTCAACGAACACAATAGGACAGAACAGATACAAAGAAGAATGAAATTAAAGAATTTGCAATGAGAATCAGGAAGGGCTAGAGCTGGTTGTATGATGTTTATCATGTTAAAGAATTCAAATTGCCATCTGAGATGGAAAAAATATATACTAGTATCTGGTGTTGTTGCATTGATTTACAAAGGCAGCAGACCACCTTAAGTTGTGGGTCAAAAAGGAGCCCTGGTAGCGCAGCAGACTAAAGCACTGTTATTAACACCAGCTGCCTGCAATTACTGCAAGTTCAAATCTCACCAAGCTCAAGGTTGACTCAGCCTTCCATCCTTTCTAAGGTAGGTAAAATGTGGACCCGGTTTGTGGGGGCAATAAGCTGACTTGGTATAAAATATACAAAAGTATGAAGGCTGTTGCTTAACGCATTGTAAGCCGCCCTGAGTCTCCGGACAAGGGCGGCATATAAATCAAATATTTTTTTTAAAAAAATGACATCATTTAGTCCAATTCTACCAGTGTAGTAGAATTGTTAAGATATATTAGGATGTGGGTGGCCCAGGCTCATGTCTACCCTTAGTGATGGAAGCTTACTGAATAATATTAATCCAGTGGACCTTTTTCAGCCCAAACTATCTCATAGTTGTTGTGGGGAAAAATTGGAGGAGGGAATGCTTACAGTTATGTGTGCTGCCTGGAGTTCCAGGGATGTAACTTTAACAAATATATATAAATAATAGTACTATCTTTGGATTTGAACAAAATTGGACAGCTTGGAAGATAAACATCTACACCAACAAGAAGTTCCTCCAAAGTGGACAGATTTGAAATGATGCACTGTACTTGTAAACCATAGTTACTGAGAGGACAACCACACTTGGCAATTAAGCTGCTCCTGTCCTATATTTCTGATGGCTTGATTCTAAATAAGTCTTGTGTCCAGACTGGATGGCCTTTGGTAACAGTTTGCAAGTCTAGGCTGCGGATTATCATGTTTTCCTATTGGAATTCCCTAACAGCTATGCCCTCTCACCTCTCTGTGCCAGGAAAACAACATCTAGTTGCTTTCAGTTCATCCACTATTTTTGCCACATCTATTATCCATCTTTTTTTCTGCTGCACTTTATTTCACATTACCATGAGCCGCTCAGAAAACAAGAATAACCAAAACTTGTATGCTATCATTTGTGTTCCCTAGTCTTGGGGACTTTCCTGAACTGTTGCCAACATATTGCCAAAATGTATGTCTATGAATGATCCAAACATCCTCATGGCTAGAGCCAAGAATATATCACACACCTCACCCCACAAATTTGAAGATTCTGCTTATTCTACAACTACTATGGTTACTCTTTGGACATTTTGCTATTTCTTAGCAGCAGTTGTTTTTTTTTTTTTTAAAAAAAGACTATGTTGTATATAGTGATTTAGATGTTGCTTAGGGACAATATGATGTTATCAAGTCCACTTTTCATCAGTGAAGCTTCTACAATGGCTTTGGGCCAGTTACTATCTATTGCCTCACTTGTGCCATTTAAAGGAGGAGAATTGGAAGAAGAAAATACTATTTATGCACACCCTCTCTTTTCCTCTGCCCCTGGTATTTTCTTTATATGGTGTGTGTGTGTGTGTGTGTGTGTGTGTGTATATATATATATATATATATATATATATATATATATATATATATATATATATATATATATATATATTGTATGGAATGCCTATAAGAAAGGATAAGAGATAAGAGAATGACACTGCAATTTGATCTTAAGATAAAAGGGTCAATGAGAACAAGCATAGGAAAATATGAAAATATTAAGATCTTCAAATAGGATTCATGCAAATGTGGAAAAAGAAAGTTGCCAACAGTGGCTGATGTCCTTGGTGCCATACCAAATGATCTGAAAAAGTATGTGCATACATTAGGAATGGACAGAATCTGTTTTTGCAATATTACTTAGAATAGCATTATGTTAATAGCATTATGCTATTACTAGACATTGTTTTATAATTCAGCTTTATTTTTTGTTACCTTTAATTGTATTATTTTTCAATTGCTCATAAGTTGATATAAAGTTCAGTACATACATCCAGATGATATAGTTATAATTATTTTACCTGTAATCACAATATATATCAAAATATCTTATCCTTTTTCTGAAATAAATGCCTTCTCCCTACATTAAGTACAATTGTTGCCAAGAACCTTGGCAATTGTAGTTATTGGTAGATCATGATAAGACTTCCATTAAATAATTGGTGTCAAAAATTAGATTGAAGACAAAAGTATAACATCCTGAGTTTCCCTGTCTTCCAACATTTACTGTACTTCAGGTAGATGATAGATAGATGATAGATAGATAGATAGATAGATAGATAGATAGATAGATAGATAGGGTTAGCTTTTATAAACTGGAACAATTATAAATATTAGAAAGAAATAATAAATGAAAAATGACAAGACCGAGTGGAGTACTATATGTTTTTGTGATGATTCAAGGGTATGTGCTGTGAATGTTCTTGTAGATTATGTCGGTCTTTAGCCCTAAAGTTTGGAGCATCTTCAACAGAGTCATTATTGTGAAACAGACTTGAAGTTGAATTAATCGTGTAATCTGACATTAACTTTGCCCAAGATGTGCTATGATCTGCACCAGGTGATATAGCCATTATCTACATTATCTCAAAACACCATAGGTATCTTATATAGCTTCTATGTTTAATTATTCAGATAAAGAGATAAATGGCATACCGTGGTGCTTGAATATTATTTTGTCTTAAAGGACTATGCCCACTTGGAACATTTCCTACAATACCCAACTTATTAGCTCACTGAATCTCATTGGAAAAGTCACAGTATACACAGTGATGGCAAAACAATTGTTTTCCCATTATTTAGCATTCATTTTTATACAGAATGCCCATGATTAGGTGCCTTGGGATGATCCTATCGCTTTTGTTTATTTCTGTTATAATGAGGTACGTTGTGCTTTTTTTTTGTCTCCAATTTCCTGCTCCTCAAATGCAGTTCTCATGAGTTTTACCACTAGTTAGGAATACAAAGACAAGTGATATGCTTGGAACATTTCCCAAGTGCAACAAGCTCTGTCTTGTAACTCACTTATTTATTTATTTATTTATTTATTTATTTATTTATTTACCAAATTTTGCCCATCTCATAAATCTAAGTCTGAGCGGCATGCAATATCTCTATGCCTCTGTTTCTTAGTTCTACATTCATTTCAATTTCAGCTTCTGAAGCAGTAGAGTGCAAGAGGAAGAGATGTATATATGTATATCTCTGTATGTATACACAGCACAAATAGATATTGTTGGTTGCTGGATTTAGTATAATTTCAATGATTCTAGTGTTGTACACTCATCCAATTTCCCAGTGTTTACTTCTAGTATTTCACCTGCATCATGTGACCATACGTGTGCAGTAATGAATAGGATCTTTCCTTCTACTTCTGAGCAGCAGAAGATCCACAAACAGTTTGCGGTATGCTTGGAATTCCGTTCTCTCATCAAGCACATAATTAGCAATGGCTGATGTGAGAATACCTCTTCCATCTCTGCATTGCCCACTAGGTGTCACTGTTTTTCCACACCTGTGCGACAGGCATTAACTCTTTTGGAAAAAGATCTCTGGGTGGGCTTTTCCTAGAGGGGCACATATTTGTTCACCAGAATTGTGTTCATTTTCACTTTAGACAAAGAACACTAGGCAGCTGAGCTTGTTTCTTATCCCCTGAGGAGGAAAAAGCCCTCATCCTATATGGTTCATAAGGAACATTTCAGCCAGGCTGCCTCTCTTCCTTTTATTTTTGATCTGTTATTTCATTTTATACACACTGTTTGCCAAAAGTTTGGGTTGAGATTGTGGATCAGCATTCCCCAACTTGGTACCCTCCAAATGTATAGCAGGTACAACTCCCAAAGGTCACACTGACTAGGAATTATGGGAATTGCAGGCTGAACACAGCTGGAAGGCATCAGGTTGAGATAGTTCATGCTTTATTCTGTTAGAATATAGAGGCATCGTGTTTCTATATGCTGGCTAGGTGGCATTTGGAGGTTTTATTTCCTAAGATGTTCATCTCATTTCAGTGCTGAGTCATGAGTTCTACTTCGATAATTAGGAAAAAATATGACACTAAATCATATACACACAAACACACACACAAAATTTGCTCACTTAAACAAGCAAGTTAAGGATTCTTTCTTTTTGTGATCATCTTTCAACCATCCTCCTTGCTTTATAATCTCATCTGTAATTTCACCGGATAGATTTGCAGTTCAGCCATGTGCATGGATGACAGAGGCATTTGGCAGTGCCTTCCAAAAAAAAAGTGGCACTGTTCCTGTCTGAAAAATCAGGACACTACAACCAAACAGAAAATGATCGGAAGAGAGAAAAGAGGCAAATAATCACCCAAGTTTAAAGTTTGAAAGAGGATTCTACCTTAGCATCTCTCAAAAGCTTTCCTATTTTTATTCTGATGAATGTGCTCACACCTAGGCAAATACATCATTATTGGTGATTTTCACTTGGCACTAATTAGTGCAAGGAAAAAAACACACCATTTAGTGGTAATTTGTACCATTGTTATCAAATGGAATGAGATTTTTCTGCCTCTTGAATGGAGTGACTAAACTATGTCTAAGTTTTAAAAAATGTGTCTCCTCTGTCTGATCAAGCTTTGCTCCCCGCTCCCCTTTTAACAGTGCTTGTATAATTACTAATTCTTTCTGTTTGGATACGTTTTTGAGTAATAATAAACATTTTAACAGTAATTTCTGCTTATTAAACAATCTTGCTTCTATCCCCACTGCTGCATCTAATGATAAAAATCACAGGATCACCAAACAAGCAGCTAATTCTACTGTTAACTTTCTCTCCAACCTTCTCATTTTCAAAGCAAATAAATCTGTTATTACAAGACTGCTCCCCCCCCTCCTTCTCCATACACAGAAGGGAAAGAGAGCTATTTTTGAAGCTCCTT
Organism: Pantherophis guttatus; assembly: GCF_059756535.1. Classification (NCBI taxonomy): domain Eukaryota; kingdom Metazoa; phylum Chordata; class Lepidosauria; order Squamata; family Colubridae; genus Pantherophis; species Pantherophis guttatus. The sequence continues at coordinate 168,335,964 of NC_142065.1, read as the reverse complement.
CAATCAGAAACCTTGGCTCTTTACAAAAGCCATCCCCACAGGGTATCAGAACTGTGTTTGAAAACATATGTGATAGAAGAAAAAGAATCAAACCATAAAGTGAACTGAGATCACCTTGTAATTGGGCAGAGAGGACTTCCTGCTGTGGTTGGTATTTTTTGTTAAATGCCAGCACTTCTGCATTTCCCATCTTTTGCTGGAAGATAGTGTATACAAAGTCTTTTTGGTAGCTAAGTCAATCACAGCGACTTGGAAGACCTCCCTGTTTGAAAGAGACCACTTCCTACAGCTGTTTGACTTCTTGATGCTGGAAGGGCAACATTTAAAAGGGGGAGGGGTATGAAGGAATAAGATTTATTGAACCAAGAATTAACCACATTAAGTAGAAATATGAGGAGACTTCACACGGATTTGCTTTATTAAATAGATTATATTCCAACCTTTCTCCAAGGAGAAGTATACATGGTAGTTCCTAATCTAGTTTTCGGAGATATTATGGGTTGGGCTTGAGAGGTAGTGAATGGTCCAAAGTTATCCTCTAAATATAAGAATATTCTCTAGCTTTTCAATTACTGTTATGTTGTGAAAAATCTTTAGTTTTAATGTGGGACAATTGTGCTCTGATAAATTCATTGCACCTTGAGAAATTTCTGCCCAAAAGACAAATATTTCATAATCTGATTTATGAAATAGAGCAAATCCTAATTAACAGGCAATGTCTTTATCATTTCTCCAAAGGTAATCAAGAAGTTGGATTTAAGTCATCAGATACTTTCCGATTTTTTAGGCGGTGAGACTAGGTTATCACAGATGGAGCATTTTTCTTGATCGGGCAAAGCAACAGTCAGTTTCTACTGAAGAGACTGGCTTTTAGTTATTTTTCTATTCTGTAAAACTGATGATAGCATTGAAGAAAAAAGAGTAAGAAGGGTTTGTGTATTTATAGTCGATCTATCAGGAGATCTAATTGAATTCTGCAATGAATGCTAAAAATGTGATGAAAACCAAGAATTTATTCAATGAGGCAATTACTAATTTTGCTAGGCTGGTTTTGCTGGTTATTTAAATTTTTGTATTAGCCTTTGTGCTAAACCAATTTTGTGTGGTTTTCGAAGTCTCTTTCCCCAGTATATTCCATTTTATAGAGAGAGCTTTGGCTTCAGTGATTTAATAAGGGAACTTTTCATTAAAACATTCCCATGTGAAAGACTGCAATTGCACAGCTACCTTTCAAGATTGGGTCAAGATTGCATTTCCGGGCTTTGAGTAGAAGAATCCAACCTACCTTCCTTTTTATTTTACTAGAACTGGACAGAAAATTGTGGAATTGTTTGGCATTGCAATTATCAAAAAATGAGTATCTTATTCCCTAATGAAGATTGTCTGACTGAACAATGGATGAAAAATGTCAGGCCCAAAGAATCAAGAAATGACATGTGGAGTTACTCCTGAGTAGTTCCTTTATTGAGGGGATGTGGTGGCTCAGTGGCTAAGATGCTGAGCTTGTCAATCGAAAGGTCGGCAGTTCAGCAGTTCGAATCCCTAGTGCCACGTAATGGGGTGAGATCCCATTACTTGTCCCAGCTTCTGCCAACCAAGCAGTTCAAAAGCATGTAAAAAATGCAAGTAGAAAAATAGGGACCACCTTTGGTGGGAAGGTAACAATGTTCCATGCTCCTTTGGCATTTAGTCATGCCGGCCACATGACCATGGAGACATCTTCAGACAGCACTGGCTCTTCGGCTTTGAAGCAGACATGAGCACCACCCCCTAGAGTCAGGAACGACTAGCAAATATGTACGAGGAGAACCTTTACTTTTACCTTTACCTAGTTCCTTTATTGTTATTCACAATAACAATCAAACATCTTACAAGTCTAGAGCAATTATCTGCAATAACTATAGATACACTCTATGAGTTGCTAAGGAGAATCCAACCTTGCTCTCTTCCTGCCCACCAGACGTTCTCAGCTCCACCATCTCTTTGCTCTCTGGGAAAGAGCTCCTGCCTTCTGCAACTCCGGACTACATTTTACCAGAAAAGTAGAGTCCAAATCCAACGCAGAGGAGAAAGACTTGACCTTTACTCAAATAATTGGGAATTATAGACCTGTCAGTGAAGCATTTTAAAATTCCCCTGAATATTAGAGAACTAATAAGGCAGTGTCCTTAAAAGCAACCCATGAATTCTGAATCCTGTCTTTCATCTAGGACTCAGTTTGTATATTTCTGATTGTCTTCATTTCATCTTTGATTGCAATTCCTCTTATATGGATTGAGGGATCAATAGCTTCTGCCAATCAGGATGTTTTCTGTGGGTTCTATGGTTCCTAATTCCTTTTCAGGAATTGGTTTTGTAATCCTAGTGATGGCTCTGAATTATTTGTCCACTCAAGCGATGTATGAAAGGTACTATGATTTGTGCAGAGCACATAAAGCATATTGCACTTCCTCATATTTTGTACTACAAATCCCATTAACTCCAGCCAATGTGAGCAATGTCCTGGATTCTGAGAATTGTAATCCAAAGTACATGGAGTAAAGCAGGTTGTCTATCTCTATGTTAGAGAAATTAGTTGGGTGAAACCAGTGCAGCTGTTCCAGCATTGGCAAAATGCACTTCTGGCCTAGTTAGCAACCCTTGCAGACATATTTTGATTTCATTGCAGGTTCCAAATTAATGAATTTAATCTGGGAGCACTACTACTTCAGCTACGATCCAAAAAAGGTGTACAGAGTATCATCATATCAAATGTAGCCCAAATAACCAGCCAGGAAAGTAGAAGAAACTCAAAAAGCAGTGACAAATTTTGAAAAGCAAAACAAAAGAAAAGAAAAACTTTGTACCTGAAACTCAGCGAGAAAGGAAGCCAATTGAACCATATACAGGAATCTGCTTCCAAGTTCTAGGGTGGTCAAAAAATACAAAAATAAACAAACAAATAGCCCTGGGTTTTACTTAAGGCTAATTTAGTCTTTTCATAAGGAAGGACATGAAGTAAGGCAGAATTGGCAGATCTTAAAACTTCAGGGTGGTCGAAATGGGAATAAAGGCATCCTCTGAAATGTCTCAGGCCATTTAAGGCATTCCAGGTTAAATTATGAATGGAATAGAAAAGAGAGAGTCAGTCAAGGTAGTTATATTAAGGTAGTTGTCTTGTATATATGGCTAGATCCTCAAGTCTTCCCCAAACCAGGACACTGTCCCATATAAACAAACCATATTAATGAACACCTTTATTCAGAACATATTAAAATACTTAAATGCAGCTTTTCTCGGTCTAGCAATCCACAGATACACTGCTCAAAAAAATAAAGGGAACACAAGCAGAAGACATCTGAGAGCTGAATGAATGAAATAGCGTTATTAAATACTTTGTTCGTTACATACAGTAGTTTTGTGTTCCCTTTAATTGTTTGAGCAGTATATAAACTACTGTATGTAAAGAACAAAGTATTTAATAAGGTATTTCATTCATTCAGATCTTGGATGTCTTCTGCTTGTGTTCCCTTTATTTTTTTGAGCAGTATATATTAGGACTATAAAACCCTGAAGTTGTTTGGCGGGGAAGGGTCCTGTGAGTTGTAATTCTATCAAAGCTGCTGGGTAATCTTTTAGAGTTGGCTTCCCATGTCACCTGAACCTGGTCATTGGTTTGCTGCATATATGGAGTATACACAGCATATATACATGGCTTAGCCTTCTATATTAACTTGGGAAATTGTAGTTTATTCAGCTAGCCACTAGTTTGTACACGAGTATAGAAACTAAGCATATGTGAACATGTTAGTTGGTGAACATTCATTTTGTCTAGTGAGCTGGAAGGCATTTGCTTTCCCTGAACCGCAATCAGTCATATGTAATCCTGATAATTCTCATGAAATAATTACAGATTTCTGTCTGGTAGTCTTAATCTAAGTGTAGTACCAAAACTGGTGATCTAACTTCCTTTTGTGCTAGTATATTCTATTTGAAGGCACACACAGTGAAGTTACTGAAAAAACCATTTCAGGATTTACACAGTGCACCGAATCATAAAATATAATTAAACAGGCTCAGTCCACGCAATATGTTGACCCACAAATAGCAACAAAGTTTAAAGCTAACTCAAGCGTAGCATTGTATGCACTTGCAGTCCCAAAATCTTTAACAGAGTTGATGAAATATATTGGGTGAACCGAGCCATTTGCTCTCTGAACTCTGTGCATTGTTTAAATTCTTTTGTGCAAGTGAGCAGCTGCGGACAGGGCAAAACAAAAACAATGCAAGCAACATCCAAGCAGCACTTTGATATGCTTCAATTACTGCAGTACAGTTCCTGGAAGGATTGACTCAGATGCTAAATGCTGGATCCGCGTCTGCAGCCAAGGATAGAAACAAAGCCATTTTGAATAGGCCCACGTAGTTTACAATGACTTCAGGGCTGCGTGTTGCCATCCACCTCGGTTACAGCGATGCCGCGTGCTGACTCTTTTTCTATTGAGAACAGAAAGCTGCGGAGGGAAGGTGAGCAAGGACGCTGACGGGGAGCCCAGATCTGTAGGTTGCATATCGGTGAACATAATGAATAGTTAGCAGGCTGGGCTTGAAGGCCAAAACCTGACAGGCTGACAGGCACTGATTGCCATTTCCATAAAGGGCGCTATGGAAGTGTGAGTGATTGAGAGATTGATTGATTTGTTTTGCTGAGTCTCCTTTGTGGCCTCCTGGGTAAATTTCTGGCCACACCTCTCTGCCTCAAAGCACTTGCTCTGCCTGCTGTTGCTTTTTCCTTCTTCTTTTTTTTTTATTTGTGGGTAATGAAAATTTGTTATAAGCCTTCCCTTTCATCTGTACATGGCAGGCTGTCACACAGAAAACAAGCCATTCTGGAACCTTGCTTCTTTCCAAATTGCTAAATATTTTCCTTCAAATGGCTTCCCTAATGGGCCAATATAATAAGAGTGGCATGCTCTCTGCCCACGCCGAAGATGCCAGAGCATTTGTCCAGTGCATATGTATGCTCGGCACAATAAACTCGTTGACTTGACTGGCCGACACTGCAGCCTGCTGCCCATCAAAATCCGGACGGGGCATTCTGCATGCAAGGCAGGGAGGCTCCGATTTGCTCCTGCCTGTCCTTGGGGGAAAACAGATTTGTTCAATGAGAAGAATTGGGCAGCATCCTTGTTTCCGTTCCATAAGGTGGGACCTGATGGCAGTTGCAGGAGGGTTGCGCTAAGCACAAAATAAGCCAGGCGAGGGGCAACAGAGCTGGGCTTACTAATGGCTTGGCCTGCCTGGCCAGATTTTTATTGACTCCAGTTGCTGCTTTTCGGAGGGGCAGGCACCAGTGCTCCCCATGGCCAGCCGATCCGTGTGCTATATGCTAAACTGTTGCTGACCCACTGCTTTATGAGCCTAAGTGGTTATGCAGGAACAGAAGTGAATAGGTTGTGTGCGATAAGAAAATAATTTGCCAAAAACTGCGACAATAAAGAGGGCCTGATGGGATCTCTTATGGCATGAATAGCCTGGAGCAGCTGCAGATCTCTCTCTGCCTTCACAATTATTTTCATTTTTATAACAGCTAAAAGCGAAATATTGTCCAGAAGCTTTCATAAATGCAGCATTTCCATTGATTTTTTTAGTGAATGTAAGGAAGGAAGGAAGGAAGGAAAGGAAGGAAGGAAGGAAGGAGGAAAGGAAGGAAGGAAGGAAGGAAGGAAGGAAGGAAGGAAGGAAGGAAGGAGAGGGAGAGAGGGAGGCAGGGAGAGAGGAAAGGAAGGAAGAAAGGAAGGAAAGAAAGGAAGGAAGGAGGAAAGGAAGGAAGGAAGGAAAGAAGGAAGGAAGGAGAGGGAGGGAGGGAGGCAGGGAGAGAGGGAAGGAAGGAAGGAAGGAAGGAAGGAATGAATTTTTTTTTTTAGGATAAAAAATTGATCCTTTGCCATACCATAGCAATAAAAGTCAAGCTCTTTTTACAGGCTTTATTCTGAAATTATTTAAAGTCAGATCAGTACCTGATAATTCCAGCTGTACCCAATGTATGCCTGGACTGATTACGGTAGTTCAGTTCTCATGATCATGGAGATGCTCTTTAAATGCCTTAAAGACTATTGGATCACTTTGGAATAAGTAGAAATGATAATTTCAGATCTTTTTTTTTCTATCTTCCTTGGCATGCCAAGTAAAGTTGCACAAATCAAAACTCCTATGAAACTCTTTTTTTGTAAAGTAATTTTATTAAATGTTACAATTAAAAAGATAAATACAAAGTAAAAAAAATAAATAAAAAATAGTGCAGAAATGAAAAAAATTGATACGAAAATAGAAAGGAAAGAAGGCAAGAATATAATAAAGGAAAATAAAATATATTTAAAGAAATGACTTTTCCTTTGTCACAAGAAATATAAACAATTTAGTAATTTCATTTTCTCTTAAAATATAGCAAATGACATCTTCTTCCCATAACTTATATATAGATAAAGCCTTAAAGCATTATTGTTCAACCCTGAATAGCAAAAGTCCATTAGGTTTACTAGAGGTAACAACATATCCATTTAACCTTGATCAGATAAACCACCATTATATTCCTTTCTTTTACTTTTAATATTTTGATCTTTAATGTCTTCAAATAATGTACTAGAATTTAATTACTTTTCATTTTTTCTTTGTCCCTTTTCACTAAATTCTTCAAAGCTTTAACAAGTTTCTTTTGTAAATCCAATATAGGAAAATTATAAAGGTCATTTTCTTGGTTTGTTATTTATATATCCCTTTTAATTATTAAGACATCAGCTGGTTTCTTTTGTATGTCCTGTGTAGCATCACGGAATATTCCATATCATTCTTGTAGGCTGTTATTTTTAAATCCACTTTCAGATCTTGTTTGGTAAAACTTGTTCCTTTTTCATAACATCTTTCAAACACAGTCTAACTACAAAGGCAGAAAATTCTTAAAATTAATTTCTGGGTCCATTGTTCAAAAATATCCTTCAATATGTCCAATGTTAAAATACTTTGCTTCATTCTGTACTAGTAAGCCAAATGTAAATATTCTCCTTTAATTGTAATCTTTAGTTCATTCTGGTTCCCTCCTTCAAAATCTTGTCCTACCATTTTTTAAAAAGAGAGTTCAAAAGAAAAGCATTTTCCCATGGGAAGGATTATTTATAATTAATTGCAAAATCTTATTTCAAATCCATCTGGTTCCTTAGTCTTTTTGTAACATTCCAAAGTCAATGTTCTAACCATCTTTTTGCTGTTTATTCTGAAATTGTTTTCAAAAATCCCTTAAACTTGTATTTAATACTATTTTTTTTTTTACTAAGGATTGAAGGGAACTCACCTGGTACTGTAAAACCTGTCAATCCAAAGGTTCCTAATAGCTGAAAAGCAGTTAACAAGCAATTCCCAAAATTGATTAAAAAAGGAAATATGTGAACCCAGTGTCCTTTTAAAGGCACATGCTGTGATTTGAGCAACATGGATATTCTTTCATCTTCCAGAGTTCTAAATCCTGGACTGAAAGGACTAAAGCCCTTTTATCCCTAATTTTGAACAACTAGCAAAATTAAAGATCCCAAACTTGCTATTTATTCTTTAAAGACTACACATATGATCCTCACTTAATGATGACTCATTCAATGATTGTTTAATGTTACAATAGTGCTCAGCGACATATGATTGGTCCTCATAATTGTGGCTGTTGCAGCATCCCCAAAGTCATAAGATTGGGCACTTGGCAATCTGATCACAATTACAACAGTTGCAGTGTGTCTTGTCATGTGATTTCCATTTGCGACCTTCATTGCCAGTTTCTGATAAGCAATGGGGAAGCTGGTAGATAGAAATTCTCAAATGGCAATCATGGGAAGTTGCACTTTATGATGGTAACTGGAATTGCCGCAATTACTGTATCTTTCGGACTATAAGACATACTTCCCCCCCAAAAGTGGGTGGAAATGTCTGTGCGTCTTATAGAATGAATATTGTGGCAGCGGGAAGGGAGTTGGTGTGGCGCCAATCAGCCTAACACTGCAGCTGCCTATCGCCGTGATGGCCTGTTCACCGTGGCTCATTCGCCGCCGATCACACCAATCAGCAGAGAATGGGCTGTGCCGAATGGGCTGTGGCAAACAGGCTGCGGTGAATGGGCCATGGTGACCAGGCCATGGCAGTGGCAAATGAGCAGCAGTGGCAAATGGCTGGTGGTAGCGAATGGTCCATGGTGAATGGGCAGCAGTGGTGGCGAACAGGCAGTGGCCATGGTGAATGGCAGCAAATGGGCCACAGCGAATGGGCCAAAGCAAATGGGTGCGGCGAATGGGTGGTGGCGAATGGGTGGCGGTGGTGGCAAACAGGCAGTGGTGAATGGGCCACAACGAATGGGCCACGGCAAATGGGCAGCGGCAAACAGGCAGCGGCAAACGGGGTGGTGGTGATTCCTGCCACCTAGAACAGCTGATCAGCTGTATTTAGGGAGACAAATCCAATCACCAATCAGCTGCTTGGCAGTGAAGGCCCCAGTGTTTCCCGTCGGCAGCGGCAGCTGCAGCAGCAGCTCAGGTCAGTTGACTGGTGGTGGGTGCAACAGAGCAGAACCCTGATGAGCCACATGCTGGGGCTGCAATAACGTGCTGAAGCTGATCAGGCTGTTTGCAGTTTGCTGCAAGGACGAATACCGGATGGATGCTGGGAGGCAGAGGCAGATTTTTTTTCTTGTTTTCTTCCTCTAAAGCTTATAAGTGTGTCTTATAGTCCAGAGCGTCTTATAGTCCAAAAAATACGGTACTCTTGTAAGTTAGTGCGGTCATGTTACATTGCACTTTATGACCATATTGCTTAGTGGCAGAGTCCCAACTACTATCATTATGTAAGAACTACAGTACCTGTATTATTATTAATATATGCATTATTGTATTAGCATTCAATTTAGTGCTTTGAATAATTTATTATTTGTTTCCTTAATAGGCTGGTCCCAACATCAAGGGTGAAGAATTGTATAAGAATTATATGCAGCTGGATGTAAACAGACCTCTTTTTATGTATGTTCATGAAATAAAAACTCCCTTTTTAGGACCCTGTAATCCAGGGTGTCAAACTCGTGGCCCACGGACTGGATGTGTCATGTGCTGGCCATACCCATTCTGGTTTAGCAAAGGGTGTAAAAGTCACGATACGTCATGTGATGACAACATGACGCCATGAGTTTGACACCCCTGCTGGAATCCCTTAATTCGGGATAGAGTCAGGATGACTGAATGGAGCTGAGCATTTACTGGCTGGATGTCCTTCCTGATGCCACATGGAGTTTGAGCAGTAAAATGAGGACCCAGATTGTTGGGGACAATATACTGACTGTAGAGAGAGCTATAAAGTACTGTGAAACAGTATATACATCCAAATGCTATTGCTATTATGAAAACGGATGCCACGAATGAAATGTCTGAAAAGACAAAGTAAATTATAACTAACTTTACAATCAGGTATGTCTGAAGAATCAAAAGTCTTGGAATAAAAAATGAGAGCGCGAGGAAAACAAGGTAGGAGGACATACAGAAACTGAACAGAAGAGACCATGCAGAAAATCAGCAAAGCAGTGGTGAAAGCCAAATTTTTTTACTACCAGTTCTGTGGGCGTGGCTTGGTGGGTGTGGTGTGACTTTGTGGGCATGGCTTGGTGGGCATGGGAAGGATACTGCAATTCCCACCCCACTCTAGGAGAAGGATACTGCAAAATCTCCATTCCCACCCCACTCTAGGAGAAGGATACTGCAAAATCTCCATTCCCACCCCACTCTAGGAGAAGGATACTGCAAAATCTCCATTCCCATCAGGGGTGGGTTCTAACTTTTTTTACTACCGGTTCTGTGGGCGTGGCTTATTTTGTCGGTGTGGCTTGATGGTCATGTGACAATTATTTAAGATTTAGCAAAGGTACTGGTCTACCAGGCTTTTAACTGCTTGCAGAGCTGTACCATTTATTTTTGCAGGCACTGATCTATTCATATATTTTTGCAGGCACTGGTCTACCCATTTATTTTTGCAGGCACCGGTCTACCCATTTATTTTTGCAAGCACCAGTCTACTCATTTGTTTTCTTTTAACACTGATCAGCTGTAGGGTGGCCCTTGGAAGCCCGCAGCAAGAGTTTAAACAGTTTTTTTCCCTCTAGCCATCAGCTGGGACTCAGCAATAGATTGGGAGTGGGATCAAATAAAAGGTAAGAATAATGTGGGGGTGGGGTGGCAGGGTGGAGAACCGGTTCGGTGATGTCATATCGTCCGGCTCAGTGGAACCGGGCTGAACTGGGAGGAATCCACCACTGATTCCCATCCTACCCTGGGGCCAGCCAGAGGTGGTATTTGCCAGTTCTCTGAACTACTCAAAATTTTCGCTACCGTTCTCCGAACTGCTCAAAATTTCTGCTACCAGTTCTCCAGAACCTGTCAGAACCTGATGGAGTTCACCTCTGCAGCAAAGGATCCTAATGTAGAGAAGAATAACAAAGTTGGTGAAGGGCTTGGAGGCTAGATCCTATGAACAGCAATTAAAGGAACTTGCGTGTTTAGCCTAAAGAAGGAAAGGCTAAGATGAGAGATGATAGCAATCTTCCAATACATGAAGAGATGTGAGAGGCAGAGGGTGTGGCTCTATTCTTCAGAGTACACAACGATAGATAAGAATTAATGGAAGCTTAACAGAGAGGTCCAAACCTCAAATAAGAAGGAATGTCCTGGCTGTGAAAGCTATTAAGTAATGGAACAGCCTGTCTCCATCAGTGGAAATTCTCAAGAACATATTGGTCAGTCCATGATGTTCTGAGGATTCCTGTATAGACAGGGGTTTGGACTTGAAATCTTCCAAGACCCCTACCAACTTTATAAGTCTATGATACTCTAGGAATGTTGTATTCTTGAAGGGAGAGAAAGATCAGCCAATAAAAACTAGAACATAAAACTCACTCCACACAACTAACACTCCCAGCAATTCTGGTAGAATGGGACAAGTTTCCGCAATGCAGGGAAGTTGGAAAGTAGGGCATACCTAGAAGAAAAAGAGAAAAACAATCAGTAACAGATGTGGGTTCCAAGCAAACTAGCAAGGTGGAAGGCTACTGTAGGTGTCTGCAATGCAGAGAATGAACTATTCACTTTTCAAGGCCCACACATCTGGGTAGGATCAATGAAGCAACAATTACACAACCTTCAGTAGGGACTTTCATTTCATTAGCTTGTCTTGGGGGTAAATACAGAATGTTGGAAACTTTCCAATTGGTGTTCATAGTGGATTTGTTAAGGCTTTAAATGATTTAAAATGTTTTTACCATGATTTCTTGCCACTTGCGTTGAAGTGCCCTCTACAGAATAAACTGCCAATAGACTAGTCTTCTATCTCATGATTATTAATATTTAGGTTAAATTTTTTTCTCAGCCTCCCCACAATGTCTTACACCCCTCAGAATTCCTATAGCACTTTGATGCCAGAGAAGCAAATCCTCTGAAAAGAAGAAATCCTACAGAGATGCCAGGAGCAGTGATGAGTTCAAAAAAGAGCAGAGGACCAGAACCCAGTTCTCAGCAAAATTCAGAACAACACATTCTTCAGAAGAAAAGGACTAACGTGCTGGAAATATTTCCCACAAGGATGCAGAGAGATTGCAAGCCCAGAGACACCAGTTGGGCACAGCAAGTTTTACAGATACTTCTTAAACTTGACACATGGCTGTCTAAATGCACATATTGGGGAAGGTAGAACCAGAGATGAGAAATCAGAGAATTTCGTGGATTGGGAATGTCAGGAGTTACTTACTATGTAAAATCCTGTGATGACAAGATAGGGAACAATAAAAGCAAGGTGAAGATGCCTTTCTTGTCCTTGCTTATCAAGGAACTCAATTGCAGAGAGTGATATTAATCACCCTGGGGTCTATCCAACCCCAGACATCTTGGAGGAAACAGTACGTAAGAACTCATAAGGTTTGCACCAAAGCAGTAGCCCTAAACTGGATTGATGCTAAGAGCATAAATCGGGCCTTGGTTTATATTTTGCAAGTCGGAGAGAGACTTAGTCCCTTTTTCAGCAAAATTTGAGAGAGACCCAATCTTAGTACACAGGTAATCCTTGATTTATGACTATTTGTTTAGCTACTATTCAAAGTTATGATGGCTGAAAAAAGTGACTTACAACCAATCTGCGCACTTACAACAGTTGCATGGTCATGTGATCATGATTCAGGGACTTAGCAATGATCATGCATTTAGTCATGTGATCTCCATTTAGGACCTTCCCAGCTGGCTCTTGACAAGCAAAGTCAGTAGGGAAGCCAACAGGGAGGTCATAAATTGCAGTCATGTGATGTCTTGCTTAACAATGGATTTTTGAATGATCTTAAGATGTACCATTCCAGGAGTCAATGGTTATATCACCAGGGATTTGATTCCCAGCATGGGAGTTCCAGATTTCTAGGGGAATGAAATAAAATGATGGTGCTCTCTGAACTTCCTTGTTTAGTTGCAGACATTTCATTACCAAACTAGGTAACAGCATCAGTGTTAGTAAGAAGTGGGGTTTTTCTCAGTTTATAATATGATAAACAAAATATCATGGTCTCCTATCTTGATACCCAAAGAAAACAAAAGTGCTGAGCACTTATGCTAGAAGTATGCTCAGCAGAATATGCAGATTTTTATAATCTTGCTACCCATTCTAACAGGCAGAGAAAATATAGATCAGCATATTGAAGGCTTTTCTCAGCAGCCCCTTAGCAACATAAAACCATTGAAAAAGAAATGGTAGAACTGCAGACAGCTGGGGTAATCTAAGGCAACTGGAGTGATTGTGGATGCTAATATGATTCTGTAAGAGTACATGGCTCTCACTGATGGACTTGCTTTTTAACCCTGAATTGCACTTATGGAAGGACATATTTCTTGTGGACTATAGAGAATAGGTCAATTTCTTATGCCTTGCATCAATGTTCTGTTAGCGAGGCTAGAAGAATTACATGGAGCCTGGTCCATTTCCATATGGGTCCTAACAAAAGGACACTGGTAGAAAGATGTAAGAAGAAGTCAACATTCATCATATAGTGTGGGGTGTATGAATTTAATATACAACCACTTGATCTTTAGAAAGACTCTACAATCTTCCAAAGACCAAATATGGTGCTCCAAGGTATAAATGGCTTTGCTATCATATGTTAGATAATATAGCATTTATCTAACATTTTCCAAACTTATTCCAAACAATTGGTGAGTGCCAAATTACTATCAAGGTGACGAAGGGCCAAATTGGCCTAAATCAGATAGTCTATGTGGGATATTGGATGGGCCATGGAACTTCTGACAGCCAATGTACAGGCTAACCAAGAACTACCTGTCCTTAGAAAAAAGATAGGTCCAATAATTATTTGGGCTAGCTGATTACGATAAGACCTTTGCACCCAATTATTGTTATGCCGCAGCACAACTGAAAGCAAAACCCCAGTATGGTGGTGTGATCCCAGGAGTGCAAGATATTTGGTCAACTAAAAAGCAATCTATATTTCAAGCTCCAGATTTGGCAAACCATGCCAAATTCCTATTCCTTAGAAAGTGGCATTGGGGCAGTGTTAATGCAAATATACAGACTAGCTTCCACATCTACTGGCATTTCTGAGTAAGAAACAATTGGAGAGAGAGTCCCATTGGATTGTGATGGAAAAAGTATGTCATGCCATTGCATACACTGTTGAGAAGCTACATCACTTCATGTAGAAATTTGATGTGAAATCAGAAAAGCAGCACTGAAATGACCAAAAGAAGCCCAGAGCAGAAATTTGTGCACTGGAATCGCAACCTGAGGGAATATAAATTTAATATATTAAAGAGTAGATGGACACAATGGTGAGTGTGTTAATACAGAGATCCATTTGAGGAAGGCAGTGGACTATGGATGACTGGGGGCAGAGGAAGATACAGTAATGGAAGGATACCACTTATGTCACATTTATGTGCTGCCTGTTTCCATAGGCCATAAATAAAGTTTCAAGCTTTAGCCTGATTGTCTAATTCATAGATACTTCTAGAAACCCTAGGGATTACAGAAAAGTACAGTCTTCTTTTAAAAGTGTCTCTCTCTCTCTCTGTGTCTGTTGGGGGGGAGGGTAGTTTATGTGAATGTCAGCCTACATGCCAGAGAATCTCTGACATTCAAAGCTGCAGACTGAGTCATCGCTCTTCACACATATTGCTGTGTGCTCAAAGCTATCTTCTGTAGATATTCATGCAGGAGGCACAGCTGTTATGGGGAGGGGTTAGGGTGGAGGGGGGGGAGCAACCACACTGATGTTAAAGCTGGGCTGGTAGGCACATGGATTCAGTACATGAACCTTTCCTCTCCAGTGACTTCTGTGCCTTCTTTTCCTCTCAGCATGTCAACAAGCTTCTTCTCTGAGCAGGGGAATATGTGGAGGCCCACATGCCTCAGAGACCTCCCTGAGACTTTGGCCTCCTTTTATTTATTTTTCAAAGATACATTTTTATAGCCTGAAAGAAAGCGCTGGTGAGACGGCAGCAGATGTACCATCTCAATTTACTTGCAATGCCTTTGGGCTCCAAGATGAGAGGGGCTGCTGCCATGGCTTTCCCAGCATTTCTCCTTCCAGAATCGGATTGCCCACCGCTGCCTATCTGAGCTGCACTTCAGAGGAGGCAACCCGGGAGGTGATAGCAGAGGCCAACTTGCCTTGAGCCCCTGAGCACCTGCTGGTGCCCCTGCATGAGTCACACGGTTGGTTTAATTAAGTATATGCTTTGTCCTTCAGCATTTCTCTTTCTGTGCCATTTATCAGCTTCATCAGGACTCTTATATTTCAGAGGTGGGCAACCTTTCTGGGTCAATGGGCTTATGTTGAATGTTTAAAGAGAATTATGAGAATATATATACTTTTATTTTATTATACCACTGGCTACCAAGTCTTTTGGCAATAAATAGGGTGAAAAATGAAAATAGAATCAGGGTTCTTAAAAACAATAAAAAACAAAATAAATAGTACTTAATTTAAGAGATTTGTTTTTAAGGCTTTTAAAAAATATATCCTGTATACTGCATGCACTCCTAATTAATAGGAAATTAATAATAGAGCATTGCTTTGCAAGAGGCTAAAACTTGATATTATGCTTGTAGCCTATCGGCCAAAAGCTATCAAAACTGGATGGTACTTCTTACTGTTTTCAGGAAATGTGCAGGGTTGGTGCATAGTACAGGTAGTCCTTGACTTATGACCACAATAGAGCTCAAAATTTCTGCTGTTAAGTGAACATTTGTTAAGTAAACATTGCCCCGTTTTACAACATTTCTTGCCACAGTGTTAAGTGAATCACTGCAGTTGATAAGTGAGCAACACGGTTGTTAAGTGAATCTGGCTTCTCCAGATTTGATTTTGCTTCTCAGAAGGTTGCAAATGGTGATCATATGACCCTGGGACGCTGCAATGGTCATAAGTATGAACCAGTTGGCAAGTATCTGAATTTTGATCATACAATCATGGGGACGCTACAAAGTTTGTAACTGTGAAAAACAGTCATAAGCAAGGGTGAAATGCTCCCGGTTCGGACCGGATCACCTGATCCGGTAGCGATGGCGGCGGTTGGTTCGGAGAACCGGTAGCAAAAATCCCTGCCCCCCCCATGCCCAGCTGAGCCGCACAATCATCAGAGCATTGTAAGCCGCCCTTAGTCTCCGGAGAAGGGCGGCATATAAATCAAAAAAAAAAAAAAAGAGAGAGGCTTTTTTTTAACTTTTAAAAGCATTTTTTCTACAATTTCTTCGGCCGAAATATGCTTTTAAAAGTTAAAAAAAAAAAGCCTCTGATGATTGTGCGGCTCAGCTGGGATCGTCAAAGGCTTTTAAAAGAGTTTTTTTCTTTTAAATGCCTCTGACGATCCAAGCTGAGTTGCTTGATTGGCAGAGGCATTTAAAAGAAAAAAAAGTCTCTGCCGATCAGCCAACTCAGCTGGGATCATCAGAGCCTTTTGAAAGCATTTTTTTACAGCCTCTTCACTGAAGAGGCTGTAGAAAAAATGGTTTTAAAAGTAAAAAATAAAATAAAATGGCCACGCCCACCCAGTCACATTACCCTCCCCCCTCAAGCCCGCCCACAGAACTGGTAGTAACAAATTTTAGATTCACCACTGGTCATAAGTCA
Source organism: Pantherophis guttatus (assembly GCF_059756535.1). Lineage (NCBI taxonomy): Eukaryota > Metazoa > Chordata > Lepidosauria > Squamata > Colubridae > Pantherophis > Pantherophis guttatus. Next base: position 168,319,793 of record NC_142065.1, on the reverse strand, counting down.
CTTTTTTCAGTGCCGTTGCAACTTTGAACGGTCACTAAATGGACTGTTGCAAGTCGAGGACTACCTGTATAATGCAGGTGTGATAGTGATGAGGATGATAATCTAATTTATATCTTTTCTATCTTACCTTTTCTATCTTACTAACAAATGTTAGATGAGAAAGTTGTTTGACCAAAGCCATGCTAGCTAGCAGTGTTTCAGGTAACAACCCTGGAATATGAAACATGGTGGAAGAAAATGTAGGAGGACTAAATGGTAAAGAGCATAAATCAATGAATGTTGAACAATGATGAAGGAAGATTAAAATACAAATATAGTTTGTTTATGGCGTAAAATATTGTGCAATTTGTCTGTGAAAACAGCATGTGTTGTATAGAACTGATGGAGAAAATGATGGTTATACATAAATGGGAAAAAACTAGCAGATTTTTTTGTGAATCTCAGTAGAAAATTTATTAAAGATAGAGAAATAGATGGAGAATTGTTAAAGTGAACATAAATTGCTAGGCAGGTAATAATAGTATATGGACTATTCTGAAGAAGGAATATTTGTTGAAATAGAAACTTCCATATGTCATGGAAGTGATAGTAGGCTACATCAGGACAAATCTAGAAGTACATTTGATACAATGGGTATAGGTATTTCAGAAGTAGGTATGATAAACAGGTAGAGATAAGTAAAAAATGAATGGGGATCGAATTAATGTAGTTGAATATTTTTTAAAACTAATATAAATAGCAGCCTACACAGCACATGACTCAAATACAAAAGTGAATGACATGAATAGAAGAATTATGTAGAAGACTGAATCACAAATATGTGAGTGAATGGTTTAAGATGAAGTAGAAGGCAAGGAAAAGTGTTTAGAGGGAACTGCTGACATCTTGAAAAGCAATTTGCTGAAGGGTTTAAAGAACAAAAGGCAGTGCATGAAGCAATGCATGAATGAAGTAGGAGGAAGGATGGCTTTCAAACATACAAATGTATAGACAGGTATAGTGAATGGTTTAGTGTCAACTAAATTTAGCTGTATTTATTTCTCTTTTTTCTTCTTTTATACCTCAGATTCTTTGGCTTTTTTCTTGCTCTTACCTATACTTGTCATAACATTTCTTGCTACAAAAAAGAACAGCATGATGAATATGTATATATGTGGGGGGAAATGAAGAAATAACTTAGGCTCCTTAAGTCGATTTATTTATTTATTCATGTAATTATTATTAGACTTCTATACTGCCTACCTTGCCAAGGAGACTCAGTTATTGGGTTAGATGCAGATGAGCTGCCAAAAACTAAGTCTCCCTCTCAAAGATTCTCAGTGTTCTTTCCAGGGACCTGGAGCCTGTGAGGTTCTGGATGGGAGAAAATAGTCTAAAGTTGAATCCAAGTAAGATGGGACTCATGGCTTGAACAGGAAGTAGATACTGAGACCAGAGCTGGTACATCAGTTGCAGCCTTACCTAATGCAGGAAGACTTGCCTATATTGAATCATGGTCTCATTGTCATCTAATTAGACTATTGCAGTATGCTTTACATTGGATTGTTCATAATAATTACACTGAAACTACAAGTGGTCCTAATAAAGGAGAATAGTTGTAGCTCAGGGTTGACATGAGGGGTCCTTGGTGCTCTCTGCACTTGCTTGGTTTTTTTTTTGCAGATCTAGACTAGCACTGATGGTGTTACCTAGTTTGGGTAATGAAATGTCTGCAAAAAAACAAGCAAGCTCAGAGAGCACCAAAGACCCTTACAAATGGTCCACAATATGGTGGCCTCTGTCCCCTTTCTTGCTCTTGGCATTAAGAGCACATAAGCCCCAATTTTCAGACCCTTCACTGATTGAGAATTGGATTCCAGGTACAATTTAAGTTGCTAGTTTTGATATATAAAATTCTTTACAGTTTAGCACTTGGGTATCTTCAGGATCATCTAGTCCAACTAGCATTCATCTATGCTATTTGGAAAGCATGTTCCTTTCCAATCCAAATTCTACTTTATCCTATAGGTGCTGCTTCAATATCTTCTCCTTACTAATGACATAGCAATTCAGTTCAAGGAGAACATGATCATGAAAAGTCAGATAACTGTAATATTATTTTAAATATATTTATTTCATTAGGGTAACAAATAAAAATACAACATAGCACCAAAATTTTGAACAGATTGCCCAAAAATTCAAATGCTAGCAGACCACACATACCAACTATCCACTGCTAGTTGTACATCTGAGTACATCTGATACTCAGATTTTTTTCAATCATCCTTTTTTCCAACCTTCATGCAGAAAAAGACTAACAGTTTTTGATGATAGCTTCTAAATGCTAGGAATATAGCCAAGCGGAACATATGTGTACATAATGAGCAATGATAGGCCTAAAATCACATTAATAATCTTGCGAGTTTCAAACCAAAGTCAAAATAATGGATAAGTCCAGACCACTACATGGCTTCTGAACTGTACTTCTAACAGTAAGGCAATTTCATCTAACCTTCATTAAATATTCTATGAAACTTTCAATTTACATGAAATGGAATGCTATGTTTTATAAACCTTGTTCTAAAATCAAAATATATTAATTTCACAATCTTTCTGCCTTCCACTAACTCACATAAACAGAGCACACAAGCTCATTATTGAAAGTTTGCATAAATATTTAACATCAATTTTACAAACTTCTATAATTTCTTATAAAACTAGTTCTGCCAATTTAGGAGTGTCCATTAATTCCTTCAAAGCTTCCAACAACTATACAACTTCAGAAGCAGTAATTCATCAAGATCATAAGCCTAAGCAAAAATGCTTGAGTTAAATAATCTTTTAATAATCATATGTAAGTAAATCAAACTCTGTTTAAAATCTACAGAGGTTTTAAACAGCTACATTAAAACATTATTCAAGGAAAGAAACAAATGGGTCACCGAACAATCAATCCAGACTTGTCATTGGAAGCACAAATAACCAGGTTCAAATTATCACACTTTCAGGCAGATTATATAAATAAGACCTAGCTCTTTGGAGAAGACTGTAAGGAGCAAAGGGTTAGAGAATTAAAGAAACAGAGTTAAAGAAAGAGAAAAAGAGGATAAATAGCAGCAAGGTAGATGGATTCAATTAGACATCAATATCATGGTAATGCAGAAGATCTTTGCCTCATGTGGTTTAAATATATTAGTTATGCAGAGTCAAGACATAATAAAAGTCTACTATCCCATTTGAAGTTGCTAGATAATTTGATTAAATAAGGTTATTTATATTTTCATTTTATGTTTTCCTCACTGTATCAAATAAACATAAAAATTTTAAAAATATAAAAAATGTTACTGGCAACATAAAGTAAATTTAAAAATAAAAATAAAATTAAGAACATTTTAGAGATAGAGAAGTTTGGATATGAATGTTTTGCAGAAATGCTGATGATGTATTCTTGGAAAGAATTATGTGTAGCAGACTCGAAAAGTTGGCTCAGGATGCCAACTTTTAGCCTTTGAACTGACCCTTTATTGGCAGAGAAACAAGACTGCATAGTAAGATTCTGTCCTGTCTAGTTCAACTTGTGTTTTAAAAAATTATTTATATTGGTCTTTTTACTATTACTTTATTTTTTTTATTTTTTATTTGATTTATATGCCGCCCTTCTCCGGAGACTCAGGGAGGCTTACAATGCGTTAAGCAATAGCCTTCATACTTTTGTATATTTATACAGAGTCAGCTTACTGCATCCACAATCTGGGTCCTCATTTTACCTACCTTAGAAAGGATGGAAGGCTGAGTCAACCTTGAGCCTGGTGAGATTTGAACTTGCAGTAATTGCAGGCATCTGATGTTAATAACAGTGCTTTAGTCTGCTGCGCCACCAGGGCTCTAGAAAAGTAGATATTGTGGTATTTAATTTTTTGCTTAAATATATTTTTGCATGGTTGTTTTGTTTTAAGCTTTCTTCCTTTACCTTTTCCTTTCTTTTTAGTTTTTATTGTTTATTTTCTTTTTAGTAATATGGCTTCTTTCTGAATAGTTCAGGATGAAATAATCCTGCGAGTTTCAAATCAAAGTCAAAATAGTGGACAAGTCCAGACTACTACAGGGCTTCTGAACTGTACTTCTAACAGTAAGGCAATTTCATTTTCAATCATTATAGTGTGTACCTAAAAAGTCAATGGAAATTATTAAAACAGAGAATATTATACATGACTCTGGGTAGTTCACAAGGAAACATGAATATTACACAACACTAGTTATGGACTAGTTGTAATCAAATAGTACTTTTAAAACTATTTCCTTACCATTTCCTTTTAATCAGATATTTTTATAACTACAGATGGAGAGTTAACAGTATCAGTCAAGAGATACTATAGACCTGAGATGGCGAACCTATGGCACACGTGTCCGAAGTGGCACGTGGAGCCATGTCACCTGCATGTGCAGCATCACCCATTCCTCTTCCAGTCTCTGGTGTGCATGTGCACCAGAAACCTGAAAGAGTAGCTGGCCATTGCTGTTGTGGCCCGTCAGCGGCCTGTGCAGCTAGTAGCTGATTCCGACAGCAAGGAGGCTGGTGTGGTGCTGCGCCAGCAGCCTGTGTAGCTGGCACTCGAGTCAGACAATGAGGAGGCTGGAGAATATGTGGTGCCAGAGGCGGGGATTCAGCCAGGGCCTTCAGAACCTCCAGAAGCTCCCATAAGTGAAGAGGAAGAAGAGGAGGAGCCTCTTCTCGATGCACGGGTGCGCAGAGTTGCCAAAAGGCAGGAGTGGTTCCTCAGGAGGAGGTCTCCTTGAGAATAAGGCTTGGGGCTAATTGGCCACTCCCTTAGCCTATTTAAGGAAGGACGACGACTGAGGCAATTTGCAGGGAACAACTTCATTCACTCTCCTTCGCGTCCTGATCTTAGTTCTATTATCAGTTTCCTGCAAATTGCTTCTGGGCTTTCTGCCAACCATAGTAAAATTACGATTATTTATTCTTTGGATTCTTGTAGGCTGTTAAGAAACTTAATTAACAGCCTTTATTTGAAAAAGACTGATTTAATTTATTAAACTAAGGTTTGTACAGTCTTTGTGTGTGCTGTGTTCTTTGGGGTCCATAGCTGAGGCAGAACAGTTGCGCATGCGTGCACTGGAAACTGGAAGTTCATTTTTGGGCACGTGCATGCACCCTGGGCAGCTTCTCTTCCAGGTTGTGGCCCAGACTAGCGCACATGTGCTTGCTTTTCGGCAATCGGTGCTGAAAAGATTCACCATCACTGCTATAGACTATTCTTACATTTCACACTTAACATAAAGTAAGAAACAGAAAAAGTGGTGGAGAAAACACAAATGAGGTATAACTGACTAGACAATCCTGTGAAACTTTGGAATGACGATGGCAAGGATCAGATAAAATATTTGTCTGGGAAAACTCTTTATGCACCCCTAAGGCCAAAATCATGGTATCGTACAATTGGAGCAGCCACAGACTAACCCATTGCTAAAAACAAGAATCTTAGCTAAAGAATCCCCTAGAAATATTGATCAGACTCTGCTGGATCAAAGAGCCTAGATAATTATCCTTATCATCAGGCAAAGCAAATGTCAAATAAGCATCTGAAAACCATGTGACTTAATTTTTCTGTGACTAAATTTGGTCTGCTGTACTATATGAATTGCATCCCGATCCAACCCTGCCATACATTTCTGCTAATATCAATTATATAAAAATTGGAAAGTTTGAAATGGAGATTTTTGAGTGAATATCAAGGAGAAATCAGTCTTTTGAGAGATTATAAGAGGAAAAATAATGAAAAATATTGTTCAATATTTATCATAGAAAATAGTAATATAAATAATACATTTTATGACAATTTCCCCTTATCCTTCTCTCTTTTGTTGTTGTTGTTCCTCCTTTCTCTTCAATAAATATCAGTAAAGGTTGTTGTGACTGGTTGCAAACCTTTTATTTCAGACACCATCACAAAATGACCTGCAAGATCTTCCCTCTTTCTTAGTTTTAGGATAGGAGGAGTGACCCGCTGCATAATAAGATCAGTGAAATTGGTTAGTTTGCAACCAAAATAAGCTCTGATTTCTTAAACACTTTCTAATCTTGGGGACCCAATGCACATTTTAGAATGTGAACTTTGAACTGACCCATTTTTCTTCAACAGCCTTTGAATCCTTTTAACGACTCAACTTAGCAAGCAGATTTGAGCTTCATCGCGGCAGAACCCAAATCCACTTGTTTAAGAGGAAAATTTTTCTGTTTATGCTGCAGGCTAAACAAGTAGGTTTACCTAGGGTCTCTTGTTAAAATGAGCCATCTGTGGCAGCTGTGGTAATTATACCAAGCCCACTGTACCTTTCAAGCAGAGCTCTTAAGTTTGCCTTGAAACTTTGAAAAACAAGATGAACAACTGTCAAGAGGCTCGGCAATATCAAGATGTTGCCTTGTTATTTTTAAAAATCTATTCTGTGCATTATATGTCATTTGGAAATTCAGTTAGGGTTATTGTATATGCAAAGTGAGCAAACAACATGAAAACATTCCTATGGCTAGCAAAACATTCAATCTATGCCAGTGGGCAAGTTACCTGTATTCACAGCTGTCTGGGCAATTTAAGTGCAACATTCAAATATTATAATTTGAAGGCATTTCCATAATATGTTTCCAAATTTCTTTTAGTAACATATTTATTAATATTCATAATTAATTTTATCAGGATCATCCCTGCTTAGCATAATTAGTAACAGTGTTTATAGACAGCAGCAGGCTATAAATGACCAACTTTCCAGAGCTGTGAAACTCCCTCACTCAATTTTGCTTGAAGGTATGCATTGTTGAAAACCCTGTCTGTGTGTGTCTCTGTGTTTCCCCACTCAAATATTGTAAAGCTTAAAATATTTGGGGGTCAGTTACAAACATATGCCTTATGTTTTCCCTGGATATTGCTCTGGCACCTTAATTTAAGAATTCATTTTTATTTTGGAAAAAGCAGCTAAACTAAATGCTCAAAAAACCTATTGGGGACAGGAATGATGGCATGGGGAAATACAATCAAGCAGAAATATTTTTGTTTCTCCTTCACTAACTGAATTAAAGAGAGCTATGTGGCCTCCAATAATTAAGTTAAAAGTAGTTGCTCTTGAGTTGGTAGGAGCCAACTCAAGCCAGGGTTTACTAAATCTGTGGGACCATTCCTCCTAATTTACAATAAACACTCTCTCTTCTTTGGTACCTAGCTTCCATTTCCAAAGCCAGTCTCTCTCTGTTTTTTAAAGCATCTTTTGTTAGAGAACTAACATAATTTAATGATTAAAGATAGGCCTGGGGAGGCCAAGATTGAATTGCTCCCTTAGGACATAAAGTTTTGTAGTTAATTTTGGCTTACTTCTTATTCTAACCCAGGGCTTTCAGTCTTGGCTACTTTAAGGCTTGAAGACTTCAACTCCCAGAATTCCCAAGCCAGCTCTACTAACTGGGAATTCTGGGTGCTGAAATATTCAAGCCAAGGTTGAACATGCCTGTTCTAACCTATCACACAGGATTGGTGTTATGTGGATAACTGAGGAAGGGAGTTCTATGTATATGCTCTTTTCAGGTGGCATATAGATCCAGTGGACAAAGAAAGAACTAAATGCTGTCCTTTGATAAAGTGTTAAGACCACCACAGGATACATGTAGAGCAGAGCTTTAGTTGCTTTACTTTTGATGGAATTTATGAGGGACACATCCTCAAAGGCAGGGGTGAAATGCTCCCGGTTCGGACCAGTTCAGCTGAACCGGTAGCGATGGTGGCCACTGGTTCAGAGAACTGGTAGCGATGGCGGTGCGAGGCTCCGCCCACCTGCCCAGTCATCGTTACTTCCTGGTTTTAACCAGGAAGTAAACTGTTTTTTACTCTCTGTGCATGTGCAGAAAGGTTTGTGCATGCGCAGAGGATCCAAGCACGTACACTTCTGAACCAGTTGGGAAGGTAAGTAGATTTCACCCCTGCTCAAAGGAAATAAAGCAGCTGTGTAACAGCTCCTTTAGGGTGGTGATTTCTAGCCTGGGATCTAACACTGGCCAACTGGAAATAAAATTTTTACTCTGACCAGCTGCCAGAAGTCTTGCCTCATATCCTAGAAAGGAGTACCTGGACACAGGCCTGATTAAGTTTTTTGTACTCTTGCTATTTCATCTGACTCCCAGATTTGTTAAATCTTGTATCGGCTTCATTGCCTGGCTGGTTGTTGTTCAAGTGGGAGGAAAACTTAGCAATTCCTGTCTATAAAGTACAGTACAAGAACTCCTTTGAGGAAGACATTACTTTTGTTGAGTCCTTGCACTTACGATGAAGTCCTCGCACTTACGATGCGCAGCCCTGATTGGCCAAGACATATGGATTTGCCAGCAGGAGAATACTGTCTTCCCATTGGTTACTTAGTTTGACAGCTAAAGTATAAATAGCTGTCAAATGCCTAAGTTGCTGTTCTGTTTCTCATAAGCTTCTACAGCTGTTGTTAGCAATAAAGAGTTCCTGTTTGATCTTAACCTGGTCTCGCCTCAGTTAATGGACCCCGGGTTGCCCTACAGAGCACTGGCAATGAAGGTGGGATCCCAGGCGTGAAGAGACAGGTGGATCAACAGCTGAAGTCACTAGCGCTAAGCCAAGGCGCTAGCTGAGTCACTAAATAACGAGACGTCGTTTTAAATAAATTCCTCACAGAGAAACAGAGCCCATCCTTATAAGAATGGCACCTCCAACATTCGCTCCCTTCAACCAAGCCACAGAAACCTGGAATTCGTATGAGGCTCGGTTCGAGTGTTTCCTGGAGGCGAACGATTACACAGGGCTGACCAGCAGCCGAAAAAAGGTGCATTTCTTAAATGCCTGTGGTCCCGAGATGTTCGCTGTTGCGCTGGTCCTGCTAGCCCCGGTCCCTGTCCAGTCAGTACCATGAGAGGTCCTGAGGGAAAAGCTCAAGGGCCATTATGAGCCCACGCCATCGCGCATCGCTCGCAGGTTTGCTTTCAGGCAGATTCTGCAAGCTGAGGGAGAATCTGTCAATCACTACATTGCCTCCCTCAGGACCGCCGCCTTGAACTGCGAATTTACCGAACTAGAAGACTCCCTACTGGAGCAGTTCATCTGCGGCGTGAGAGACCTGAGGGTGCAACGCCACTTGCTAGAGAAGAAAGATATCACCCGTGCGACTGCCATAGAGGAGGCTCAGGCTTGCAAACTATCAAGCAAGTTCACCTTAGAGATTCGCAAATCACAAGCCGCCACTCCTGTCAGTAAGCCCAGCACTGTCCACTTGGAAGAGCTAGACCCTGAGGTAACTGAGGAAGAGAAGGACGAAGTTAGCCACCTCAAAACCTTCAAGGGCAAAAGAAATACCTCAGGCAAGGACTTCGCAGGGTCTTCCTGTCAGAGTTGCGGCGAAATGCATCCCAGGGCGGCTCGTCGTTTTAAAACCACTATCTGCCACAGATGTGGGAAAAAAGGGCACTTGCAAGAGTCTGCCAGGCTAATCTGCAAAGCGCGCAGCCAAAACCCCTCAAGAAAACCGTTCCAAAAAATAACGAAGCCGGGCGGTGACTATTTTGCCATTTCGAGGGGTAATAACGTCCCTGCAGTGTCTGCCCACCAAGCCAAAATCAGCCCCAACAAAAAAATTTACATAACGGTGACAATTGAAGGAGCCCCCTGCCGAATGGAGGTAGACACGGGATCATCCAAATCCCTGATCTCCTGGAACACTCTGAAGAAGGTGGCACCAAAAATGCATAAAAGCGTGCTTCAATCATGCCAAGTGCACCTCAGAGACTATCAAGGGAATGACATCCCTATCCTGGGTGGCGCCAAGCTCCTGGTGGAACACAAGACCTTCACAGGCAATCTACCCCTGCTCATCGTACGAGACCCTCTGCCCAGCCTGCTGGGGCTCGACTGGTTTGGCGCCCTGGGGCTTGGCATAACTGGCATCCATTCAACCAATCCAGATAACTTTGAGGACATCATGGCCGAATTCTCAGACATCTTCAACAATGAATTGGGTAAATATAAGCGATCACCCATCTCCCTCAATTTAGATCCCCCATTAGGCTAAAGCCCAGAAGGGTGCCTTTTGCACTCAAGCCCCTGGTTGAAAAAGAGTTAGACAAGCTACCCATCAAGCCAGATGGGTCAATCCGCATCTGCGCGGATTACAAAAGTACCGTCAATAAGGCGCTCCAGGCCAACCCGTATCCAGGGCCGTAGTGCAACACCTTTGCACTCATTGGGCAAGGGCTCCATTTTTGCCAAACTGGACATGGCGTAAGCCTATCAGCAGCTCCCTGTGGATTCTGCCACAGCTGCAGCCCAGACCATTGTTACCCACCGGGGGGCATTCAAATGCCGCCGCCTCCAGTTTGGCATAAGTGTGGCCCCAGGCATCTTTCAGGGCCTTATGGAGTGACTCCTGCATGGGCTGCCAAGAGTCGTTCCATATTTTGACGACGTCCTCATCTCTGCCTTAAGCCAGTCAGAAGTCAAAGACAAATTGAGAACAGTCCTGCGCCGTTTCCAAATGGCTGGACTCAAGCTCAAAAGAGCAAAATGTAGGATAGGGGTGCCCCAGGTAGAATTCTTAGGTTACTTGATAGATGCCACTGGCATACATCCCACACCAATGAAAGTCGCTGCCATCCAAAGGGCCCCCACCCCTACCAACAAAACAGACTTGCAAGCTTTTCTCGGTCTCTTAAATTTTTACAGCTCTTTTTTGCCCCACAAGGCTACAGTGGCTGAACCCCTGCACTGTCTCTTGGATAAAAAAACTCTCTGGTTTTGGGGCCCCCGGGAAGCTGATTCTTCTACAGCTGTCAAATCCCTTCTGACATCCGAGGCTGTCTTGGTGCAATACACTGACAGCCTTCCCTTAGTTCTCGTTGCTGACGCTTTCCCCTTCAGGATTGGGGCCGTCCTAAGCCATGCCCTCCCTGATGGCACAGAAGCCCCCATTGCATTCTATTCAAGAACGCTCTCCTCCACAGAGCACAATTATGGCCAGATCGACAAGGAAGCACTGGCTGCTGTGGCAGCCATCAAGCACTTCCATGATTACCTCTATGGCCGTCCCTTCACCTTGGTCACAGACCACAAACCTCTCTTAGGCATCCTTGCTGGCAACATACAAACGCCCCAGTCCTCTTCCCCCGCATGACGCGCTGGGTCGAATTCCTAGCTGCATACTCTTATTCTCTCATTCACCACCCTGGCAAACATCTGGCCCACGCTGATGCCCTCAGTTGCTGCCCCTTGCCCATCTCTGTATATGACCCCCCTCCAGCATCCCAAGTTCTCCTCATTGAGTCCTTACACCTACCCTTCTCGCTTCTGACGTTGCAGCCCACTCTGCCAAAGACCCCACCATTCGCAGGGTTTTAGACTGGGTGCGCAGGGGATGGCCACCTGGGAATGTAGGTCCTGAGTTCAAGCCATACCACATTAGACAGAATGAGCTGTCTGTACAGCGAGGGTGTTTGCTGTGGGAAAATAGAGAAGTGGTGCCTGCCAAACTCCAGCAGCAAGTTTTGGAGTCCCTTCATGAGGGGCACCCGGGGATAGTTAGGATGAAGTCATTAGGGTGCAGCTACGTCTGGTGGCCAAATTTTGACCAAGTGGCCGCCCTTTGGGTCGCAGGGTGCCAGCCATGCCAACTATCCCGACCAGTGCCCCCGCTGCCCCAGTTAAGGAGTGGGAAATTCCAAAGTTGCCCTGGTCAAGAATCCATGTGGATTTTGCCAGACCATTCCATGGGCAAACCTTCCTAGTGGTGGTAGATGCCTACTCAAAGTGGGTGGAGATAGTCACCATGGCATCTACCACATGTGCTGCCCTAATCAGGGCACTACAGAGACTCTTTGCCACCCAGGGGCTGGCCGATGTCATCGTCTCGGACAACAGCCCGCAACTGTCATCCGCTGCCTTCCAAGTCTACCTGGCAGGCCACGGGATCCGTCATGCCAGGGTGGCACCATTTTGCCCTGCCAGCAATGGCCTGGCAGAGAGGGCCATGAGGTCAGCCAAAGAGACCCTCTCACATTTTAACCATGGGGACTGGTCGGAGAAATGGCCCGCTACCTGTTGGCGCAGCATGTAACTCAATGCCCTTCTACCAACAGGAGCCCTGCAGAACTTTTAATGGGCTGACGACTCCGCACTGACCTCAACTGCCTGCACCCATCCTACTCCCCGGAAAAGCCCCCAGACTCAACAGGCCACCACCGCAGCTTCAATGTGGGCGACCCCGTCTACACCCAAAACTTTGGGGGCGAACCAAAGTGGCTCCCCGGGACTGTCGAACAAAACACCGGGCCCTACTCCTACCAGATCTGGCTACCCGATGGCAGACTCTGGCACCGCCATCTGAATCAAGTCAGAGCCCGAATAACACTCAGGCCAGAAAACACAGCCGGCCTGGATGACCACGCAATAGTTCCAGTCCCTAACTACACACCTGCAGTCCCTAACTCAAACGTGCCACCGGAGTCTGACTTACTTGGCGAACCAAGCCAGCAGCACGATGACGAGGCCGACTCCAGGGTTCCAGAAGAGTTGCTGGGAGTTCCGTCGGCAACACAGGCACCTCCTACTTCTCCAGCCGCCGCCCCCGAACTGCGTAGGTCTAATCGGATGCGCAGGCGCCCAGCATACTTGGCCAACTATGCCTGCTCCATCCAAGGGGGAAGGGGTGTTGAGTCCTCACACTTACGATGAAGTCCTCGCAGTTACGACACACGACCCTGATTGGCCAAGACGCATGGACTTCCGGCAGGAGAATACTGTCTTCCCGTTGGTTACTTAGTTTGACAGCTAAAGTATAAATAGCTGTCAAACGCCTACGTTGCTGTTCTGTTTCTCACAAGCTTCTACAGCTGTTGTTAGCAATAAAGAGTTCCTGTTTGATCTTAACCTGGTCTCGCCTCAGTTAATGGACCCCGGGTCGCCCTACAGAGCAACTTCTTACAATAACTCCTTTGAGGAAGAAGAACTCCTTTGAGGAGGACATTACTTCTTCTTCTGATGTCTTGTGAGAACATGTTCTTATTGTGAATTTTGTGAATTGTGAATTTTGACATCAGCTGTTGAATGGTCAAATAGGGATGTGATGCTCAAACAAAATTGCAAGTAAGTATTCAACCACTTGTCATCATTTAAGCACTTTAAAATCTGTTTTTCAATATGTTTTGGTTACAGGTTTCCACATAATATCAGGTGGAATCATGTTTAAGCAAAGTTTGTACAGTTTCACCTCAATTAAAGTTATATCGAAAGAGAGCCCATATGCTTAATGTGTTGGATTAGAACTGGATAGGTTTAAAACCAAGTTCATCTTCAGAAATGAAAGCCAATTGAGTGAAGTTGGCTCTCAGTACAGGATATTTGTGATGATCTTGTAGTTGTGAGAATAAGCTTTCAGAAGTACTGTGTACACTTAATTTTACTCCTATGGGAAAAGGCTATATAAATCTAATAAATAAAATAAAATAAAAATGTAGGGCCTGCAGAATAGCCTGTGTAAAGTAGATGTTTTTAACTTTCTGTGACTATTGTTGTCTTTTGTTTATACTACATGTTAAAAATCATTTTTAAAATTTAAATGGCTGAATAAGAATTATCCATTGCTAATGAGTTTAAAAATTTAGTAGTGGGAAAAATAGCATCCATATTTGCTAGCTTCTGTACGGGGGGGGGGGGAAACCCCTTGTTATGCCATTTCTCTATCAGAGTTAGACCACATGTTGATTTAGCCCAATATTCCTGAGAAGAGGAAGAGAAAGAAGATAAAAAGAACAGAAGAAGTAGAGAAGGAAGAATGCAGTTTCTCGCCTACAAAAAGATTTCCTGTTCCTAATTAGCATTCTTATTCTTAAAATGAAATCAAGCTTACAAGTGAAGGTAAATACATCCTTAAGCTCCTTATGACTGAAAACCTATAGTTTTTCTGGCAATGTTACAAAAGAAGTTTGGCATTGTGGCTTTCTGTGTTTTTTTTTTTTATTATTATTATTTCCCCTTTTTCCTTTCTCAGCCTAGCTAGTCTAGCTCCAAAGCATGTCAGATGGGAAAAGCTACTGTTACATTTTATCAACTTCACAACCAAGGAGTCTGTAGACTTGGAATTAATATATTCCTTAAAGACAGTGGCAATTTTAGCACAAATCATGAAGAAGCTCTGCAGTAAGGATTTTAGGAAATGTACCAGATCTGCATATGTCCCTCTTCTCTTCTAATTCTATTGGAGGGAATGCTGGAAGGAATTATTGTATCCCATTTAAGCAGAAAAAACTTCTGTCCTATGCAAAACCTGGATATCTGCATGCAGATAATGTAGCAAGATAATAAAGTATAATTTACCTCAGTGCAAAAACGAATACTTACGTTTTATCCAATTGCTTACATGCTCCGCATTTTTGATCAAGGTATTGCATCCTATATTCTTCTATAGAACGAATTTCTTAATTGATTCCAGATCTGTGTTAGATCATAACTTAATGAACAGCCATAATTGAAGTCAAAGCATTTTGAAATTCTCTAGAGGGTGAGAAGCACAGGATGGATCAGCTTTTCAGAGGCTGACTGAAGATTTTTAAAATTGCAATATTGGGCTAATAGATTTTTAAAAATGTTTTTTCTTTCCCATAAAAGCCTTAAAGCTGAAAGGGGGAAAAAGTAAATAATTACCTGAATTAATAATTCAGAAAAAGGTATTTGGAGTATGAGAAAACATATTATACCTGTCTGCAACTGTTTAAAGCAGCTGTGTCTTTTCCCAGACTATGACTATGTTTCTGTGCTATTCTTGTATCTTATGCAAAACTTGAATAACTTCAAGTTATTGTTATAAATAACTCAAGGTGGCAAACATACTTAAAGTAAACCGCCTTGAGTCACCATGTGCAAATAGGCAGCAATATAAATTTTTTAATAATTTTTTTTTAAAAAAATACTTCTTCCTCCTATATTCTCACAAAAATAACAATAATAAACCTGTTAGGTTTATAGGCTGAGAGAGAGTGACTGGGTAAAAGTCACCCAGCCAGCGTTCATGTTTAAAGTGGGACTAGAACTCCCAGTCTCCTGGTTTCTAGCGTCATGCCTTCACACTAGATCAAACTGGTTTAAATATTAAATATATTTAGTATCTATCTTCAGCAGTCCATACTGGACCATGTAATTCATCTTATCTTGGTAACTGCTTTTTCAGAAGAACTGTAGAATAGGAATTATCAAATCACAGTGACATGTATGAAGTAACTCCTTTAAAATTAATAACTATGTAATGGCTTTCAACTGCCCAAATTGGTCACACTTTACAATTTGGTTGTGTTGTAAAGAACCAGTTAAAACCAAACATCACACAGACTTCTACTTGTGTGGTAGAACTCCTCACTTACACCTGCAACTGACATATGCACTCATTTTGAGGAGTTTAGAAAGCAAATAGGTAGAATGAAACAAAATGTTAAAAGGTTATGATATTTATGTAGCTCAGAATAAGCCCTGTGGAATGTAGGACCTTTCTTGGATATCTAGTCTATAATAGGACATCTATAATAGGATATCTATCTATAATAGGACCTTCCTTGGATATCTGGGACAACAAATTTAACTGGCACTCTGAGTATTGAACTCAGTACTCTCTAAAATGGCTTGAATATGGGTAATGTGTGAGTTTAAATCTGATATAAAATCAGTAAAATCACACATCAGAGCTAGAGCCAGTGTCAAAGCAGTAAATAGCAAGCAAGTGGCACAAATTCAGTGCCTTTTCTGTGGTTCTGGAAATTTTAGTGGCAATATACATCACTGCAGGTTTACTTTCATGTATTGAGAATACTGCTGAATACTGTGATGTGTTTTCTGAATTTGACATGAGTAACCAGCTAATTAGTTTTATCACTTATTAAACTCTATGCCTATCAGTCTCTTCTATGCTAGTAACTTAATATTACTTTGAGCTTCATTCACTTTCTCAGCTCTTACATTGTTTAAAGTTAATGGGCCTTAACTTTGCTCTCCCTTGTACTAATGGGGTGTTATTCTTCTGTAGTGATCCTCTGAATACAACTGGAAGCAAAACTCAATGTCTCTGAATATGTTTTTTTAGATCAAATAATATTACATTCTTTGAAACCGGGGAAGGTTTAAGGGTCTCAGTAAGGAACAAATAGGAATTATGCTAATACTTCTTGTTTGACCTTTTCTGTTTTTATGACTAGGAGGGAGTGGATATTCAAATGCCACTTCTTCTATATCAACAACTTTCTTTGTGCCTACTGATCTTTGTGCATTGTACCTCTGTTTCTGCTAAACTAGCCTCAACCTAAACCAATTGAATTCTATCAGTGATGATGGCAGCTAACAAAGAGGGCCAGGCAATGGCAATCTTTCTGATGTTCACAAACCCAATGATCAAAGACAGCAAAACATCATCCAGAAGTTGTCCATGATCATTTGTCCGATTCCTGTCCAGAAAAGGCCAAATTTTGGTTATCTGCTCTGTCCAGCCTGGATCTCAAAGGCTGGTAAACTAGTAAAGGGGAATGCTTCCCCAGAAGGGGCCAATTTCATTCTCTACCCTTGGAACTTTCTCTCGGTAAAATTTTTGAACAACCTGGCCTTCAGGAAACCTTTGAAGATCTCACTATGTGCTTTGTATAGGAGATATTCTATAATTTGAAAGTTGGATTGCAGGGTATGTGGCATTTGTATTTGTTGGTGTTTATTTCTTTGATTTATTTAGATTTATATCTATCTGGCATATTTTAATATGTTTATATGGTTAGCTGACCAAAGCCTGTGGGAATGGATGGCAATGGCATAGATTCAAACTCAATGTAAATCGCTCTAATCTTGATTGTAGGAAATATGACTTCTGCAATAGAGTAGTAAATGTCTGGAACACTCTACCTTATCCTATTGTTAGTCTTGCTAATCCCCATACATTTTACCTTAAGCTGTCTACCATGGACCTTTCATGTTTCTTAAGAGGTCCCTAAGGGGGCATGCATAAGCGCACCAGCGTGCCTACCATCCCTGTCCTACTATCCCCATTTATGTGTAATCATTCTATGTGTTTATGGCTATGTTTTGCCTATTTATTTCCTTTTATTTGTGCCAGTTTTTTCCCCATGTGTCCATGTCTATGTCTATACAGTTACTTGTTTCCTTGTACTTGTTGACAAACAAACAAACAAATGCAAGCAAATGAAGCAAGGAAATTAAAAAACCTCATATTCTATTGAACCATAAGAGACTATCTTGTGGTGCTCTCATCATCTCTACCTTAAAAGAGAGTTCAGTGTTGAGGGGTCCTTCCCAGGAAGGCCAGACTTGCCAATCATCTATCCCAACTCTTCTGGGACCCACATACATAAAAGTCAGAGGCCACATGGCTACATTGTCTCTGAAGAGGCATCATTGGTCATTCTTCTGACTCTTTCATCTGAAAATAAGTACAGGAAAAAATCTTTCAAAAAGATTTTTGAAGATATGCAGCGAAAACATAACATAAGTCTACTAGACCTGCTATTTGCAGGAAAAAATGAAGCAGCCGCAGACAATTTGATGCTTCCGTTAAACCTATGGACACATATTTCGTTGAGTCAAATCTTAAAGTGACTGGAATCAAATTTGTTTGCCCTCAAAACTCAGGTCATAAACAAATCACATTGTGCCTTTGTCAACTCTCCAGATCACATTATAGTTGATTTTCAGAAGGCTAATATATAAGGTTGGACATGTCCTACTGACAAAGGGGTAGATGTTGGACTAGTTCTGTAATTTTCTTCATTTGGTGCCTGATTTCTTGGGAAGAAAGTGGAAGAATCAGTGATGTTCGTAATTCAGGGCTGACAGCAATTATACAGATATCTAACTACAGCTAGCCAGCAAGGCAGAGACAGGCAGACAGAGAAGTTTTCCTTCTGGGACTCTCAGTTTGCTGTGGTGCCTTCCTTACAAATAGAACTCTTTTTCTCCCAATGTTCACCCAAAGCTACTCCATTACCTTTATTATTCTGTCAAGTTCAATGTGCAATAAAAAACCAGTCCCCAAATGATGGGTACCTGTGTTCATAGCTCAGTGGAGAGACCCATAAATCACACACGGAGGCCAATGTGTATGTGCTTTCCATTTCTTGCTTCACCTTTTATTATTGTAGGACTGAAAAGTTAATAACCCAGTGGGTAATCATGCCATTATCAGTTTACATTGTAGTAAAGCCCATTCAAATGATGATTACATATGTTAATGAGCATCGTTATAATACACTACACAGTACATTACCTTCAGTAAATATAATTGTTTATGCACTTTAATGAGGGATATAATGCCTCAAAACTAATGGCATTGACTGAATTGTGATTTATTGCTGAAAAACTTTGCTATTAGGAAAGGAACTCTGACAGCCCCCTTTTATTTTACCTAACTCCCCCCCCTCTTTTTTTTTTTTTTAAAAATCTGCCACTCATCTCTCCCTCACTGGGTTCCTGCGAAGAAGAAAAAGGCACCAAACAGATCTACGACTGTTCCTTGTCAAAGGCTTTCTCCACCTGAAGAAGCAGGAGGTGGGTTCACTGAAAGGATTTAATGAAGATTATTATGTTTACCTCTTGGTAAGCCTTAATGCATTATCTGGCAACCAAACTGATGCCACGTCAGAGTTTTGGCTGCAAGTCAAGCAACGGAAAATCGAAATCTTAAATTGTGGGTTTGAAAAAGAAAATAAAAGTATATTAACAAAAAGATGACATTTTTGTTCCCAGTGTCCTTCCACTAATAACTGAATGGTCAAAGAATAGTTTAGCTGGCTGACTATTCATAAATGCCCAGCTGCAGACAGATGAAATGGTAGGTAAAACTCTGCATGTTAAGTTCAGTTCCTGAGTGTTTTTATTCTAGGTGGGTTGTCATTTCTGCATTGCTTCAGGAACAAAGAAATGTTTGTAGGGCATGGAGGGAAATCAGGTAGACCAATGTAATTGATTTTAGACACAATATGCTGAATTATACAAGAGCACATACGTGTCTCTCATTTTTTTCCACTTGCTTTAATTACCAGCTTTCACTGTTGAGACTTTTGCAGTTAAATGACAAAATGTATTAGCTTGCATTTGCTAACTTTACTTCCCCATTTCACGCACTAGCAAAAGTTGCAGTGTGTAATGCACTAGCATAAATCTAATTTAGGGATGTGCCTGCTTCTGCAAAGAATTTATACAGAAGGCTTTATTTTCCTCTTCCTAGGAAGCTATATATAAGTACTTTTTTCCTTTCTCAGCACTGCATTTAAAATGCAAAATTGTACTGTCATTTTGTCATTTACCAAATTTAACAGCAAATTATAATATAACAAGAGAAGTACTTAATGAATTTGAATGAACAAAGACCAATCAAGGAAATATCCATACTCCATAATCACCTTTCATCCCCACTTCTGAAAATACATAGCTGGAGAATACTTCCTGAAGGAAGACTACCACTTTAAATTAAAATTAAGAGAGTAGATCTGGTAGGGCATTTTTTTAAGAACCAATTTATAATACTGTAAAAAAAAAAACAAAAAAAACCTTGGGTATTTCAGAATAAAAGCATCACTTGCAAAATCCTAAAACACATCACATGAAATTATACACTGGAAAGAAACTACAAGGCAGATACAATTATAATTATTGGTCCAGGTTGCTGAAAAAAGAATTATTCTAAGCATTATACTATGTAATTAATTCACTCCAGTGTTCTTAATTGTTTGTCAAATAGGTTGGGAGTATGAAGGTTTGCTTTAAAAAACTAGAGAGGATAACCTTTATTTGATTCCCAGATTGGCCTGATCACTTGCAGGGATCAATTGAGGAGGAATTTTTTCCTAGCTAACACTGTACTTTCGATGGATAATATTGCACCCATACTACACTAACTGCCTCCATCCTTTCCAATTTCCTTTTGTGATTTATATTGTATTTCTTTGGAAACAGCATAATTTATTTCTCAAGGATTACCATCAACCAAATTGATTGATCAACCAAGTGAAATCATATGCTATAGTCAAAACACAGAGCTTGAGGCAAAAACAAAGATATATACTATGCTATCTTATAAAAAGGTATCTGATTTCAGACAAAGATTTATATTGTGGGTTTGCTACAAAAGGCTCATGTGTCAAGGCTCTATAGTAGTCTTCTCCAAGCCCTTGTTCCCAATTGTATCCAGCTATTGTAAAGGACAACAGGATGGCATGCTTAACAATATCTTCATCTTCAATTCATAATCTCTTAATTTGTCAAGATAAATTAACCCTTTTTCTTCCTAAAGGCATTTTCCTCAGTTTGTAACTGTGCTCCTTATGGCATAATACCGTTTAGTGTGCATAGGTTGATCTATGGGACATTTGGCAAGAGATAGATGGTAATGTGCAAGGGGAACTCAGCTGGATATAATTTGATTGCTTCTGCATAGAGTTTTATGAACTTGGATTCAAAGTTAAATTCTAAACACATTTATTTAGGAGTAAATTCCAATGAAATCAATGAGGATTCTAACCAGATGTAATTCCCAAGTAAATGACTAGGATTTAATTTAAGGGGTAGCTTTTTAAGCACATTCCTGAAGATGTGTCATTATGGTAATAATCATGCACAAAACTTTTTCACAGATTGCAGTTGTATTTCAACTAGTTTGAAAGTCAGTAGTCTTTAAAAAAAATCCTGCAAATCCACTGACATTGAGATGCAATTTGTGGTAAGATCTAATTAATTTTTTTGCTCCTCAGAATAATTTATTATTTACACTTCTTATTATATATGTATTTTAGCTTCATTAGTCTGCAATGCTGGAAAAAATTATACCTTCAAGTCCTATTTATCAAATTAATGGTGCAATTTCATAGTGACACATTCCACATTCATTAAACCAAGTACAGTAAAAATGCATTTAAATTAGATTAGTGTGATGTAATAAAGAGCCCAGAGTATGGGGTAATATTCTAGCTATAAAGGCACACCCAGACTGAGTTGAAAGCAACTTTAAGATAATTTTTAAAAACTAATTTTGGCACCAGTGTAAGGACAAGAATAATAATAAAAAATAGCCATTTGTTCTTGCTCTGTCAGATGAAATAATATGATGTTTTAATATATCATAATTAAAGAAAAAAGTGTATTCTTCTGTAGTTATAATAAAAGCTGACCCCAAACACCACCCAGCTGAATTTGACATTATTAATAGAATCTGACTTAGTATTGTTAAAGAAATGTTCTATTCAACAGATTATGATTGCAATTATTTTGTTTTGGACAAAATTGGTTATCATAGTCATATTTAGGAAGCTGATATTTTTTTAAAAAACTTTGAGGTTCTGACTAAGTTGCTGAATTGCTGAAGGAAATGAAAAGATATTCAGATCTATGCCTATTATATGATAAAGTATGAACTTTCATCCTATGAAAATTTCTAATGGTTCCTTCCTTCCTTCCTTCTTTCCTTCCTTCCTTCCTTCCTTCCTTCCTTCCTTCCTTCCTTCTTTCCATCCTTCCTTCCTTCCTTCCTCTATACCACAGGGCTTCATTAGCTATTTTGAAATAATTTTCAGTAAATAACTGCTAATAATTCTAATGAGTGTTGTGCTAATATTATGTATCAGTTAATAAGAATAGACTAAAGGAACATCAAAACATTTTAATTAGGTTTATTAGCTATTATCTTACACTACTACTGTTAGTCACTTATAAAAGGACGGAAGGAAGGAAGGAAGGAAGGAAGGAAGGAAGGAAGGAAGGAAGGAAGGAAGGAAGGGCTATCAACAATTAAGGAAAAGACCATTAATTTCTGTCTAATATACACCCTTAGAATTAGTTAAGAGCATCTGCAAATTCATGACCTTATACAAGGAGGTATTACATAATCAGTTTAATTAGACTAATTATAGATTTTATGTGGAATTACATATGTATCCATATTGTATTTTTTTAATTGGTAACAGGAAAATTAAGACAAATCAAGGGAAGGCAATTCTGATACACAAACTAAATATCTCACTTCACTGATCTAAAAAGTGAATTTCTTGATAATTCATCCCCATGTGGAATGCTTCATGCTAGTCCACATCTTGTACTTTAGGATAGACACGAGGTAGTCAAATATTACAATTCTGGTTCTGGATAGGGAAAACCAAGACACTTTCCTTTTCTTTTCTTTTTCTAGGTCTGCATCAAGGAAAAAATTCCTGGTTTAAGGCTAACTTTTCGTAGATAGACTATCGAATGTCTCAAGGTGCAGCCTGACCTGTGGCAAACTCTCATAAATATCTTTATACAGGGAATCTTGGAAAAATGAATCTGCTGTGAATTTTTATTACCTACACTTTTGGTTTATAATGTGCAAAAACTTTGATACGTAATCAGCGTATAATGCTTCCTACATTATTTTCTCCTTGTAGCTGTACACAGGAATTTTTAGTGCATAGGGTTGCTAGTAACAGGTTGTTATGAGTAATTTATTGATTATTGTTCTCTTACTTTTTCCAGAGATAGCAATAAATCAAGAGTTAATAAGTGGAATTTTTGAGTTCATCTTGATGGTATCTAGACTACTAAGTTTTTAGCACTCTCCAGGGTTTGTGATGAGCAAATCTGAGCAAACAAAAGTGGTGAGAAATTTAGCTTTCCCTCCACCTCACCACTGTAGTCCAAATCTTCACAGAATCATATTTGTTTACAATTAAGCAGTAAGGATACTAGGAAGTATGTATGATTTGCAAGTTAACGTTCCTAATAGAAATATGCTTGGAAGGACAGTTGGAACTGTGTTTGGGATTAGTCCGCAAAGAATTCGCCACCTTGAGTTATTTGTAAAAATAGTGAAGGCAGGACACAAAGAAAGGAAGAAATTAATAAAAGAAAGCTGAGATATAGGAAGAAAAGCAATTCTAATCACAAAGGAGAAAGGCTGATGCAGTCTGAACAAGCATCCTGAAAGCAGAAGATTGTTAATCACAAGCGTGGCTTAGTTTATCATGCTACACTCCAGTGCATATTTATCTGGAGGTGGGTAGCAGCACCTGGCTGCTCTTGTTTGGACTTGAAAGTTAGTACTTGGATAGGAAATGTTTAGGGCTAGTAGATCTCTAAGCCTGAGAGGTTGAAAAACATCCTGGAAAAGGAAATGGGCAAACCACTTCCATACTGATGCCAAGAAAATTTCATGGCAGTATTCATGTACTCAGCAGGAGTCAAATTCAACTCAACACCATCTTTACCTTTTAAATCTTGCTACATTCAGTAAGGCTTTCCTCTTGTGGGAATGCCCTGCCTAAATATGCACATTTGTTAAAAATGGAATCTTTTAATAATTTTAGATAACATACATTTGCACATTTGCACACAGTGAAAAATGAGAGGTAACAATTTCTTTTATTTGTCCATATAAATTATACATAACCTATTATGTACATAACAGTACATGAAAATGGTTGTTTATGGGACTCACTCAATTCCTTTCCTAATTTATTTGACAAGCAACTTCCCCTTTGGAATCATCACAAATGTTCAATCCAATGGAAAGATCAATATATTATTTATTGATCTCCAATTGCGTTACATCATATCAATAATACTACCAAGAGAAATAGCTTTCAGTAAATCCTATTATTTTTCACACTATACTAATAACATGAGGAAGTATAGATAAAATAAAAGTTTATGTCTATAGTTGCTTTGCAGACGCCTCCTCTGGTATGGTATAAATATAATATATAGGCTTGGCAATGTGATACAGTTTTTATTTCAGGTTTTTCAGGGATGGCCATGCACATCTATAACTCATGAAAATAAAAAGTGTATTACGCTGCCAACTTTTACATATTCTCTAGTAAAGCAAAAAAAAAAAGGAAGATAAATTTAGTTTAGGACCCTTTCTTCCCCTGTTCCCTCTCCCCACCAGCAGAGTGCTTTGCTGACATGGCTTTGAAGAGGTGATACAATTAATATTATTTACAGAAATGCCTTTCGTGACAGAAACATTGCCAGCATTATCTACTTGACAGTCAGTGTCTGAACCGCAAGATCCAGCATTCTTTCCTCTGCATGTTACATTTTGTTTAATTTGATACTGCTCTGTTTTCTGCTGTTCCCTAGGAATGAAAGGAAGAAAGATGGCTTCCCTATTCCCTGTGTTCTTAGAGTTGCTGAGGTACATGCCCCCTTGTGTCTTGAGAGCCCAGACATCTGTGCAACACATGTGCCATAGGCAGCACTTCTGGAGCGCATGCATAATGGAGCAAGTGGAGAAGTATCCCAGCTGCACCGTTTATGCAAAGGGAATGAGAGAAAGAAAATCTGTGTAATTTATCGATAGAATAGCAAACAAGGTAGAATGCTCAGCAACCACAGACTAAAATTGCTCCTGAAAAAGGAGTGATGCTTGGTGAAAAAGCCTTTTCAAACAACAGAGGATTTTTTTTTTTTGGTGTGTGGTTGTTAAAAGTGAGATCCCAGGAGTAAAAAATATCTTCATAAAGCAAATCCATCATGATTTTATCTAATCCCTTGACATTTTTGCAGTTTTCTCAGGTGTGCCTCCAACCCCCTCAAGCAAATCATCACTTAAGAGAGAAGTAATACAAAGCCACACTCACTTTCCTGCACAAAAATCTCTTCAAAATTCTCCTTTTGTAAACATTGGTAGTGGATGTCTTCCAATTATGTCTCAACAATAAAAAAAAAAAGGAGAGAATTGACAAAAAATGTCCTATGATTTTTACAAGAAGGTGACAGTATCTATTAGATTCCCAATTATTTTTAAAGCAAAGGTTAGAAACATATACAGTACACGTACATTAAAGTAAGAAGAATTGACAACGCAGTCTTGAATGCATTATGTGCCACATTTACTATTTGGAAAAATTATTTGCAGAGAAAAATGAAAGTTAGATAATCTGGTACCCTTCAGATATTTTGGAACGTGATTCCCACCAGTCCCAAAGAGCATGGCCAGTAAGCAAGATCTGCAACATTTCTCATCCAAAACTTCTGATGGCACTCTGCCTACAGAATAAGAAGACTGACAACCATTTTGTATTTTTATCTTCTTGCTATGCAGAAATAATACTGCTATTTCCTCATTTATAAATCATAAAGTAAGATGGAAAGGAACACAGAAGTTTCCTTCTTGCCCCAGATACTGAAAATGCCCAATAGACACTTTCAAGAGCTGGAAGGAATGCTATGGGAGATGCGGTATCTCCAGCATTTATCGGCATACTTATATTTGATTTCTAGAAAATTTGGAAGTAGTTTTTCAGGAAATAAGTCATGGAATTTAGTTGCAAAAAGATAAGATAAAGGGAAAAAGTAGGAAAGCCTCATGCTTCCCAGGTCCCTTTGGGTCTTGCCTTCTTGAGCAATCTTCTATTTCTCCTCTTTTATTGTTTCCCACCGCATTGCTTCACATTCACTGATCTCAAGTGAAATCTCTGGCATGGCTAGTGATACTATAAAATGTTCAATTCAAATGTGTTTCACAAAGGTTCTAGGACATTTTTAAGATGCAGCCCCCTGTATTAACTTTCATTCCAAATTCCCATCTTAGCACCCAGTTTCGCATTCATACATTAGTTTTAAGATGCTCTAGAGGTTCCCATGTGCATGCATACCAGAGAAAAGTGTTTGTTTGTCATTGCCTTACAGTATCAAAAGAAGCTAATTTGCATTATTTTAATATTAATGATTATTAATTGTTGTCACTTTGTATTACTAATGCAGGGGCAGCTGGCACACACGCTGCTTTTGCCAAGAAGTAGCCCTTACTTTAACACTCATTATTTTCTATGGAACTCTCCCTAATTAAGTTTGAAAAGGAACCTTAACCTTTCTGTCAACAAAGGAGTAGGTAATAAAAAACGAGATGGAAAACAGAAAGGCACAAATAAGCAAGTGTTACTGTTACTGCTCTAATTGTTTCTAGCACAGCTGCAGTCAAAGGTACTCTGTGATCTCATTTTGTTCATAATAATTTTCCACGTTAGAGCCAGATCTTATGTTTTCTGTTCTTAGAAGATGCTGTGGAACTGATGCAGAACCATATTCAAACAGTTGACTGAAGTATCAGTTGCACTGCCTTGTCCTTCCCTCAGAAAACTACACAAGCATTTGCTTTTACCCCTTTAGATGACCACATTAATGCTTGTGGCAGGGTTGTGCAAATCTTTTGAAAAAAGCCTCTCTTGGGCATAAAAAGTGAAAACAAATGTGGAGATCCCTGGGAGCAGCTTTTGAAGCAGCTGCATGAGTCTGAATAAGGATATAAGGTAGTCTTCAACTGCCATATTTAGCAACTGTTCAAGTTATGAAGACCATAAATAGCTAAGATTAGAGCAACATCTGACAGCTGTGGCTAGGGGGGCCTTTGCACAGGTTCACCTGGTGCACCAATTGCGATCCTACTTGGATCAGGAGGCTTTCCTCACAGTCACTCATGCCCTTGTCACCTCACGGTTAGATTATTGCAACGTGCTCTACATGGGGCTACCCTTGAAAAGTGTTTGGAGACTAAAGTTGGTCCAGAACGCAGCCCTGCGAGCTGTCGTGGGTGCACCTAGGTACACCCACATTACACCAATTCTCCGCGAGCTGCACTGGCTCCTTATTGGTCTCTGGTCACAATTCAAGGTGTTGGTTATTACCTTTAAAGCCCTACATGGCTCAGGGCCAGGTTATCTTCAAGACCGCCTTCTATCGTATAGCTCCCAGGGACCGGTAAGATCCCACAGAGTTGGTCTCCTCCAGGTCCTGTCAGCTAAACAATGCCAGCTGGCAGGCCTGCGGGGAGGGCCTTCTCTGTGGCTACCCCAGCTCTCTGGAACCAGTTACCTCCTGAGGTCCGGACCATCCCCACCCTATTGGCCTTCCGAAAAGCAGTGAAGACCTGGCTTTTCCGGCAGGCCTGGGGCCGTTGATCTCGTTTTGTGATCTGACGAGATCCGGCCATGAATGGTGTGAATGGGTTTTAATGTCTTTAATGTTTTTAATTTTTAAGTGTTTTTTTAAGTGATTTTTTTAAAGTGATTTTTTGAGTGTATTGTGAGCCGCCCTGGGTCTTCGGAGAGGGGCAGCATATAAATTGAATAAATAAATAAGAAAGAAAGAAAGAAAGAAAGAAAGAAAGAAAGAAAGAAAGAAAGAAAGAACTTTATGAGCCATTATTTATGATCATATATGACCTTTGCAGGGCTGTAAACCGAAAGAAAGCTTTGGTAAGGGGAACTTCTGACAGACTGCCTTCAAATTGTGGGGATGGTGGTGAGATAGAGATTGGTGGCTAGGCATTGAGCCTGGATCTGTGAAGTTTTATTTATTTATATATTTTATTATTATTATTATTATTATTATTATTATTATTATTATTATTAATTTAATTTGTATACCGCCCTTCTCCCAAAAGGGACTCAGGGCGGAGAACAGCCAAAATTAAAAAACATACAAATGCAAAAGTTAAGATAATTAAAAGAATTAAATCATTGGCTACCCAAATTTAAAACCCCAAATCCATAAAATTTAAAATCCCAATTAAAAAACCATTTAGGGTAGGCCGGCTTGATGAATTAAAAACGTCTTCAGGGCTTTACGGAAGGTCCGGAGGTCCGGGATCAATCGTATTCCAGGAGGCAGCTCATTCCACAGGGCGGGTGCCCCCACAGAGAAGGCTCGCCCCCTGGGGGCCGCCAGCCGACATTGCCTGACCGACGGCACCCCGAGGAGGCCCTCTCTGTGAGAGCGTATTGGCCGGTGGGAGGTTATCGGTAGCAGCAGGCGGTCTCGCAAATACCCTGGCCCTAAGCCATGGAGCGCTTTAAAGATGAGAACCAACACCTTAAAGCGCACCCGGAAGACCACCGGGAGCCAATGCAGCTCGCGCAGGAGAGGTGTTACGTGGGAGCGCCACGTCGCTCCCATAATCACCTGCACAGCCGCATTCTGCACCAGCTGGAGCCTCCGGGTGCTCCTCAGGGGGAGCCCCATGTAGAAAGCGTTACAGTAGTCCAGGCGTGACGTAACCAAGGCATGAGTGACTGTGCACAAGGAGTCCCGATCCAGAAAGGGGCGCAACTGGCGTATCAGGCGAACCTGATAAAAAGCCCCCCTGGCCACGGCCGTCATATGCTCTTCTAAAGACAGCCGTGTGTCCAGGAGGACGCCCAAGTTGCGAGCCCCCTCTGTGGGGGTCAGTGACTCGCCCCAAATACATATTAGATAATGTATATAAGTATAAGCATGAAATGAATACATAAAATGAGTACAATTAAAGGGAACATTAGGACAGGGATGGTAGGCACGCTGGTACTCTTATGCACGCCCCTTACAGACCTCTTAGGAATGGGGTGAGGTCAACAGTAGACAGTTTTAGGTTAAAGTTTTGGGGGTTTTGGGATGAAACCACAGAGTCTGTAGTGCATTCCACGCATTAACAACTCTGTTACTGAAATCATATTTTCTGAAATCGAGTTTGGAGCGTTTCACTTTAAGTTTATATCTATTGTGTGCTTGTGTATTGTTGTGGTTAAAGCTGAAGTAGTCATTGACAGGTAGGACATTGTAGCAGATGCTTTTATGAGCTATGCTTAGGTCATACCGAAGGCGGCGTAGTTCTAAATTTTCTAAACCCAGAATTTCAAGTCTGGTGGCATAGGGTATTTTGTTACGAGCAGAGGAATGGAGGACTCTTCTTGTGAAATATTTCTGGACACGCTCGGCTGGACAAGGCAAAGCTGTGAAATTGCCAGCACATTATCTAGAAAGCAGCTCCTTATGAGTAAGTCCACAGGACCTGGAGGGTCTCCATGGGTGACCTGCAGATCAGGCTTGCAGCATCAAGTGAAGTCTGCTTAAAGGATACTGAGTTTGCCCATTGCGCTTTCAAGAGCAGGAATGGGCAATTAATTTTCCCAAGGGAACATATGAGACACTTGGGCTGTTGTGAACACTGCTGCTGCCGCCCCACACCCACCACTGCCTTCCCCCTCTCAATGCCAGTGCCCCAATCCCCACTGATGCCCTACCTTCTGCCAACCCCGTCCCCCACCAATGTTACCAACAGCCTGCCTCCATTGACTTGAAGAGAACCATTAAAAGAGTGTGGTGAAAAATGTAGGAACAAAAAGGAAACCTTTGAAGTGATGTATGGGCTGGGTGAAAGCAAGAACAGTTTGCAAGGGTGAAAAGGTATTAAATGGGATTTATATGAACTAGTTGTTGCCTTATTTCCTTTCCTTATTTTGTATCTTTAATTTCTTTGTCTTCTTACTCTTTTTTTGTGCTTTGTATAATGTTGCATCCCCCTAAAGGGAATAGTAAGATACTGAAATAAATATAGCATACCTCATGTCAACTCCAAGGCATATAGTGAAAGGAGGATTCCTCCCCCCCCAAAAAAACTAGGAACAAAATACCTGTAGAATGACTTTATAGCCAGCAGTGTTCTTCACAGCATATTACTTCATTTCTGATTGAGGTTGTACAGGTCAGGCGAAAGCAGAGTGAACTGCTGTTTAAATGCTGAGCAGTACATTTTGTGATTTTTGTTAGGTAGCCCATATGGAACAGCATAGCACCTTAGCAAGAGGAAGGGTAATTCTTCTAGAATGAGTGAAGTGGTACAGCTAGCAAGGGGCAGCGAAAAAGATTTGATACTGATGGCTGGTGCCAAGATGAATGCTGTTACATACTGAGCTACAATTGCCTTCTATCAACTTTTAGTCAAAATGAAATCAGCAGTGCCAGATAATGCAAGACTTATCACTTCCACAAAGATGGCCAAGTTGACTTCTTCTATTGTTTGTACTTCATGTCAATCAAAAGTAAATTTACAAAAAGACCCTGAATTGCTCAAGACATTTAACTGCCCTAATTTTGTGTGGGTGTGGAATAGAACACTTCTGATTTTTGGGGGGCAATTTTCCAGTGCCTCTGAAACTTTAAAATAGTAAGAGACTTGAAGGATATCCCTCTGCAGGCCCCTCATCCTTTTGTTGGGGGCTGGTGGCTGCTATGAGTGGTGAGGGAACATAAGAGTGGGTGCTAGCAGCAGGTATGAAATGTTGAGGGAACATAAGGACTTTCATATGATTTCTTGAGTGTATGGTAGGGTTGAATTATTGTGTGCCATAACATATGTTAAAAGGCTTAGCTGTTATCCTGTTATCCTGTTATAGGAGGGTTAGCTCTTGAGCAGGAGCTATGAATCAGTATAGACAAAACTAATTTAGATGAGTCAAGCTTATCCATAAGACTCAGTGATCGCTAAAGGGTGTCTATACGCTAAGGAGCCACGAATCTTCTGTGGCTGCTACTTATTCCTAAACCTATGTGCAGATGACACACAAGCTATATTATACTAAGTCAACTGATTACTTTCTCTAAAGCACTGATGACTGAGTTCAGAGATTCACCCAGGTCAGCATTTTTTAAAACTATGGATAGTTGAACAAGCCTTGGTGGCCTGATTGAGCCTGAAGGAAAACCAAACTTACCATATTATTGTATTAAGTGTGAACTAAGCTATTGTCTATAGCAAATGACACTGGCCTTGCAAGTCATCCAGTAACAATATATAGAAAGAAGAACCATTGCTTTTTTTCTGATGCAATAGTGAAACCTGACAAGTCATGGAATTGACCAGTTGCCTGAATGGCTATATACCAGTACTTCATTTTTATGTTGCCTGCAGTAAATTTGCTGAACAATGCATGTAGCTTGAATTGTATTGATCCATAAGGTATGACATTCTGTCCAGCAAGAGGAAAATTATTTTACTGCTATCTGTGTATGACCACATCTGTGTACAGGTAAAGTGAAGCTGATCTCTGATGCTCTCTTATAGTAATGTGTAGGATTTCACCCCCAGTTCTTTTCTGAGAATGGTTTTTAAAAAGGGAAAGAAAGAGAGGGAGGGAGGGAGGGAGGGAGGGAAAGAGAGACCACTTTTTGAAATGTGAACTTTAAATTTAACTTACCAAGAACTTCAGTTGCAAAATTTGATTCCTTTAATCTGTTTGAGCAGAATTACCTCTAGAGCTGTTCTGTGAAATCAAATACACCTTCCCCATTGCTAATTCTGGGATGTAAAAGGATGGGCGCTTTAATGGCAGAAGGGACAAGCCCTCCAGTTTTATCTTTTCCAATTAACATTATTTAATTTTAAATCTTTAAACATAAATATTAATTCACCCAGTGATTTGGAGAATATAGTGGAAATATGGTGGCAGCAAGCATTAGAAATTAACAAAGGAATAAAATCCATCTACTGTTATTTTTACATGTATAATCTCAAATTTTCTGCTGCAAAGTTATCGTTTTACTTTCCTTATCTTTCATTTAACTCTTTTGTTACCCAATCCACTAATTTTAAGACATATTTCTCCTAGCATGTATAACAAAATTAACAACACTTTAGAAGTATGTATAGCAATCCTGTGCCAATATCTTGAAATATGCAGGTTGCAGATTATATTTCCTAGCTTTGTGTTCGCTTTCTCCATTTTGTCTCCATATTTCCAATTCTATTTTGATATATTATAAATGGATACTATAATTTGTTAATTGTTTGACATAACAGAAATACATGATGCACTATAATTGATCACCTAATACTTGGGGCTGTGAATGTTAATCAATTTAATTACCATATTAATCAAACTTTAGTTGATTAATTGTGGAGGCTGAGATTAAAGAATACACTTTTTATGTTTGAAATCATTTGAAGCCTTAATGTGTTATGGGAATAGAAAATAACAAACACAATATTAAAAGGTGCTATTTTCTTTTAACAATGATTTGGTTTTGGTTTGGTTTGGTGATTTGGTTTTTAAAATATTGCCATGTTTCCTTCAATAACTTTGGAAAAGAGAAAGAATGAATACTGTAGAAATCTTTTGAAAACAATTGATTAATCAATTAAAAGACAGGTGATTAATCAGCTAAAAATTTTAACCAAGGACTATAATAATTAATTATACAACTTTGTGCCAATTTGAGCTATCATTGGGGGGAATTGCTTTTTAATTTTTATTTAAATAAACACTAAATCAAGAGACAATTGTGATAGCAATATACAATTTTTAAAAAATAAAATCAAGCATTAATAGCATAGACTAACATGTCCTTTATATTTCCTTATATATTATTGGTAGGATTCTGAGTAGTGTTTTCCGTTGCTAGAAGATGATTCTTCTTTTAAATCTAAGCAATATTGTTCCTGGAAGAAACTGGGTTTCAACCATCCAGAAAGCTTTGTCTACCAATGCCCCCAAATTACAAATTATAAAGCTGCAATTTAGCTTTAATGTTAAGAGGTTCCTTTTTGTAAGTGTTTGTGTGCTTTTGAAACCTGGCAACAGTCTGGACTAACGCCTACGGTTTTCTTGGCGAGATTTTTGGAAATGCCTTCCTAGAGCTGAGAGAGAGCATACCTGGCCCAAGGTCACCCAGCTGGCTTTGTACCCAAGGTGTAATTGGAATGTTCAGTCTCCCAGTTTCTAGCTCATTGGCCTAACCACCAAACTCTCTAAGAGGTTCCATACAAATAAAATAATATTATTTTAGAATTTTGTTAACTTCTCAAATAGGTGGCAGTCAAGCACAAGGACTTCTCTCTACTGAACATGAAAATACTTTGGAGGAAGTCACATGCTTTAAAGATTAAGGAGGGGGGCATCCACAGGGCAGGTCAAAAAATTCAAGGTCACCAAAATTCAATTGGTGGCCATCACAGTGCAATTGGTGTGCTTCCCATTTCATATGTGCACATAAAAATTAATAGTGTTTTGATTCTACCATCATAGCCATTATCTTGATTTTTTGACCATACCCTGTGGATATTCCTGAGTTGAAGAAATGTATTTGTCTATCATCCTTAGAGGAGGAGTATGGATTATTCTTCATGCTTCTCCTCTTTTATAACTGACCCTGATCTTTCTCTCATGTCTTCCTTTCTCTTTCTATCTTCTGCTCTACTATCTTCTCAAAGTAGTATTGGATTGGGTGAAAAGACTCTGTGGTGATTTATTATTGGGAGAGAGGGATGCATGAAGGGTTGACTTACAAAATGGCTGCCATTGTGGAAACTAAACAAAGTCTGTGAAATTACAATCAAAACCTGTAGTTCTCAAAATGCAATAGTCTGAGGAAGTGAGTAGGTCAACTTGCCCCAGATAATACCACTGCTGCATTAGCTGTAATGGCTTCCAGGAGGCTCCCAATAGCAATTGAAGGTCCTGGTTGTCACCTTTAAAGTCCTACATGGCATGGGACCAAATTACTTACAGGACATGGTAAATAATGGTTTATACCCAGCCCATTGGAGCTGACAGAATGGGCATACTTCCAGTACCATCAATAAAGCACTACTATTTAGTGGGGTCCCTGGAAACATGTCTTCTCTTTATGATACTTCCCTCCTGAAATATGGACATCCCCTACTCTATTGACCATGGCAAGGCTATGAAAACTGGGGACCAATATGTTAGCATGGGAACTGTGACATGAGTGTGATTAGTGATTAGTGGTTTTATTAAAGTCTTGGTACAGTTTTATTTGGGTTTTTTTTAGTTAATGTAATTCGATACTAATTTCTTGGATAGAAAGACAGCCATGTAAATTGCATAAATTAATTAATTAATTAATTTTTAAATTTTTGGGGGAAATTTAAAAAAGGTAATCACTCCTAATCTTTGCTAGTCTACCATTTCACTGACCCTTTTACAAAGGGAGGAAAACTTAAAATAAAATAAACTCTGGAAAGCCTACTAGAGTTGGTCTGAAACTACTGCCTTCCCAGCTCTGCTTTGAATTATACTGTTCATCCTTTACAGCTAATTTTAAACATAAAACTGAAAAACAATCTCTTTTACATTGCTGTTATTTTCTTATTTACACAGCCAACAATTATATTAATCACATTTTAAAAACCTTAAAAAATGGATAATCTTATTTGAAATGTTGAACATTTATGTGCTCAATGAAGTATGAATGATTTCTCAAATTTTCATCGTTCATTTCTTCTCTTCCTTTCACTGTCCTTCCCACCACTGTGGGCATAACAATGATGGATAAAACAATGCTGATAATAAACAGAGAATAAAGTATGAACAGCCCTGATTGGATGAAAAGTCAACTGCATTTTCCCTTACAGGTTAAACATATGAGGAATGGTTAGTTAGCTGCAAGAGCTGTCCATCTGGAGCTCTCAAGCAGTTCACAAGAACCTTCATCACATGTTGTCTATCAGAATTTAGCCCAAGGAATAGTGTTAGTCTTTCCTTATCAAATGTGTTCAGCTTTGTTAGCAAAAGTATCCATTCTAAAGATGCTTAGCATAAACTTTCTCTGCTCAGACCTTTCTGTTAGTAGGAGATAAGAATGTAACCACTTATACATAAATAAATAAATAGTATCCTCTTTGATTATGGATTTAAGTGGTATCATCACACAGAAGTCTGATCTCCTTTCCTTTGAGCATTCAACAGGAGCATATGCTAAAATACATTGCTTTGACCAGATCTTTTACAGTATGTACAATGGAAAACAAACACATTTTGCTTTCTCATTCCTATTACTTCATCTATTCTATGACACCAACTCAAGACATATTCAGAGGTCTTTTGTCAAAGCAACAAGTATGTAAGATTGGCCAGGCTATTTGGCTTTTTTTCCACAAGAGATGTAAAATAGCAACACATTCAATTACAATCAACCCTCAAAAACAGATCTTGAGTTAGCTGACGTTGGATAAAATGGACATTTTTAAAATTTCATTAAAAACCTCATTAAATAGTCTTTCAAAATAGGGGAGGAGGTTGTCTGTTAAATTGAAGATTTACTGCCAAAAATATTTATGTCCAGTAATACTATTTCTGTCCATTATGAAAATATGCAATTGCATGAATTGCAAATAACATAAATTTGGATTTAGTGGACATTGGATTTAACAAGCATCTTTCCCCCTTGAATGATCCATTGAACTGAAGTTTTACTGCAGTTAGTTTGCTGTCTTTTCATGACACACCCAATCAATCCCCTCTGATAATCACTCTGCCTAATGATGGGGCCGGCTCTGTCATGTCCTTGGCTTTACTTTACTTTGTTTTCAACTTCACAGGAGCCCAGTCTGATAGCCAAGTAGGAAACATCTATTCAACTCCGTTCTACTTGGGCTCTGGATACCTTAATACACAGGATACCATAATAATAGGATCAGGCTGCAACTATACCAGCATGAGCTGTCAGTATGCCTGAAAGGAAGTTCGAGTTACATTCTCCCCAGTGTATATAATTAATGGAATACATCAGTATACTAACTAATTTTGTCTGCAGTCTGATTCTAGATTGCTTCTCAGTTGGTGAAGTACAGCTTTGTTACAGATTGTCTATAAATGTCAAGGCATACATAAAATTTAGTTTATAAACGTGGACACATCATGGATTCTTTTATAAATCATAAGGAGATAAATGGATTCCAACAAGTCAGAAGAAATGGTGATGTTAAGGAGAAAGAAAGGAAGGATGTCATATTTCCTCCTCAAGGGTCTAGGTATGAAATTCCTTTTTCCCCTATCTTTAAATAGGTTTCAAAGGAGTGTTGTTAGGAGGACCTCATGCATTTTATATATCATCACTGACCAGCGATGAGAAGTCACAACATCTGAGAAAAATAATGAGGAGATCTATACAATACAGAGGGAGAAGAAAAACAATATTCTGGAATAAAACTGTCAGCTCATGAGGCTTAGAGTTACTTAAAGATCTAGAATCTACAAAAAAAGAATCACATTGCCTTTTTTTACTGTTTGTTTTCCTCCAAACAGTAAAAAAAAAGGTAGGGCAGGATCTGTTAATTTGGGATGGCGATGGGGCTGTTATGGCTGAAGTGCTTGGCACAACTCCATGGGCAGAAGAGGCTCCAAAGTCAGTGTGATATTGTACACATTTTTTTTTTAAAAAAAATGCCCCTTCCGTCCCTAGTGCCATCTGGCTATATCTTCACCACTCCAAACTCATTTTAATGGAAATGGAAAGTGATTACTAATGGATAAGGAGAATGGGAGGGAACATTGAAGAGAGGAAGACCATTAACACAGGCATCTACAAGGGTGTGGTCAGAAAAGTCAAGATGATGCATATAAAAAGAGGAAGGGCTTGGATCATTTTCCACCCTGCATATTATAAATAATTTTCCTTCTTCTGCAGCCTAAATGCAAGCCCAAAACTACTCTCCTGTTGAGTAGAGGGGTTTGTTATGCCTACTATGAAAGGCACGTTATCCACTTTCAACAAAAAATTATTTATTTATTTAGTTTATTTAGTTTGTCACACATGTACAAGATAACATAACATAAACGTAAATATAAACACAGTAAACAGGTACGAATAAATGGACAGGGATGGTAGGCATGGTGGTGTGCTTATGCATACTCCTTACAGACCTCTTAGGAATGGCGTGAGGTCAACAGTAGACAGTAGACAGTCTAAGGTTAAAGTTATGGGAGTTTGGGGATGTAACAACAGAGTCAGGTAGTGCATTCCAGGCATTGACTGCTCTGTCGCTGAAGTCGTATTTTCTGCAATCGAGTTTGGAGCAGCTTACCTAGTGGCACCGCTTTTCTTGCATCCTTTTTGCTGCTCATCAAATCATTTGAAGACAAAATGAAGCAGAAGGCTTGAAAGAGATCTTTTCGTATATTGTCTATCTAAGGACCTTCTCACCTGCATATCTAATATTTTAAGCAACTATCTAAAAACACTCACTCTCTTAACTAGTTTTAAAACACACCCATACACAAGATAGAGAACCATGATAACTTGATTTTCCAGACTTTGCAAGGTTTACTATTTGTAAAATGTGTGTGAAGCAAATTTTGAATCAGCCTAACCCAATCATGAAGATCTAGAAAGACAGAAATAGAAATGTTTTGGATTTTCTTCCCCAAGTCAGAGCTAAAGAATTTAATAAACCTCAAGCCAGCCTTGAAACACAATGAATAGAGTTGAACAGATGCAATCTTGCATATCGGGAAGGTTTTAATTAGAAATTGCTTTTTCAACCAATGAAACCAAATCTTTCTCAAAATAAGCTTATTAGGAATAGGGGAATTGTGGGGGGGAAAAGACAATAATCAGAGAGTTGCACAGAGATTTACTGTGTAAATCTGCACAGTAAGCCTAATTGATTGTTTACTACATGCTTGCATAAACTTTAGTTTCAGCCCATTTTCAGTATTCACTGAATACGAAATACTGAAGAATACTGAAGATTATAGTATTCATTATACTGAATACTGAAGATTAAAGATGTGGAGAAATTCTTCAAACTTGCAGCTTGGATGTTGTTAGGCAGGGCCTCTCTCTTCCTTCTTCTCTTCCTTCTTCTCCCTTTTCAAGCATTATCCTTGAATTATGTTATTCTTTCTTTTTCCCTTAATACTCTCAAAACAATATTCACTGAATAGTGACAATAATAGTCTTTAGATCCATAGTTGTTGAAACATATTCCAGAATATTTAACCCATGAACATTTGGGCTGCATAAAACCTATTGTTACAATCATGTTCTTATTTTTTATCAGAGTTATGAGGGTATTGCAGATAAGAAAATTCTGGGTCTACTATCTTTTCCTTCAATGTATTTATTATATATAATGCAAATACTAACTTTACCTGGCAACCTAAATGATCAAGAAATCTGCAATAGAAGGAATTACCACAATTATCCAATTGGATAATCTGAAAGCATAGCATGCCTAGCTAAACTGTCACTTATCACTGTGCACCTAGCAAATTCCAAAACCCTACAGTATAATCCATAGTACACAGATGTGTCAATTCCTTCAAAAGGATAAACAGTATATAAAAAAAAACCTAGCAGCGTTGCAGGTGATATATAGAGCACACCAGAGAGATCCTTCAGATACACACATTTTCCTTTTACATTTACTTTCTAAAATAATTTGTACTGTTACCAGAAATATTTTTTTTTCCTTCTAGGTCAGAGATCTACTATTTCTTCAGAGTATATCCATTGTGCTTTGTCATGGTCAGTCCAAGAAGTTAAATCCTTTTCCATTGTCTACATCCCATCCCATTCCAATTTCCCCTAGTAGACTATTCAGCAACTAATTCAAGCTCCAGTTCTTCTTTACAGAAAATGGTCTTAAGGGAAAAGATACCTAAACTGCATATCAACCCATATTTGTCTTTTTAGATGACTTTCTTCAAGGGACACATTAGGTTCATTTTGATATCATTTCTTCTCATGGAAAGGTCACCTTAGAGCAGGGATGGCAAATCTTTTAGATACAGAGTGCCCAAACTGTGCGTGGGCGCATGCCCAAACTGAAAGGCATGCATGCAAATGTACACATGCGTGAACATGCGCATGCGCAGCTGTGCACATGCAGCAGAGACCCAAAAACCAGCTGGCCAGTGGGAGGCGGGGCATTCCAACACCGGCAAGATCGTTTTCTTTTGTGAGCTTGTTTGATCGTTTGGAGGGAAACAGAAGCTCATGAAAGAAACGCCACACAGATTTGACCTGGGGCGATGGCATGCGTGCCAGCAGAGGGGGCTCTGCATGCCACCTCTGGCACGCGTGCCATAGGCTCACCATCACAGCCTTAGATTATACCTTTGTCATTCCCCTTGCAATCCCCAGAAACGTACTCTGATGGGAAATGGTGGGAGAAGCTATTGAAAATCCTTGTTTTTTTGTTCACAGAATCTCTGGCAGATTTGAAGGCCTTTTTTTAATTAACAAAAGGACATATTCTTTTTGTAGCAGTTAGATTTTCTAATTTAGTCCAGGAAAAGCATGAGAAATGGACTGTTTACTATTTATTTAAAAAATACTGTTTTACACGGTTTTTGATTGAACAAAGTGGGAGGAGGAGGGGAAGGGAGAGGAGGAGGAGAGGAGGATGATTTGGGAATGCAGTCTTGTTTCCAGCTTTCTTGGAACAAATCGCAATCATTCAAGGGGATTTAAATCCAAGTAGATATCTGTAGAATTTTACTGGCAATAATTTTTTTCTCTCCATGAGTTAGCCAGGTCATGCAGGTGCTAGGAAGGTGCTGTTGCCAGTTTGTGGCTGTATAATAGATCAGCACTTGACTAACAATTATTGCTCCTTTTGCCACTTTTGCCATTCTTAATTTTATGGGGCTCTCTTGAGTCACACTGTTGATCCACCACACACTAGTTCACAGAGGGTGGTAGAGGCTATTGGTCTAACCTGCAACCGGTCTGGTGCTATAACTCTTTTATGTCTAATGGATTGAGAAAGTGGGATGTATCGCTTCATGCGTTCACATCTGGTCTCCCTTGGTTATGAATGTTACTCCAGATGGTGATCAAGAAGGTGGTTTTATAACCCACTTTAAGAGGACTGTCTGCTGACAAGATATGTGTTTTCTTCCCTTGAGAGCACACTGCTCAGATGGATAAGTGCAAGTGGTTGAAATTTGGTTGTTAACTCTGAATAATAATAATGTTTTGCATATCCACAGCATTTCTTATTCCAGATGTCAAAGCCCTTTTAAAACAACCAGTCACTGTTTGAATCTGACCATAAACTTCCTTTCCATAAACTTTCATTTTTCAATTTCATTCTTACATTTACTAAATTATGGAAATGTTGATACTGAACTGATGACATGACTGTCTATAGTTTTATATTGGAAATATTGCAGCTAGTCCAAAACCAATTTCATCTCCTCTGGTTTCTATTGTAATCATCAAGAGAAAGTCCAGTGATTCCCATTTCAATTAGTTTTACTTGTGCTTAATCCTTGTATGGGCTAGTTTAATAGTACAGCCATGACCGGATCTTGGAAGCAAATTCTAAGTCCTGCAGTCCATCTTATAATGCAACTGTTAAGTTCTGAGCAAAGAATGGAGGTGAGACCAGAGTGATTTCTAACAGTTCTTTATTCATTACTACCTGTGAGGCAACAACGCTCCCTGGCTGACACAGTTCCTTTTATAAACTGATCAGCTAAATAACCAATTAGGAGAGAGTATTTTCCCGCTCCAACAGAGGACCAGAATGAGAACTTGAACTGACAACTATACAATACATAACAGCAACCACTGGCTCATAAGCATCATAAAATGGCCTGGCATGAGAATCAACACAGTGAATATCAGGGCAACTTGATAGGCATGCAGAGAGTTACTGATCTTCTTATTTTTCTATAAAAAGTTATCTTAAATGCTTTTAGCACCATGGAAGCAGAAGCAAACTTCATTTCATTCCTGTCATCTTGATGGTGACTTAAAAAATCTGATTTTAAGATGTGAAACTGTACTTCCTTTTCCTTGAAATCAGGCCTTGAAATCAGACAATTTGCATGGTTGTGGCTTCACTATAACAAATCGGGAAATTACAGCCCTGAATGCAGAGGGGGCATTGAGAAAAATGCTCAATGTACAATAACATGGCCATCCAAAGGATGCCTCCCCATAACTTTGAAACGTAACATTGTCCAGTCCTTCCATCTCTTGAATAGGTAGCTCATGATTTCACTTAATGGCTGTGCCCATTTTGTAATGGCATAAGAAGGGGAAAAGAAGGCATCACTGCAGCACTTGGTAGATGACTACTATGTCCGGCATTCAATAACATTCTCATTTCTTCCTTTAAGCATGCAGTCAGGGTTGTTTAAAGGGAAAGAAAATGACTCTTTCTATCCTCCTTTTCTTCATTCTCTCCCCTGCCCCCGGGAGTCTGCTCCAGTACCCCACATCTCTCAGGCACACAAGAATAGCAGCGCCAGCCTTTAGAAAATTGTGCAAATGACAAAAGCCAGAAAGGCAGGAGAGATATTTTGGTGTTTTATTTTTGCTCATTGCTTAATGTTAACAATTAGGGTCTGTGTATGTGTGTGTATTCTTTTTCTCCTCCCAACCTCAAAATACAGCTCTGAATTATAGAAACATTTCAGGAAGAAGAATAGGAGGCATGTTTTCATGATCCTTGGAGAGGAGGAAAAAAACAGCAAGGGAGACAAAGAATGGATTGTGGGTGGCCACACTACCTGTTCATTTCCTTTGCTTAGTTTCTGATTGTCACTCCAGTGCCTCTGAGCTGCCCACAAGCTTCCAGGAACACTAAGGAACAGTGGCTTAATTATGTAGCCTGATATTTGCTAAGGTCTGAACTGCATCCGACAAAGAAACGTCCCTTTAACCTCAGCCAGATTGGATTATTACGCCAATTTATTGACACATTTCCCCCTCTAGAAATACATCCTTTGCTTCAGAAGTGCAAATACAAGCATTTGGAACATTGTTCCAGTACGGTATATTTATATTTTGAAAAGCAATGCCCTATTATTCTTTTTTTTTAATGCACACATACATTCAGACAACAGCAACAGCAACACAAAATCCCTTGAATTTAAAATAATGGATACCTGTAAGTAGGAAGTCGCTTGAGAGATTTTGCTCAAGTAACATATAACTATCAGTGGATCACCCCGAGGGAATTGCTGCTGTATCTGGCAGAAGCTGTTTGTGGCAGAATAAACAGACAAGCACTCCATATATCATCTTAAGTAAGACAAATAAAGTTGTGTTTCCGCCTTACAACGATGTCATTGTCAGTTATATAAGAATAATTTGGTATGACTTTTTATGAATCTTTCCCCTGTGCAGTAGTACAATGGCCTAATTTTCCACCCTGCATATTATAAATAATTTTCCTTCTTCTGCAGCCTAAATGCCAGCCCAAAACTACTCTCCTGCTGAGTAGAGGGGTTTGATATGCCTACTATGAAAGGCACGATATCCACTTTCAGCAAAAATGGCCCCGCTTTTCTTGCATCCTTTTTGCTGCTCGTTCAAATTATTTGAAGGGAGAATGAAACAGGAGGCTTGAAAGAGATCTTTTCTTATATTGTCTATCTAAGGACCTTCTCACCTGCATATCTAATATTTTCAGAGGCTATCCAAAAAGATTCACTCTGTTAACCAGTTTGAAAACACGTGCACAGGATAGAGAACTACAATAGCCTGTTTCTTCCAGTCTTGGCAAGGTTTATTATTTGTAATTGTGAAGCAAATTTTGACCCAATCATGCACCTTTGATACCGGCAGAATTCTTCTTGAGAGTGGATGGCTTCATGGTGATGAAAGCACCTGCTCTCTCTCTCCCACCTGGACCTGGTTAAAGATCCCACTTTCCTTGGAAAGCTGATGCCAAAAGAGCTGCAGGGCAGCAAAGAAGAACATGAAGGGAGCAGTGGCATCAGAACAGAAAGTCTCTCCCAGTTACAGATTTTCTGCTTTGAAGCACAGAAGCTTTTCCCGTTAAAGTCAGTGGGAAGTACGTGTGGGCTGGAAAAGCTACAGAAAGTGACTGGGGGAGAATGGCGCACTAGATACTCCATAACATCAGTTGAAGAATTATTAGTGGTAAACAAGTATTAGTTAATCATTCATTAAGTAGCCAACAGTTAATAAATAGAAGAAGGGCTAATAGAAAATACTGTAGATAAAAGTAGAAAGATATAAGATAAACATAGAGATCAGAATTTAAAATTATAAGATTAGTGCAATTGCACAATGGAATTACAATAAAAACTGGGTTGAGTTTACCATATGTGGTGGGAGTGCTCAAAAGCCAAACATTTCTGGCAGCAAATAAGGAGCTGGTTAGAAGAGATGTTAATGTTTAAAATAGAAGTTAAACCGGAATTTTTCTTACTGGGCATGACAAATGGCAAATATGACCATAATGTAACCTATTTAATATTGTATATACTTACCGTGGCAAGACTAGCATTTGCTCAAAAATGGAAGAAATACCCTCAGAAGAAGAAGTAATACACAAAATGTACAGCTGTGCAGAGATGGATAGACTCAGTTAGAACTCAAAGACAAAAGTGAATCAACATACTATGAAGTCTGGAATAAATAAATTTATAATTGCTTAGATAAGAGAAAGAATGACAAAAAACAAGGGATAACGAATGTCTGGGAATGTATATATCAATGTATATTAATATATCAATGTATATTGAATTTGTGAATGTAATATAGGTTTATTAAATACATAATACATGCATAGTTGTTTAGGAAATAAAATACTGCATACTTGATAAATAATGAAATAGGAAATAGGTAAATTTGTATATAGATCAAGGAATAGATTACTTATTAACTTGATTTAGACGCAAATGTTAGAAACCAGAGACGTTGAGCAATGTCCATTGTTTTACTTTTAAAACTAATATTTTTTTTAAAAAAAATAAAAATAAAAACTGGGTTGAGATAATAGAACATAGGAGTAAGGTATATAGAACTATCATAATATATAAGAAAAGCTGCTGTGGCCATGCCCCTAGAACAAAGATGTGCTAATAAACCTGTTTATATGAAAAAAAAATGTATTTTATAACAATTTGTGTAATAAAGCATGCTTTTACACAATGGGAGTTGAGCTGTGTCCTGCCTCAATCTGTACCATCTGTGAATTGCTGACACCCAGCATGGAGAAGATTGGACAGAGGGGGAGGTTAGAGATTGCCACTGCATTTATGAGCCAAACTTTGTACAACATTCAAGAGTATAAAGATAAAGAAGTAAAAAAAAAAATCCCCTTTTTATATTTTTTCAATGGAGGGGATCCCTCTCTGCTTTATCTGGCAACAGCAATAATTGAAAAATCTTCACTGATATTTATTTGCACAGGAATAAAATAACCAAGCTTACTGATGACACTGATAATTCAAGTTGACTTGTATCAGTTAAAATCATTAGTAAAATGGAAGCAAATAAAATATTTGGAAAATTAACCTCTTCATCTGACAGAGTGAAAAGGTCTTCATTAATCTGCTGAAAAAGCAAATTGTGACGAAAGAAACCACAGTCCTAATATTATACATCTGCAGCTAGGAGAGGAGAACTAATATCATATGTGTAATGACATGACACAGAAATAATACAAATTGTGTAATGCATCAAACGTGTTGTGTGACACAACTAATCCAAACTTCTTTCCATTTGCTTGACAATATGACACACAGGTTTTTTTGCCAGCACAATGTCCTCACCATATAACTGCTATTCTTATGCCATATTCCATACTAAAAATATCCCCAAAAAGTTGATTAGGTGAATAAATAAGCTGAAAAAGTCTGCTCTAAATGTCATTTTTAGGGCTGTGTAAAATTTCAGATGTAATTCCAAGAAAAAAACTTAAGAACAAGTTTATTTATCATTAAGTAGCTATGTATCAATAATGTAGTATAAAGATGGAATTTAAAAAAGCAATTAATACTCAAACTTATCACAATGACATGTAAAATTGCAATAGGATATAGCAGGGGTGAAATGTAAAATTTGTTACTACTGGTTCTGTGGGCACTGCTTGGTGGTGGGGTAATGTGACTGGGTGGGGGCGGCCAACTTTTTTTTAAAAAAACTTTTCAAAGCATTTTTTCTGCAAATGCAAAAAAATGCTTTGAAAAGGCTCTGCTGATCAGGCAACACAGCTGGGATCGTCAGAGCCTTTTCAAAGCATTTTTAACCACCTCTTCACTGAAGAGGTTGCAGAAAAAAATGCTTTGAAAATCTCTGTGGTGATCCCAGCTGAGTTGCCTGATCGTCAGAGAGACTTATAAAGCATTTTTTCCTGCAACCTTTTCAGC
This sequence comes from Pantherophis guttatus, assembly GCF_059756535.1. Lineage (NCBI taxonomy): Eukaryota > Metazoa > Chordata > Lepidosauria > Squamata > Colubridae > Pantherophis > Pantherophis guttatus. The sequence continues at coordinate 168,275,095 of NC_142065.1, read as the reverse complement.
GGAAGAGGTGGTTAAAAAATGCTTTGAAAAGGCTCTGACGATCCCAGCTGAGTTGCCTGATCGGCAGAGCCTTTTCAAACCATTTTTTTAAACCACCTCTTCCACTGAAGAGGTTCCAGGAAAAAATGCTTTATAAGTCTCTCTGACGATCCCAGCTGACCCCGCGATCATCAGAAGCTTTTTTTTTTTTACTTTTAAAAGCATTTTTTCGGCGGAAAAAGTTGTAGAAAAAATGCTTTTAAAAGTAAAAAAAAAAAAGCCTCTGATGATTGTGCGGCTCAGCTGGGCATGGGGGGGTGGGCGCAGGGATTTTTGCTACCGGTTCTCCGAACCATCGCTACGAACCGAGAGCATTTCACCCCTGGGATATAGACATTCTCTAGAATCTAGACTAAGAGACTCATAACATACAATAACATTGATGCATTCAGATTAATAGATTAAAAGTGTACTTTTTAATGATTATAAAAATGTTTTTATGCTTTCTTAAATGTTATTTTAAGAACTCTGACTCCAAGCTTTATTCTGGTGGAAATCAATTCCAAAAAGAAAGAAAGAAAGAGAGAGAGAGAGAAAGAGAGAGAGAGAGAGAGAGAGAGAGAGAGAGAGAAGAGTTAAAGGCTCCCAGGCATAATGTGGCTATTCCAATTTGTGTGAGAATCTTCCTGATAATTAGATGAACCATCTAAACTCATGAAATACCAATAGGTTTTCCAAATGCCCAGGATACAATGTATTAACACCACCAATTTATACAGGTATCTTTAAGAAATGGCCAGCCAACGTAATGATTGGCAAAAAAAAAAAAAAAAAGGTAAGGTTAAATTAAGGTCCAGAACAGCACAAAGAGCAGCATTCTGACCGAGTTCCAAGGGCAGCAGGAGATCTTGCATAACCCAGCCAATGGGCTGGTCTATTAATCCAAGTATAACACAATTGAGCATGAACCAACTGCTTAAGTTTCTTGGAGGTGAAGAACTGATACGTTCTACAAACATTAAGTTTTTTGTTTTTTTTTTGCTGTCAAAGGCTTCTCATAAATTTCAACTTCCAAGTTTCTCATAACCAAAGGGGTATCTTTTCCAGGGACTGTGTGGCAACTGCCTAGGGCAACTGTAAGATTTTAGGGAAAGATCAGGGGTGAAATCCAGCAGGTTCTGACAGGTTCTGGAGGACTGGTAGTGGAAATTTTGAGTAGTTCAGAGAACTGGCAAATACCACCTCTGGCTGGCCCCAGAGTGGGGTGGGAATGATGATTTTGCAGTATCCTTCCCCTGTCACGCCCACCAAGCCACACCACGCCCACCAAGCCACGCCCACAGAACCGGTAGTAAAAAATTTTAGATTTCACCACTGGGAAAGATCTGCTGTTTTGAAAAGTTATTAGAAAATTATGGTTTTGCACAATTTGAAGTGCCCTTTCTAGTCATTTTAAAAGACATTTAATGGTTCTAAAGTGGTGAATTACACATGAAGAGGCTCCTTTCTTATGACTTGCCTATCTGGATTTCCTTGTTGATTGGATCTCTTAAGGAAAGGATATAATAGCAATGATGTTCAAATAGCAGAAAATTAAAATGGAAAAATAACATAAAAGCAAAAAGCTGTCTTTCACCCTGAGAATATTTGATTTGTTCTTCAATTGTAGTCTCCCAATTTTACAGCATGCAAAGAATCAACTGCTCCATTTCAAATATTATTGCCCCTGAACAATAAATGAGGGATAAAGAGTGTTTGCACTGTATAGATATTATTTCTATGTATACACATACAGAAAAGTATCTCTTGATCTATTCTATGAGTGTTGATTAATTTGAATATGCATGCATCAGTATACTCTGTACACACATGGGAGTAAGCATGCCTTCACTTACGTTGATTGTATACCTTTATTCCCTCGCAGCCCACTAATTAATCTTTTCCAGCAAGAACTACTTATTATACTCATTATAGCACTTCTAAACAGTTCAAAAGCCCTTTGCATTTCAAAAAATAATGTGCCAAGAATTCATTTTCTTTTGTGTATCTTGTTTCATGTCAAGAAAATAGAGCTAGTGCCATTGTCCACTGTGGGCTCATCCAGAGAGATGTCTTAGCATCTTTCTTCCCATTTCTGAAATGGACAAAACTAGGCTAGAAAAACAGCTGATCTCTATTTGGCTTCAGTAACAAGGATGACAAGTGGAGCTGTCCTTACAGTTTTAATGAAGAATAAGAGAAGGGCAGCTCATTGTGGCTGAGTTTCACATCTTACCAGCATTCAAACAGCGGTGGGAGTGGTGATGGAAGCTAATTTAATAAACATATTAAAAACAAATAAATGGCCCTTGCTATCTTTCAAGTTGCCCAAGGGACAAGAGACATCTTCTATAGAAAAGACAGCAAAGATGGAGTATCCAGCAATCACAGAACTTCAGAATTAAACATTATATGTCCCAATATAATTTTATTTCCTGCTACATGTCTTTTTCTCCCTGGGAAATTTTATTTATTTACAGGTTTTTATTTTGGTTGCAAGGTGAATGGTGGAATAATTAATTTTCCATCAACTCTTTTCACTGGTGATACACATTACCACTAAATTGGAATTCTTCTAGAGCTCTTTGAAGTTTTCACTGTTTCCTTGTTCCTCCCCCCACCGGGTGAATTTTATTTCTAGTTGTTCACCTGAGTGATCAAATTTCCTGATTATCCATAACCAAATTGATCATGCTGTATGCTACAAGCACCAGTTTGGGCTGCATATTTTTCAGCACAAAGCTGCAGTTATTTTGTGCAAACACAGCAAGCCTCTGTTTTACTGCTCTCTGATGGAAGCATTCAGAGTGTCAGTTCATGGGAGAGAAAAGGTATCAATTTATATTTTGAGATAAGGTCGGTTTTAATTATATTTGCTCACCTGGAAAAAAAATCCCTTTGGGCAACATTGTGTAAAGATAATTTGTAAAGATACATGGTCAATTCTTGGCATAATTTGTCTGAAGGCATCATCAAGCAAGGCACGAAACAACTCTAAAATTAAAATTCATCTTTTCTCATCCAGAACAAAGGACAGGAAAGGTGGACAGTGACATGTTCCATTTTGCTCTGTTCACCTTGGCTTAGGAGGTTGAGAATCAAATATATTTGTTATATCCTGAATTATTTTATTGCCATAAAAGATACCAATGGGCAAATGCACCCTAGGGAATTTGACAAGAGACAAATAAAAAAAAAGAATTTTATTTCTCAGTGGACTCTTTCACTCTGGGATTCAGGATAGGGCCCAGAGGGCTCCAATGTCTTTCTTACTTCCTTGTAATTCACACCGAATGGAGCCCTTTAAACTTAACTCCCTCGTGAAGAGAGAAAATGGGCCAATTATGCAATTGTCCCAATTATCAGTGTCTCTGAGGAATAGATGCTATGGGTAGGTAGTCACTTTTATGTCACAGTCTGTAAAAACAAGCATGATTAAAGACATTTTAATGTTTTAAATATATAAACTAGTTGCAGAAGCTGGAAGAAGAAAGTGACATAAAGAAAAAATCTGTACCTTTACATACCAACGTTATATTTTAAAAAAATACATCAATGTCAGGTCCAAACCCAAAGATGACACACTGAAATCTAATCAAGTCAATTTCTTTATTTGCTTACACCTAATAGGCAGAATCTTGCCAGACTAAAACTATAACCTTCTAACCTAATATATATATCCCGAGAGATTCTAGAACCTGTCAACCCTGAACTTTTCTTTTTTCCCTTCCATCCACTGCAGTCTATTATTCTGGGCTTATCTCTGGAACACACTGCCTTCTTCCTGGGGACTGGCTGAAAATACCCTTCCTCCTTCTCCAGGTGCACATTCCATCACAACTGATATTAAATACAAGTTGATGCTGGCTTTCAGTTACTTACTGCATTACTACTAATTGACCTATTTCAATTTGGTTTTTATTTGTTTGCTTGTTTGTTTTGATGTGCTTTATAAAGAAGTGCCACTGAAAAGCTGCCTCTGAACAATTCTCCATTCATGTTGAGTTGGGCAGTCTTCTGACTTGCCATTATATTTCTGCTCCCTTCCCCTTATATGCAACCTACAAGCATTGTATACTGTTGAGCATGTGCACAAGGTATACTTTGAACAAGAAATAATGAATAGACTACACAAACGTTTCTGCGCTATTTCCTACATTTGAGGAGAGGACTGATCTCTTGGTGTGACTTGCTAAAATAAATACTCCAAAGTGAAGCAAAACATATACAATTCTGGAATTCAAGAAAGGTCATAATTAACTTTTTAATAGTGGCTACTTCAGTATCATCATTATCAACCACAATTGCTTCTGCTCTTCCTAAAAACACAGCAATATGGCAATATTTGAACCAGTAAAGGTAACATAGGCAATTTATCTAGGAATGGCCTTGCTTATTTCTGAGCCGTAGTTCAGTTTACAATTCAAATAGTTAGATTCAAACTTTATGGATATCTGCTTGCAAAGCTCTACTCAGTTTTTCAAAGCAGAGGTACAATTAACCTAACTAAAGCAAATGTCAAAGCACACCTCTTATCTCTATAAAATGATTCCCTCCTCCAAAGCATTTCTACTCTTGGCAGCTTGGCCCCATTTGCACTGTCAATTATATTCCCTCATGCCTGTTTGTATGCAGCAATAATATTTTTAAAGTACTTAAAATACTTACCGGTAGGTATTAATTTCCATTCTAAACCCCAAACAGAACTAGATTTGGAATTAAGGTTGCTCAGTTAGGTTCATAGATATTGTTCCTCATATTATATTTATGCTATCTAATGGATAATAATAACAATACGAAATTATTGCATCAGTGATTTGGGTAAGGGAATTTTATCATTCAATTTAAAATATGTGTTATTTCATGTGTATGAATGCTAGGAATATATTTCTCATAGTGACCATGATATATGAGGCCTTTGGGCTAAAATATTCACAATCTGTGGGCTCATTCCATGATGCAGAAGAAGGTAGGGTTTTGGCTGAAAGTGAGCAGGTATAGATTTGTTCAATCCCTTGGATGATGACTGCAGGCTCAACAGCAGGCTATAAATAATAAAACCATTTATGTTAATTACCAGAATCCCATGCTTTCTCAGCAAAAGCATATAAAAAAAATCAAGAAAATCAGAAATAAGAATAACAAAAATGGAAATGCTTTCACTCCAGTCCACTTATGATCATATTGCCTAATGACACATCCTATTAAGTATTCATAAGAAAAAATGAGCTAGCTAGCCCAGCAGCACTGGTTTCTCACAATGGCTAACTAGTTGTCTATGGCCAAGAAATAAAAACATTAGAACTCGCTTGCTCGGTGCACTGGGGTGGATATTGTAAAAAGTGGCCCTTTTACAATTAGTGTTTGTACCATTTATATTAGCTAATGTACCATGTACATTAGCCACCATGACTAATAGCCAGTGAATTTATTCTCCATATTTTTTTCTAATATCATTTAAAGCAAAGCATGCATTTCGGGGCCAATGTTTTATTGTACAATAGTAAATGCTATTATTTAACTCTGGTCCTACTTTTTATGTGTTCTGAAGAAACTGCTGCACCAGACCAGACACACCTAATGTGCAGAGCAATCCAGTAATGGCATATATGTGCGGATACTGTATAACTAGGAAACTAAGGACAACTCTGCGCTTTTGAAAACATCTTGAGCAAATCCAACCTATAATCTTAATAGCATAGAAAGCACAACTGCCCTCTTCTGAACTTGTCAGAGTCAGAAGTTTTAATCCCTCAGCAGCTGAAACACACCATCACAAACATTTTGCTAGAGAGAATTCATTGGAGGTAGATAGAGTGATGTCCCAGTCTATTCTTTCCCGATATGAAAAGCTCTTAGAGACTTAGACATTTCCTTCACTGAGTAAACTTGACTTTGCCTGAGGTTCTGAACCTTGTTTGCTGTTCTGGAACTCAACCTTATCTGTTGCAAAACCCCATAACTGTTTCTGGTCCACTTTTAACCTACATCTGGGCAAAGAAAAGTCTAGAGTTTGTCTTATACGAAACCTTAACATATTTATTTTGGTCCACTTACACTTTAAAGTTTAAATCACTTGGGACTTTTCCATGTAAAGAAGTTCCATGTAAAGAAGTGTCAAGACATGATGACATATAGAGGCCCTTCTGAAGATCCCCCCCCCCATTTTCAGAAGCCATCTCTCACTCTTCAGAAGTTGGCCTTCTACAGTGTTCTGAGATAGAGAAAGTGCTCCCTAAGGAATTGCATTGTCTCCTACTCTTTTTGCTTTTTAAAAATCCTTAAAGATGACTCTCTTTAATAAGACTTTCAGAGCCCAATGACTTTACGTTTTGGTTTAAATGTGTTTTTTCACTTTTTTTTTCTGTATTTTTTTTCTTATCTTTTTCTTTTCTTTAAGTCTATGACAATCCATTTTGTACAGAAAGTCAGCCTGCAAATTGATCAATTAAATAAATATATAATCACATGCACTTAATCAGGAACAGAGAACATGTGGTCTTCCAGATGTTACTGAACTACAACTCCCAGGACCATTGATCATAATAACTGGAATTGTTACTTAGCAGCATATGGAGGTCCACAGGTTCCTGTCCTTGCTCAAGATAGAGCAAATCTCCAAATGCACAGTTAGGGAGCAGACAAAAGACAAATTTAAATTTGTTTCCCCTCTTAATCAATACATAGATTTCAGCCACTTAGCCAGAACTGAAGAATCCTGGATGGATCTATGGCTTAAAAGATAGAAGAAAGTGTAGGAACCACATAGTGAGACATGTTATTGTCATTACTAGAAAGAAAGAATGAAAATGTATGCCTTATTTATTTATTTATTGAAAAGCTAAAAAGAGTTGTTAGAAAACCTAATAAATATTACATCATAATGATGAATATTGCACCCTAGCTAGTATATTTAGGAAACAATTGTTGGGAAACTATCTACAATGTACTCTATCTTAGTGTTGAAACGGAGTAACAGAAAGTTCTTCCAGAGGAAAATGCAACTTCAGTAGTGGGTAATGTGGCCTCAATTAATCTAACGTTGCTATAACCAAGAGCTTGAAATTACAAGTTGTTGCACTATGGTGGTGATTAGAAGGTAGAGAATGACACTTCAGAAGCGGTAATGTCTTATGTTTGAAAAGGGATGGAGGATGGAGGTTGGGTTCTAACTAGAGAGAATTCTTGGGCAACTCATTGCTCAGCCTTTACCAGATGAAGGATCCCAAGTGCAGAATTTCTGCCATTAGGCGTTTGCCACCATCATAAACCTGGAAACACAGGGGAAGGCTAGCAATTTATCCTTTCGCATTTCTGTGAAGAGGCAGTAAAGATATATGTTTAGGCTCTATCTTGAGGGAGCAGGTCATGGCACACAGTTACAGCTAGCAAAAGGACTGATTGACTGACCAGTTGCCTGTGCTTAACTATTCCCCAGAGAAAGAATAGAACAATTGGCTGATGCTTTATGTGAGCTCCAGATTTGTTAACATAAACATGTCCATGCTTACGTAACCCTGATGGCCAAATAAATGTGAAAATCTTCCAAACAATCCAGATCAATCTTGGATGTATTTTAAACTGCATTCAAAAGGATTGGGAGACAGAGAGGCTGGTTTTCAGGAGAAGTCCAGAGTGAGAACCAAAATAATTTGAAATTAGGAGAAGAGAAAAGGAGAGGATGGTTCCTTAGTTTGTTTTTAATGAGCTGAGGACTGGAATTGCAAGGATAAAAAAGTAACATAGTAATGGTTGTAACATTTAGGAGTGACTGTATTAGGGATGTGAGGTTGTGATGCTAAACTTTTTATTTCACATGCTTGTTGTAGCCCAAGGGCATATCATCACACTTGTGAGAACTTTACTAGAGTGTTGATGCAATATTATGTCAGTAACTGAGTGATTTGTTTTTCCTCTGGACATTGAAGAAATTCCTATTACTTGTTATAGTTTCCTTGACTTACTAAGAAAGTCAGGACCTAAATTGGATCCTAAATTGGCTTGGGTTAGAATCTACATGTCATCTTACCTCTGTTTCAGGAAACAGCAGGAATATGCCATTACTTGTCACTGCGATCAAATGCAAGTCCCCTCATGGCTTTCCCATGTGCCACTCCTCGAAGAGCATGGCTGCTTCAGTATGAGCAATCACTTTTTGACAGTCACTGCAGTACCATTGGTAGGTCACGGATATCATTAATTCCTGTCATGATTACTTACATGGCGGAAAAAAATCTGCAGTGGATATTAATAGCTGTAATAATGGTTAGAATTTACAGTACTTGACTTAAGGCCATTGCTCTATTATTATTTTCTTTGTCGGTTTAACAAATTTCAGAGGAGAAATGAAAATCATTGGCAAGGGCAATCAAAGATGCCATATAATTTGTGTGACACCAAGTTTCACCTCTCCCCTTAGGCAGCATTGATGAAGCAAGAGATAGAGCTCCACACCAAAATCCAGAGCCTTGTAGTCCAGAAATTGACATGAGAAGATGGGCTATGAACAGCAAGCCCTGCAATTGAGCATCAGTGATGGGACATGCTGGGATCACAGTGGCTGAGGCTGGTACATATGTCATTCCCATGTATATCAGTATGGGTATTTTCCTAATCTTCAGAAGTACTCTTCTGAATGTCTCTGTTAATCAAAGTTAAATGGGTATTGACTGAGAGCTCTGTCTTCACCACAGAGGCAAAACTACTATTATTAAGACATTCATCTTCCCTCAATAATTTTTTTGAGTCACTTTAGATTTTAAGTAAGTATCTGCATTATATTGCAATATATCACTCTGTTGTTAGCGCTGTGCAAAGCACTACCTTTGAAGTTTTGAAACAGTTGGTCCTCTGGAATGTTCAGCACAGCTGTTTCACAACCTTTCACATGTTGTCTTCATTTATGTACACAATTACAGTACTTTGTTTCACTGAGAGTAAATGCAGTATATATGCAAATTGCATACATGAGCAGAACATAAAAATTGTCCACATAGTTGGTGTTTCTAGCAACTGGATGATAGCGGAACTTGAACATCAGATCAACTTTTCTGCTATTCAGGTTTCTATTCATCTAATTAGAAAAGTCCTTTATGACTGGTTCCTGCTTCTGAATAACTTGGCAATTGAATGACAATGGACAGATCACTATTTATTTATTTGATTTCTATAGCCACCCATCTTAATAAGAAAGCTTCAGGATGTATAGGCTGGGGGAAGTGTTGGCACCTGTGGTTTTCTGGACAAGATGATGTCTTTTTGGACCACTCAAAAGAGACCTGCTGAGTGACAGCAAAATATACATGGATTATTTTGATGTACTACTGGCCATCTAAGGCTAAGCTTTTGAAGTAATGCACAGGGCCTTGAAAAAAATGTCTGATCTATGAAAATAAACTCTGTGCATTAGCTCTTTATCATTTTGAGTGTCTAGGAGACAGAGGTTACAATTTAGAAATTTAATGAATAATGACAATTGGAATCGCCTCTACAATAATTCGTTAGACATCAGAAATGTACACATTGATCCTTACTACTTCAGAGAGTTGCTAAACCCCAGGACCATGTCATAGATCTAAGACAAAACTCATAATGCAAGTGTAAGGGGGAAAAAAGCCACAGGAACTGTACATCTTTTGACTAGATAAAAGTTGAGCAGAAATATAGTACGGGCTAAAAAAAAGCATCCAAATATTTTATGCCGCACTGAGTTGAGTATTATACTTTCAGAGAAAGAAACCTGTTTTTCAACTCCTCTTGACAGGCAAGTGGTGGTTCCATAGCAAAGAAACACTCAGATCAGCTGTAAATTGTCTGGCTGGTTATCATTCAGAAATTTGCAAAGCTGAAGCAGCCACAGAAGGATGAGTGTTTTACAAGAACCGTAGAAACTGAAATTATATTAGCAGGTCTATTAAAGTTAAGGCGCCTGCTATCTTTTCTATCTTTTCTTCCAATGGACAATGTTTCATGGACTTGAGAGGAAAAAGAACACAAGGGTATTCTAATCTGAAATTTTTGAAGGCATTTACATAAACTTTGTGTGCCATCTCTGGATAACTCATGCTGCTCCGAACTGTTTCTTCAGCCAACTGGATTCAGAAAATCCAGGATTGCAGAAGGTTGACATTGGAGCTAGACTGCTGTTCAATCTGGATATAGTTACCATAAAAACTTACTGGTATTCCATTGGTTCTTGCAGGAAAGGCAGGTCTTGCTGGCTGGTCCACTAGCCCCTATTTTTTCCTAGTCTCCATGCCTTTCCTTTGCTTTCCTAGATGTATGCACACATGGATGTCTGCACTCCCAGGTCCCGCATTATCTTCTTGGACACTAATACAGAAGCTTTTTATTGCTCAGCAATCATGGAATAGGAAATAGGTTGTCTTTCATTCTTCCAACTGATATTTCATCAAAAATAATATCCTCAGTTGCAATTTAAATAATTTTAAGGGAATGTAAGGTAATGTTGGAATATTGTGGGGAGTGGTGGGAAAGCAAGGGGCAGTGGTGGGATTCAGCCGGTTCGCACCTATTTGGAAGAACCATTTGTTAACTTTCTGAGCAGTTCAGAGAACCAGTTGTTGGAAGAAATCTCCTTCCAAGAGCCTTTTGTTTTTTCCACTTTACAGGGCTAATCCTGTCAGGGAAGCAGGAAGGAAACATTTTAGTGTTGTTTCTGTTCTAATCCTTATCTTTATTGCCCAGTTTACAGAAACTGCCTCTAGGTTAAGCCTTATTACATTGTAACAGCTAATGGTTTTTGGCAGTATGCCCAGACTTTCTGTTGCCTGAGCTGCTTCTCAGGGGAGGGGGCTTGACTTTCTTAAAGGGTTGTTTTAAGCTTTTTACCTGCTTTAGTGGTTCCTGGCACTGTCCTTGTGCACTTCCAAGAGACAGGATGCAAGCTTGGCACTGATTTTTTTTACTACCTTTCTGGGGGCATGTGATCTTTCCTTAAATCTGGGTGATTTCCTTAGGATATCTTGTGAGGTGAGTGAGACCAGCTGCTGTCTTTAAGTGGTGCAATTGGATCTAATAATTGCTTCTCCTGGGTGTGAAAGGGTGCTTTGTCAGTTCACTGAGCACAGGATTCTCTTGTCTATGGGAATTCTTCATGCCTGTCATGACTGCTCCAAAAGTGCTTTTTTCAAGAGGCAACTGGACTTTTTTGGTTTCCAGAAAGTCCAGTTGCCTCTTGAAAAAGCACCTTTGGGAGAGAAGTCTCTTGCATTGCTTTGGAGTGGTCAAGGCACATGATTGCTCACTGATAGTAAGATTTTTTAAAAAAGGAGGTGGGATGTGGATCCTCCAATACATTTTAGTTTTTTCTCGTGATAATAAGGCTTAGTAACATGGCACCAGGCTTGAAGTTTATTTAGATAACTGTGGTATGTACTAATTTTATTGTGATCCTGATATGCTTGGGAGGCTTGAACCTGGGTCCCCTATATAATTTGTTAATTTGTCTCTTTAGCTTAGTATTTTGTAGCCCAAATATGCCCATCCACTTTCTGGAGAGTTTAAATGACCACTCTGCTAAAGGGTTTCACTTCATAAGCAAGGATTGGCTGCTGATAGTTATCATTGCATTTTAACTATTTTAATTCCTCAAGGTGCTCTGGCACCCTGCCTGATTCTTAACTCCAGCTTGCAAGTATTTCTAATCTAATGATTGGTATTTAGGGCAACATTTTGCAAGCAAAGAAACTTTTTGTATTTTTATACAGATACTCCTTGACTTCCCAACAGTTCATTCAATGACCATTCAAAGTTACAATGGCACTAAAAAAAGTGACTTATGACTGTTTTCCATACTTACAACCATTGCAGCATCCCCACGGTCAAGAGAGGCCAGGAGAGGCGAACCACCCCTTGACGTGAATAATGTCGAATTGGCCATGCCCACCCTGTCACATGACCACCCAGCTGGTCATTAGCGCAGCGGTTGTTAAATTATTTGAATCCCACCACTGGGTAAATGAATATGGGTCAACCAACCTAGGAAAAAATTGAATGAGTATTCACTGGGAGTTGTAATGGTTAAATGGAGCAATAACATCTAGGGTTGAAAATAGTTCATTGACTTAACGCTAAGCTAATCAGATTATTATTAAAAACAATACTAAGTAACTGTCAATCTGTAGAAAATGTAGCAGCCTGGCAGCCCAGGACAAAATGGAATGAAGGATTTAGGGCAGCTCACCTCAGAACATGAAGACTACCTTCAGTAACAAAGTCTAGGCAATCTTTATTCTAACAATGATAAATAATTTCAAATTGTCATCTCTCCCATTGCCCTTCTTCCTGGGATGAGAGCTGCTCTTTATTATGAAGAATGTTATAAAATCCATACCATTTAAATAATTTAGAAGAATGTTAAAAATGAACAAAGGAAAAAAGCATCAGATCTTTCAGTATTAAAAACTAAGTCTTTTGGGTGGATGTGGGGAAACGGGTACTTATCACTTTGTTATATAGCAGATGTAACACTATTTTTACATTTTATGCTTTAAACATCATTTTTTTCCATTTGGAGGGGAAGCATTATTTTACAACATCATCCTTATTTTACTTAATTTTCTGCAATTGTTGTGGATTGCACAAGTCTTATTTCAGAATGGAAACTGTAACTGAGATTCAGGAAATTAAATCTGATTTTCAGTTATCTTTAAACTTTTAAATAATAGAATAAGTAAGTTGAAAACTACTCAACCGAAGACTAAGTGCAGAACCTATTTGATTTAGGCAGATGTCTCTTTTTAAAATATCATTCCAATGATTAATCTTTTAAGGTGAAGCAAAAAAAAAAAAAAAAAAAAGCAAACCGAAATTAAAAAGTACTGTATAACAGTTGTTATTACTACTACAACTACAACTACAACAAATCTGATCATATTTCCAATATACAGTGTTAAGTTTGTACATGGCATTTGGTCAAGGAATCTGTAAACATTCTTGTAGTTGAAGAAATGAAGAAAACTTCATTGATAAACATAGCATTTTTGACAATATGTGTAGGTCTTTTCATTTTCAATTAAAGCACAAAAATAACAAAAAGCCATAAAACTGGGAACATCCCTAATGAATTTGAAGATAGATGTTTAGCATGGAATACACCAGTATCTTAAACTAACTTTAATGGATAATTAACTTAAATTGATAATTTAAGACTGTTACAAATTTGTGGGTGGAATAACCTAAAACCTCATTGGCAGACTCTTTCTTTTAAGAGTCCACAATAAAAGATATTTATGATAGTCTGCCATCACCCAGGTAGTCTCTTGGCACATATTACGTAGTTTGTACAGCTGGCATGTTCTGCAAACCCTCCTACCAAAAGGTTCCTCCCTTAAATCCAGCCTTAGGAAAAAGAGCTCATTGCAGAGATTATGGCTGGAGAAAGATAATCTGGACCTCCTGATTTAATGTTGACATGAAGGGCTCTTTTGCTGTGGCTGATTCTTTAAGCACTCTTGTCAGTTTTGTAGAATATGGAAGATAAGGGAAAGCTATTCTCTTGGGATTGACTGACTCTCCTTTCAAGAAAAATGGTCCATCTTTGCTATCCTCGGCCTAGAAATAAATGAAAAATGGCTAATGATACCTTCACAATGATGTTCTTCTGTAAATAGGGATACTTGAGGTAGGTGGGTTGGAAAACAAAGTTGAATTTTCTGCATGGAATCAATTTATCATATGTTTTAGGGGGCACTAACACCACAGATTTGTCACAAAGTTACTCGGTTCTAAAGCTGATAATAAGGTTTGAATAAAATGAAAATAATGGTTATACAGAAACATCTTACTTTAATCTTAATTTGGGAGAAGTAGATCTAGAAGGAACAGCATAAGGTGGCAAAATGTCTTGATTTTCATAGCCATGATAGTATCAATTTAAAATGCTCAAATGAAACGAAAGAAAATATAGCTGATAATATTATCAAAGAGATAAAGAAAACCCTTCCTGGAGTTATAAGAAATATAAACATTTTATAAAGTAGACCATAACCTACTACTAGATAAAGTAGAAAAATGTGGGTTAGACAGCATCACCACCAGATGGATTCATAACTGGCTGACCAACCGCACTCAATGTGTAGTTATCAATGGAACTGCATCTACATGGAGGGAAGTATGCAGTGGAGTACTCCAAGGCTATGTTTTAGGCCCAGTATTCTTCAACATCTTCATCAATGACTTGGACGAGGGGATAGATAGGAAACTCATCAAATTTGCAGATGACACCAAGCTGGCAGGAATAGCCAACACTCCAGAAGATAGGCTCAAGATACAGAAGGATCTTGACAGACTTGAACATTGGGTGCTATCTAAGAAAATGAATTCAACAGTGAAAAAAGCAAGGTTCTACATTTAGGGAAGAAAAACAAAATGCACAGGTACTGTATATGTGGTACCTTGCTCAATAGTATAACTGTGAGAGGGATCTTGCAGTCCTAGTGGACAACCATTTAGATATGAGCCAGCAGTGTGCAGCAGCTGCCAAAAAAGCCAACACAGTTCTGGGCTGCATAAACAGAGGGATAGAATCAAGATCACGTGAAGTGTTAATACCACTTTATAATGCCTTGGTAAGGCCACACATGGAATACTGCATTCAGTTTTGGTCACCACGATGTAAAAAAAATGTGGAGGTTCTAGAAAGAGTGCAGAGAAGAACAACAAAGATGATTAGGGAACTGGAGGCTAAAACATATGAAGAACGGTTGCAGGAACTGGGTATGTCTAGTTTAATGAAGACAAGGACTAGGGGAGACATGATAGCAGTGTTCCAATATCTCAGGGGTTGCCACAAAGAATAAGGAATCAAACTATTCTTCAAAGCACCTGCGGGTAGAACAAGAAGCAATGGGTGGAAACTAATCAAGGAGAGAAGCAATTTAGAACTAATGAGAAATTTCCTGACAGTTAGAACAATTAATAAGTGGAACAACTTGCCTGCAGAAGTTGTGAATGCCCAACACTGAAAATTGTTAAGAAGATGTCTGAAGTGGTGTAGGGTTTCTTGCCTGGGCAGTGGGTTGGACTAGAAGACCTCCAAGGTCCCTTCCAACTCTGTTATTCTATTCTATTCTAAACCATTGCAGAAATAATGGCCGAGAGACAAAGCTGAATCCTGATGGTAATGCATGGAATGGGTCACAGAACAACACAGATGAGCCACCATTATTTCATATTATCTTCTTGCTCCTTCATCATTTGACCATGGTTAGGAAGAGTTTTCTGCCAGTATAAATTTATGATTGGAGAGCTTGGATGGACAAAGATTGGGCAGGAGCTCTCCTTGAATAAGGAATTTTCTGCATGGCAGCATAGCTGAAGCTTGCCACCACCGAGACAAAACATTTTGTGTCTTCACAACCCCTCCAGTCATTTATTCAATTTGTAGAAGCAGGACAATCAACTTTTAATTAAGGGTTTTCATTACAATTTAATACTTTCTATTATCCCAAGAAATTCAGGATTCTGCACAGTGCTTTCGCTGCCTTTCATTTATCCGCTCAATAACCCTATGAGACAGGAGAGAAACAGAAAAATCAATTGTCTTAATATCAGTCTGAATCTCAATGGCTGGATATAGTCTAAAATTGAATTTTGTCAGACCAACTTTGATCCTAGTGATTTCA
The DNA here is from genome assembly GCF_059756535.1 of Pantherophis guttatus. Taxonomy (NCBI): domain Eukaryota; kingdom Metazoa; phylum Chordata; class Lepidosauria; order Squamata; family Colubridae; genus Pantherophis; species Pantherophis guttatus. Next base: position 168,259,430 of record NC_142065.1, on the reverse strand, counting down.
CTTGCAATCTGTGGCATCCTATTGTCTCTTAGGAGACATTGGTTCATAAGGCTATATTGTACTTGGCAAAAGGGTGAAACCTATATTGTTTTTATTTATAGAATGTAGGCCAAAAACTGGTCCCCAAGAAGTAAAATTTTTATCTAGTGATGTCTCCTCTTTGCCTATCCATTTTGAAGGATCAAGTCAGAATCTCAAAAGCCTAAGAAATCTAAATAAAAGACAAAGTACTTTAGACCAAGCAATGCCCTGCAGGGATATCTAAACAGCAGGTGATTACCCTGGCCATATGTGTGGCAATTCTAGAATACAAAAAGGGCATTTAAGGATGCCATACTGGTCACTCCTCAGTCTTTCCATGCTTTCACAAGTTTAATGCTGAACCTTTGCATTATCTGAAAGTATTTTTGTTTGCTTTAATAAGCATTTAATGGAGCTCTTGGGAAAGTTAATGGAGTTGCCTTGGGGACTTGAATAACATCCCAGTATGTTCCGCATAAATTTACTTTAGCTGCAGGTGAACAAAAAGTTATGTTAAGCAAGAAAAAGGAGCCAACAGCTGCTGAATCCCTTTGGATAGCCTAGGGACAATTGGCTACCAACTGGCTTGCAAATTCTTATCCTCATCCAACCTACAAGGGGAAACAAAGAAATACAGGTTTGGTTTTACTTTCTAAACAGTTCTCTCCATTTAAAAAAAAAAGCAATTGTGAATAATGATGGTAATTCTTAGAAAGGCTCAGATGCATCACATTTTCGTTACCTCTTTGTTGCTGGCTTCCTTCCTTTTCTTTAAGAAGGAAACTTTATATTTTACTGTCTTATTAAAGAAATGCATTTTGGAAGTCTGCCACTATTAACAGCATCCAATGAATTTAGGATTGCTGAAATGCAGTTGAAGATTTAATTCTGCTGAGTTCAGCTCTGATCTGTAGTAAAAACTGTAACCTTAGATTAAATGTTTAGCACTAGATATTGCAATTGCTGTTCCGTGTCATAAATCCTTGTGTCTATTGCTGTTCTGGACATCTCTCTGAGGATTTAGTCTCTGTAGGTAATACAATGTTGCTGTCAACTGAATCTCTTTTCTGTTCTGGAGATGTGCTTGAATGTCTTAGAGCTGCAAATCTAAATATATGGAAAAATACTGACTCATTCTATAGTATATTTGTATTTGTATACCTAGGTGTGTGTATGTGTGTGCTATAAAGCTAATCAAGTAAATTCACTAACTATTGGACAAGGTTTCCCACAAACTGTAATAGAAAATCTATTGGAGTGGATAGCTCTCTCTATTTTTTAATTATCATGTGTGACCTTCCAAGATCACCAGTGATAGATCTGAACCCTCCTAAGAAATAGTAGTTCAAGGGATAGGATTCTAGACAAGGCCATATTTCTACAACAGAAGGAATAGGGTACTAATTGTCATTATTATTATATTTGTGTGCATGTTTAGTCCTAGAACTATTAAAAACCGCCATATATTGGAAGTGTAATCAGATACCAGGTTCATATTAGCATATGTGGTGGACATGCCCAAAGGCAAAAAAAAATATTGGATTAAAATACATACTTGGTTAGAAAAAATGATAAAACAACACATAGATTTGAAACCATAAATATTTCTGCTAAGGATACTACCAGAACAGTATAAGAAAGGGAATACATATTTAATTTTGCAGGTAGTAACAGCAGCAAGAATAGTGTTTGCACAACAATGGAAAAATGAAGAGGTCCTGACAGACGAAAGTATAATAGAAAAAAAAGTATTAGAATGTGCTGAGATGGATAGATTGACACTTAAGATAAAAGAAAAGGAAGAAACAGAAAACTTTTTAACATGGGATATATTTTACCAATGGTAAACTAACAAAAACAGAGGTTAGAATTTTAAAAAAATTTAAAGAGGTAACAAAAAATTGTATTTAAAATATTGTAAGATGGACAAACTAATTGTTTTATTATTTTATGATTAATATTGATATGTTTATTAAGATTACTAGTATGATTATGGTTATTGTTCTATTTTTACTCAAAATTAATTATGCCCAGGCAACATGTTCTTCAGATAGACATGGAATTTTTTATGTTTTTAAAGAAAAAATGTACCAATCTATATATATAAAAGCAAAAACCACTCATGCTGTAATCACGAAATCTCCAGAACTGTAAAGCCTACAGACTTGAAATTTGCCATGTATATTCCTCTTGGCTTCTAGGTGCTCACTAAGAAACGATTTTTTGAAATGACCATCAGAACATTAATATTTCCTATATTTTGATTAACACGCTCTGATGCTAAGGAGTTCTACTCCTCCTCCCCACCTGAAAAGAAATCTGTTCCAAATGCAAAACACAAGCAGAGGAGAGGAGTTTCACTTTTAGTTTTACTTTCACAGCAGCAACCAGGGGATAGGAAAGGGGAGGCTTCTGTGGGGCAAGTCTGAGGGAGAGAAGAGGATAGGATAGGCCTCTGTGCGGCAAGCCTGACAGAGAGGGGGTAGGATAGGGGAGCTTTCTGTAGGGCAAGCCCAAGGAAGAGAAGGGGACAGGATAGGAGAGGCTTATGTGGGGCAAGGCTGAGGGAGAGAAGGGGAGAGGAGAGGCCAATCGTAACTACTCATTAATTTTCAAGCTATATCAATTTATCAAGCCCGATCACATAGTTTCGTAGCGAAGCACAGGTATCCACCTATAAAACATATATTCAAGAGCCGCTATATACTACATCTGTCTAGACTTGCAGCAGCTTTCCAGATTTTCAGGAGAATCTTCCCTTCCCCTCCTCAAAAAAAACAAACAAACAAAACCTCAAATGTGGCTGGACATGTGGGAGATTGAATCTGGAACTTTCTGCATTTGAAACATCTGCTGTAGTACTGGACTAGAATTGACAAGGCTACATGCTAGAATGGCAGTCTAAATATCAATGCAAAAGTTCTCTAATAAATGAATACTGTAGATTTTTTTTAAAAAAAACTTATCTCACAGGAGAAATCATTTATATAATTGTAACATGTAATTAGTTGAAAATGCTAACCTTTTACAGGTTGCTCTGGAGAAAACATTGCTGAAATTATCCCTACTAGAATTTGTGGCTACAAACTTAAGTAAGATCAGTGTAATAAAGCAATACTGAAAAGGAAAAATGTGTACATCATCATTGCGGAAAACATTTTAAAATTATTTCTTATTTGCAGTTCTGTTATTTGTTAACATTTCTGTGGACTTGTTTTAGGAGTTTCCCATCCTTTGATACTTTAATCTTTTGAAACTGGGCATTTGATTTACACTTACTTACTTACTTACTTACTTACTTACTTACTTACTTATTTACTTTATTTATATATTGTGAGAACCACTCTAATTATTGCATTCCTATTAAGTCAAGTTCAAAGCATTCCCACAGCCCCTTGGCTGAACCCACTGAATTGTTCCCTATGACCTTAAATATTCGCAGTCCTCTATAAGTCACTGCATTTCTCCTACACTTTTGACTAATGGATTAATCCAAAAGATATAATCGCAAGATTTTCAGATTATTCAGGAAAAAGGAAATGATGAAAATAATTCAGAGTTATAGCACCTTTTTAAAAAAAAATTAGCAGTCAGCAGCAGATGGCATATAGGGCGCCAAACTATTGTCAAAGGAGAGTGTCACATAATAGCCTCTCCCCCCCCTTTTTTTTTTAACCAAAAGAACTATTTTTGGATCTGGGGAAAGGAGCCATTTTCTTGTATCCAAATCTATTTGTCCATATCCAAATCTAAAGCATAGATTGCATATAATGTTTTGCTTATCTCAGTATTGGTTTGCAGCCAAGATACTTTACATAACCAGTTACAATCATTTTCAGACACATGCTCACAGAGATAGAATTGATCAGTGAATGAGATGTGTTACCATTTTACTTTAAAAACTGAATCCTCTGTTTCTCTTCTATCCTTTTGTTGGGAGAAATGTCCATCTGGGTTCAGTTCCAAGTGTGGAGAAAGACACTAGAAACACGGAGGCTATTTAGAAAGATGGTTTAATGGTGGACAGGACCACATGATTTGAGGTCCTGGCAAAATGAGCACATGGGGGAGAGAGAGAGAGAGAGAGAGAGAGAGAGAGAGAGAGAGAGAGAGAGAGAGAGAGAGAGAGAGAGATTTATATCTTCTCTTGGGCCCCGCCTTGGAGCTTACTGTTCCTGTGTAAGAAATGTATTCTAATTGGTTGTCAGATTCCCATGGGGCCATGCAGGGGTAACTTTCTAGGTTGTCTTGATTCCCAAACTTGGTTGAATCTTGCTGAGTGATGTAATCTTCCCAGGTGCCATGTGGTGAGATGGGCAGAGAGCTAATCCTATTATGTCCTGAGGGTGAAGGTCTTTTGTGTTTTAGATAAGCTAGTCCAGCCTTCCTGGGGCTATTAGCAAGGTGGGGACTGCTTTCCAAAAGCATGTTTCTCCTTTTCTCATCCAGGGAGGTATAATATTCTGCCTTTTTAATATTTCCTAAAATATTTCATTCTTCTAGGAGAGTGGTGGGTGCTAACTTTCTATACTTTGCATCCCGTTTTCATTGTATATTTTTCTTTATTACCTTAATTTCTGTTATTCCAATCTCACCACTCAGGTAAGCATCTAACAATTTAAAATGGCAACAAACTATTGAAAAGAAATCAACACAATAAAAAAAAAAGTCATACTCATCCCATCTATGCTTCCAAAGCATCAAAGGCCCATTTCACAGGAAAGTTTTCAGAATTTCTGAAGCAGAAGAGTCCAAACCTATTTTGTGTGTGTGTGTGTGTGTGTGTGTGTGTGTGTGTGTGTGGTGGTGGTGGTGGTGGTGGAATGGTGTTATAAGCTGTTAGAACTACAACAGTAAATATCTTGCCCACATAATACTCACTTCATATGGGAACAAACTCTGAGCTCAGCCTCTCTTGAGAACCTAAAAAGATGGGCAGACTTATTTTAGATAAGTTGGTCCCTAAGGCAACCTGGTGTGATGCCATGTAGGGCTTTCAAGGTGATAAGCAGCTTTCTGAATTGAGCCCAGAAGCCAATTAGCAACCAGCACAACTGCAAAATATGTGTTATCCTGCAGTAGCAGGATCCATTTGCCAACAGCATGGCTGCTGCATTCTGTATCTGCTGTAGCTTTCAAGTCATTTTGAAAGGCAATTTTATTTAGGCCACATATACTTTCAGCCAACTGCCTGTTGGGGAGAAAGGCAGGCACCTAGAAGATATAAAAGGTCACCGTTGCCCTAAATTGCAGAATTTTTTGTACATTCAAATATCCTGGAGCAACAGGGATATAGCATTAGTTGTCCCATGGCATTGCCAGGTATCAGTTAGTGTACTAGGAAAAAGTTAGGATTGTCCTTAGATTTCTTGCATTTTGTTTGGATTATGCTTAATTTCAGCCTGGTACAACCATGACATACAAATACTATTCTAGATAGTATTCTGATCACACACTATGGGCATTTTCCATAACATTGGAGATGGAAACATGATTTAGCATGGGATTGCATTGCCCCACAAATTACTATAATTGCTTGGCTGAGTCGGGACCTTCCTCCAGTCAAGTGCATTTCAAGGGATGGCAAAAACATGATTCAGGAATGCATGGATTCAAAGTAGGTGGAAGAATTTTATGTGGCCAATATTTTCTTTCATCACCAATGCAATTTGCTGCAAAACCAGACATGCCACGTAGTCCACTTAGGCCAATAGCTTTCACTCTTTCGAGAAACAAGGGTAAAACAGAAGAGCAAACAAGATATGAAAAAATGCTGAAATTAAGGCTAGACATGAGAAGTTGACATGCCTAGATGCAGAAAGAGGGGGAGAGAGAAAGCTTTATTAGGCATGGAGAGAAAAGAGGAATAAGAAAAGGAGCTGCTTTTGAGAAACGGTCATCTACTGACACTTTTCAAAATACATGATCATTCGGTCACTTAAATGTTCAACCTATTGAAGACATCCATGAAAGATGGGGCTGGTAAAAAAAAGATTAAGAGAGTAGATATAAATAAAAAGGGAATTTTAGTCATGCAGTTGTGTCTTCCATGTTAACCTTTTTTATCCCTCCCACCTATTTCTGCAAATCCAATCATTAAGTTAGGAAATGACTTGAGCAATTATGGTAACTTTTTCTATGGCTGTGGGAATTTACAGTGAGTCAAAAAGAGGTGGGTTTCAGCAGGTTCTGACCAGTTCTGGAGAACCGGTAGTGGAAATTTTGAGTAGTTCAGAGAAGCGGTAGTAAAAATTCTGACTGGCCCCATCCCCCATCTATTCTCTGCCTCCCAAGTCCCAGCTGAGGAGGAAATGGGTGTTTTGCAGTATCCTTCCCCTGGATTGGGGAGGGAATGGAGATTTTACAGTATCCTTCCCCTGCCACACCCACCAAGCCACGCCCACCAAGCCATGCCACACCCACAGTAAAAAATGTTGAAACCCACCACTGGAGTCAAACCATGGCATACAAACCCAGAAAGGAAAATTAACTTTCCCTTCTGGCCTCAGGATGCAGAATAGAATCCTAGAACAATCCACTAAAATGGGGCTACTCCAAGATCTTTTTTTAAAAAAAATCTCTTAAGTGTTGGGAGATGTAAAATGAGATTTACAGGAACATGGGGGTGATTAAGATTTCTCTTGTCCCTATCCCATAGAGCCTATCTAATCTAATCTAACTGGAAGACCACTAAGAAACTATGCTTAAATATGATAAGTTATATGTTGTATGTTGTGTAAATGTCCAATATGTGTTTTAATAAAATTATAAATTTAAAGATTTCTCTTGTCCCTATCCCATAGAGCCCTATCTAATCAGGCATCCACAGACTGATCAATTAAAAATATGTAAATAAATAAATAAATTCTGGCAGTTGTTAATAGGAAGGAGGTTGAGATAAGCCAAAACAGTTGCTCCATATTTCACCAGGACAGTCAGCATCAGCTACTATAGGACTAAAATTCATTTTCTCAAAAGCTGCAGATTCTGTTTGGCATAGTATACAAATCAGTCTTGTTCCTTAAGGTCAATGCTTCTTCCGCCATTCCATTTTGTGGAACCAGTGTAAGTAATGAATTTGGAATATTTTACATTCTAAAATAAAACTGAATCATGTTTTTTTTTCTTGCAGGAGTTGGATATTGTACCACTCTGAGGACCCCTTTGAAGGTGCATATATGTGGGGGAGGGTGTAGTAGAGCTAAGACACAAACACAGATCTGACAGAGCTTCAGCATACTACGAGCTTTTAGTAAAATGGCATATTATTTGTATCAGGACATGGACTGTGCCATATAAATCATAATTGATGCTGTCTTTTTTTTTTTAAAAAAAAAGTCATTTCTAGAATTCATCAGCAGCATTTGCATTAAGTTAGATCCATTTGAAATTAATAGGGCTTGTGTTAGTCATGCTGATGCCTAATTTACTGATTTCAATGGAGCTTCTCATAAGTAATTTACCCTGAATGCTGCTCAATTAAAAAAAAAAAGAATGAATAAAAGAAAAAGAAAAGAGCAGAAACATTAAAAGAAAAATGCAGAACTGGACAGCAATAAAATCTCAGGCTATTATACAGATGGCAGGTTAAACTGAAGTGGCCTTTTGCATTTATAGTTCATCTCTCACAAGGCAAAAAAAAAAAAAGGAAACAAATTATTGTCCAGAGGATATTAAGGACACATATATATAGGGCAGGGAAGGAGAGGGACTGGATGCTATGTATCTTAAATCATACATCGCCCTGCTCCCTTATTCCTCAGTGCTTGTAAAAACAAATCTTCTCCTGGATCTGCAATTCCAACACTGTGTGGCTCTGTTAACAGTCTTGCTCTCAGATGATTAGAGCCATGGTGGTTTGTTTGTTTGTTTGTCTGGCATTGCTGTTCTCTCATCCTCACTGAGTAAAATTAGCAAGGGAACAAATTGTATCTATGAAGCATCAAGAAAGCTTCAACAGTATCTTTTTCTAGGCTCAATGGACCTTTTCTGCAGTTTTAGCCTAAACTATTACCAAGGTGCTTCATAGATAGATAGATAGATAGATAGATAGATAGATAGATAGATAGATATTGAGATAGAGATATATACAGCTACACACACACACACACACACACACACACACACACACTCACACACACACTTGTGTGATCAGGATATTAAAATCAGCAGCTGGCCATTTCATTTTAGTTAATGTTTAGATGTTTCTGTGGTTTTCCCCAGGGGGTGCACTCAACTGTCCCCACCAGTGGGACACTGCTTTTAGTCCATGGGGTTTTTGTTTTTATTTTAAATGTTAGCCCTACTTCAGTTAGGGGCTCCTGCTGGTTTCAGCTTTAATAGCAAATTGCTCTGCAACATCTCCTAAAACCCTCCTATAAATATTTTCTTTCTCTCTCTTTTTTTTTTAAAAAAAATATTTATTTATTTATTGCCATTCATGCAACCTGTCCAAAACACCAGAAAAAAAAATCAGTCAGGAAGCTTCCATTATTTCTTAATACCATACCTGCTTCGGTTAAGTGCTAGAGTTCTTTATTTGCACATTTTTTTATTCTGGAGTCTTTGGTACTGAGCTTGGTTTGCTTGCAGGCATTTCACAACCTAACTAGGTAACATCATCAAGATGAGTGAGTGTGGAGTCTTCTCTCTGTTTTCATACAGTAGCTTGTCTTGCCAATGTTGGGGGGGGGGCTTTTCTTCTTGGTAGTTTAGATCTGAGTGGTTAGGTGTTTTTTGATGTTAATCTCTACTTATCTGTGTGTTGGTTGCTGAAGAATGGGATAATACTCTACTATAGAGTACTGAGTGACTCAAGTGTATTTAGTCTTCCTTTGCTTGTATAGCCATTTAAATTTTGCATAATCATGAATGTCATTATAAGAAATTCACCTTTCAAGCATCTCACCCTTCAGATCCCATGGAAAGCTTAAATATCAAATTCCTTCACTATTTTACCTGTTACCTGGGATGGTAACTAAAGAACCTTTTCTTTGTATCCCTGTTTAAACTTTTAAAAAGTAATTTGAAGTTATTTCTTCATTGTCTCTTGAAATTTAGTTTGATTTGGTCATTGTACAAATTACATTTCTCCATTTTTTTTCTTGAAATAAATGTAACATGATAATCTGAAAATATTTAATAACATTAAGATCCGTAATTAGAATCTTAATCATTTGGTATGAGATCCACCTGTTTCATTAATTCTGAAAGTCATCTCGATTTACATTGCAAACTCTTTAGATCTGCAACTTTATTTGTATGGTGCCATTTAAATAACTTGTAGCAAAACGAGTACAAGTTAAAAGGAATTGCACTGATTGTGAACCAAATGTGCATGAGAAACCACATAAAGCATAATGTCAGGGTAAATATGGATGCTTTCTTTCTTTTAGATTTAGACCAGAAACACTATACACAAAATAACTTGAGAATATAAGATCTTTCAGACGTTTGTACTTGTGTAAAGTCATTCTGAGGATAAAATTACCCAATAGCTATTTTTTGAAGACACCATGTTCTTAAAATTTCAAATGTACCAACTACCCCAAGAACATTGGAAACCCCTGCCATTACCTACCAGTAATCTGTTTTACTGTCACATTTCATTGCATTTGGAAAGCTTTGCAACCTTATCTATCTTTTCCCACACAACACTATCTCACACACAGTGTTCCAAGCAGGAGATTTCTTAATAAGATCCTCCTCAAAAAGAAAAAAAAACAGATTAAAAAATAAAAAATGCTAAGATTCTTTTTATAATGAATAATTTTGGCCTTCATGAAGTTATGATAGGCTCACTGAAATTCCATTTCACAATTAAAACACTTACTGTCCTCAATAACATCTCCACTTCATTACTGATTTGCTTATTTTTCCCGCTAAATGTTGTTCCTATTTATTATTTATTATTTCTATAATTTACCTGTCTCAGCTACCTCTCCTTGGTTCTTCCCTGTTGCATTCCAAGATGAGACTATCTATTTTCAACTTCTAATTCTGATCATTTGTCCTTGGCATCAGATAACATTTCTATTCTCAGGATGCTTTTAGCCAAATATCTTGTCTATATAAAATGTACTGAGGGATTCTTGCAGTTCTCCACTCTATTTTATTCCTTCTCAGAGATTCCCCTCCCCTTTCCATACTAAGCAATTACTCTTATTAATTATTCTGGCTAACAGTAATTATCAGCAGTATGCACCCCTAGTCACATTAATAACAGAGATCTCTAGGACACTAAGGAATTGTGTGGCAAGATTGACTTCACCATTTAGATTTCCAGTCTTCACAAAGCAAGTGAGGCAGTTTTGTTCCCTTGTCCACTTCATAAACATATTCACACTGGTATGGAAATAGCATTCTCAAATCAGTTATATTCACCATGCTGTATAAAGTACCAAAATATTAGATACCCGAGGCACTTACATTGTACACAAACAAGCATTTTTGTACACTGCTACAATAGATGCAAAATGATTGAAATGTAAACATTATCTCCTAACTATCTCTGATATCTATCATGCATACCTCTTTAAATTATCAGCATATTTGGAGTAAAAAGATCAAAGAAAATTGTCATGTACTGAGTCATCCTATTGGTTGATTTAACTCCATATTGCACATAGGAAGCAATAATAATTCTTCTACGTCTGAGTCTGGAATTTTTTCCAAGGGTACCTTGGATTGGTTTTTTTTGGGGGGGGGGGAAGGAATTCCTATTATAATTTTATTTTTCAAGGATTTAAGGTAGAATAAAAGGAATTTGAGTATGGTTTGGGCTATTTGTTATATTTGAATTTACATGGAGTGGTCATCCACAAGGAAGACTAATCTGTTTGGATTTACACAAGATGCTAAGGTATTAAGAATAGGTGGCTGAGTTCATTCATTATCTGGAGTGAATTCACCTTTGTAGTACCTCAAGATCAAAAGCTGTCATGTGAACATTTAAAGCATTTCATTGAAAGTCCAGTTAGCCAATTCAAATGAATAAAAATAACATCCATAGGATTCATTGGATACTTTCAAGGTTTTGGCAGACTAGACATCTCTGAAGGAACAAGGATAGCTATGCTATCTCTCTTCTAGGTAGAGGAAGTATTGTGAAATCATCCATTTACATTTTGGACAGCTGCACATCATGACTAGACACCAGAACAGAAGTTTTTGCAGTTAACTCATCAGTTGAGCAGCTGAGGGTCAAGGAATTTCAATGATTTATCCAACATTGACACAAGGTTCATATAAGTGGCACTTTCTTAAATACTTTTGGATATAATCAATTTACAATTGAAGAGATATTTTCTGAGTGGCAGGATAAGAAAATATGTGAGGACTCAACATTCTCAGCTATAAAGAGAAAAATTGTTTTAAAGAATTGAAAAGTTTTGACAAAGAACAAGGACTGGATGTAAGAAAATGTAAAATGAATAAGGGGAACAATCTTTTTAAAAGATTTTTTAAAATTGGAATTAAAATAGACAACTGAACGTTCCCTTATTACAATTGATGGATTTTACAAAACAAAAGATAATGGCAATATGACCCAGATTCTGATGAAGAGGATACAGTGGCAAAATTTGAAAAGGTACATAGAATAAATACAAGATTTGCAAAAAATAAGAAATGTTCCAAGGCATACTTTGCCAGAAAGGGATGCCTTACCATTTCTTGTCAGAAAGAAGACAAAGATCAAATCTTGCAGCAGCATTTTAATACATCACTGAAGATTGATAGTAGATTGTTCTTTTTAAACATTCCTATTAGAATCTTGCATGAGAGAAAGGACTATATTTTAGCCGAAAGATTAAAACAAAAAGATTCTATTCTGATGCGATAAATTGGAAGGCATGATTTTTATTTTTAAACAACAGACGTTTCAACTGAATTATGTCCAGAAAATGAAGGAAATTCTAGAAATAAATTAGAGAGGAATTGGAGAAGTTTCAAAAATAGCTGTCAGATAAAACTATACAAAAATGTCAGCAGGTGCAACCAGAAATTGAAAGGTATGACATTAAATTAAGGCACGATAGGTATCTACTTTTCTAAATTTTTGACATGATTGTGGATTTCAAATGCTTAACATGGAACTTAAATGGAGCAAATGATGGATCACACCAGATCACATTGAACCCAACGAACCTTTTGTATTTAGAACAGAATCAGATTGTTACACTGCAACAAAAGCAATTATTTTAATTTTTTAACAATGTAGTCCTATATGAGCATATATTTAGATTTAAGTATGTTTAATAGAGATATTTTCATGAAAGTATATTTCAATGGAAGTGTACTTTTTAATGACTTGGTAAAAATACATAAGACTGAACTATGAGTCTCCTTAATTGAAGTAATATATACATTAACTTGTTCTGCTTTATGCTTTTCAGGTGCAATTTTGCTATCAGTTATGGGCAGATGGTTTTATTGATTTTGAATGCATTTGTGCACAGCTAAGATCCAAAACATTATCCCTTTATTTTACATTGTTGTGTTTTGTCAAACTTTGCTTTTTTTTTAAACAACTACTTTTAATACAGATTTGCAAAGGAAGTCTAACAAGGAATATTTCATTCTTTGTAGGATGAAATTGCTTTCAGTTGAATTTCTGACAGACCTGTGAAGTTGGTTTAATAATATGCTGATGGAAATAGAGCATTCTGGCTACATTCCTTTGAAATCCAATAAAGCAGATGACTCCAAGCTGTAATGGAACTGATGTTGTCAAATGACTTTGCTTATTTGAATATGAGCATGGCTTGGATTATTGGGGGAGGAACAAGCAATATGTGATTGGCATAACTTTTGACAAGGGTCCTAGAATCCATCTGGTTTATGGCACTGATTCCTCCATATCCCTCCTGCTCCCCCTCCCCCACCTTATTTGCCCAAGATGATGAAAATATAATGTTATAGTTTAGCTTCTGGCTTTCTGCAATAGCAAACTGTCAGCAAGCATTCAATAGACACAGCCCTGGGTGTGAGTTTGTGAAAGCGAAATGTGCTCCCAACAAGTCCCTGCAACTACTGGTATGGGATGGGTGGGGGTGCTTTTGATTTTATTTTTAAAAAGTTCAGTTATAGTTGTTTCCAAGTCAGCTGCTCTGGAAGCCACTTTCTGAAAGGCACAAGAGACCTTGAAATGTGCAAATCTCTGGTGTGAAAGGAAAGAATTGTTCAAAGGACTTTTACAAAGCTTTGTGAACTGACCTTGATTTACCATCAGTGTGAACTGGATAGATGACTGTTATAATAAAAAAAACAAAGCAAGACATGGGGCATGTCATGGTAGTCAATTTCTACTTAATCTTCCTAGGATTAGTTTTGTTTACTTGTTTTTATTTAAATAAGCACCTCTAATATTGGGGGAATTAGTTCTCTCAGTGTGCTTCATTAGTGTAACTTACCACCACAAAGACTGGCTGTATTGAGAAAGATTGCACCATTATCAAATAATTAGGAATGCCTTAGCAGGTGCATACACTTACCTTTGCAATTAAATCCTTGTTAAAACGTGGAATTTCAGAGACTTGAAATGGTTTCTTGATCCCAGAGGATATAGCCCGGAAACTTATTCTATAAAGCAGAGATCATTTGGGAACAGCAATATCAAGCAAGGAATCTTCTTTTTCATGAGGTATTTATGAAGCACACATGAAATTTTTAAAAAGGCAGTTCCTAGTGCTCATATGGTCACTGTGCAAAGTTCTTGAGCTGATTTATAACCCTCCTACTTAAATGTTAGAAATCATTTTCCTTGAGGTTTCATTGAGGGGGTACTAAATAGTTGGTCTGAACTGATCACGGCAATATGCTAGTTATCTTTCATGGCATTAAAGTTTCTTGCATAGATAGCAAACACATACTTACACATATATTTCTGTGTAGTTTTCCTATTGCAATTATTTATTTTCAACAAAGCATTTGTTAATTATAAAAATATTGCCCAATATTTATTGGCTTTGATTTTATATGCACTTAGAATATCTAAAATCATTTACATCAATATATAACTGCATAGGAATAAATATACTGCTTTTGACCTTTTGTGATGTTATTTTGCATATGTAACATTTAGTCTGCAACCATATGTTGCTTTTAACTACCTGAGAACACTTCTGGATAAAGAAAATATGCAGTTTATTAGCAAATTGGCATGAAAGATTGGCATATATATTTCTGTATGCAAAGAATTTGATTTGTGGAAAGTTGCATATAATGATGTTTCTATAATGGTGTTATGTTTTCTGTGGTGAAATATTTTCTGTAGAGGGATACAGCAAGACATAAACTTTTATGAACATGGTGGAAGTCTCTTCTACTGTAGTCCTATCTTCAATTTCATATGTATTTATTGCTGCAGAATTTCTATTGCTTAATCTAGCATACAAGATTATGATCCATGAACATTCAGTATATTCAAACAATTAATAAAACTGCAAAACAAAGAACACATTTGCCATAAAGAAAGATGAACTCACTCATATCTATTGCAAAGGCAGAGTGTGACAGAGGGATGTTAAAAAATCTACACTATGAATTATTGTAATTAAATTACTTAAATGTTTAAAATTAATTTTTAAATAAAAGGAATACAAACATTTTGTTTTCCCTGCAAAGTTAAGGGGGAGAAAAAACTCCCAAAATTACAATTTAGAAGAAAATGAAGTACTCTCATGAAGATTGGAGATGACTTTTTAAGTCAGTTCCACAGAAGTTTAATGCCATAATTCAAGATGACAGAAACTACTGCCAAGGAAAAACAATTTTCTTCCATTTTTTTTTTCTACCGGGCCTATTTCTGTTTGATGAAAGAGATGGCAATTGAAATATTTCCAAAGTGAGAAGGCTTTCAGAGAAACATTGACATCTTCTCATAGGTGGATTTTGTTTTTGGGCTTTCTTGCTGCCAGGAGATGCACATGAATCTCCTGTCTTTCATTGTTCAGGAATCTCTCTGAGAGCTGCACTACAGCCTCTCTGGCTTCCCAAGGGAAAATGTAATGAGCAAATTCTTCCCATTGTACTTTTCTAACAGTGGTGCAACTGTCATTGCCCTGCCCAAGGGGAATTCTCTGGAGAAATTATCCACCCAATTTCTCTGCTTAACTTCTTGATGGGGCTTTCTAAGAAGCAGTTTATGTTTAATTTGCCTAAAGAAACAACTTTGATTGTAAACGTAAAGATATGTTATTTTAATCCACTTTATTTGACATTGCTGGAGAATGATAAGTTGGTGGATCAGAGAGCTGATCCAAATAAATGAAAGCATGAAAAAATGTTTTTATTTGCAAATGTGCGTGTTCCTCAACGCATCAGACACGTACAGAATTCTTAAAATATTATGGGAGACTTCTCAGTTCTTAGTCTTTTGTAGAGGGATGAGCCAATTTTTAGAATGAGATTTTTTAGACAAATTGAGTTAGTCTTAGAAAATTAATTTAGAGAAATCTACAGCAATGTGGGTAGGAGGATGCACCAATTCTCTACATAATTTGAATAAATGGGACGTGAGATGGCTCCTGAGAGCAGCACTGACAGCCAAAAGAATTATACTGATGGACTGGCAAAGAAAAATCATGCCATGAGTTGATTTATGGCCTATTGCCTTTCTGGATATAACTAAGTGGGAGAGAAGTCCCTTTATTTGTGCTAATAAAATGGACATCAGTTCTCTCACACAAGTATAATTTCAGAGCTAGTGGTATGAAAAGCTGGCATCTAGGATTTTTTTCCTCCACTCTTCCATCTCATGTGTGCCCTTGTGGTAGTCTGTTTTAGTTGACATTAAAATATTAAATGTCAAAACCAAAGCCCATTTCTATGTCACTTTATGAGCCTTTTCTTAAAATCAAGCCTCATTATCCACATTGTCAGTCTTAAATGGCTGATCATGAAAACATATATTTTTATTTCTCATAGTTATTATAACATTTGGAATGTGCGTTTTTCTACATTAAATATCTGCTCCAGGTATTATTATTTTTTTGCTCCTAAAACTATTTTACCAATTGGGCCGATGGCTTAGAGGAAGAAATGAGAATATTAGTAGACCTGTCAGAAATTATTTGGAAGAGGTGCCTTGGACTTCTCAAATTTTCATCAGATAGTTAGCCCTTTTTTCCCCACTGTCTGCATGAACTTAGTCTACTACCACTTTAAGAGTCATTTTAATGAACTGAATCCTTAAAACAGCAGCAGCAAGATGTGCCTGGTTTAATTAATAGCAAAGAATGATGTGCAGACACAAGGTCCAATAATTCTCAGTGTGCCCAATCATAAATATTAGTGTCCTACACTTTAGAGTTATACATGTGTTTATTTTGGAATACTTTATTTATGTCTTTGAAAATTTGGGATCAAGACTCTTTGGAAATTAGATTTATTCTATCTCCTTCATCCAAATGACTATTACTTTCAGGAACTGTTATTTCCTAAAAAATGGAATCTCAGTCTATGGCAACCTTTTTTCTAAGCAAGGATGGAATTTTTTTGCCGAAAACAAAAGCTGTTCGTTTTTTATTCTATCATATTGGCACTGTTAACTACCAAACCAGGTTAAGGCTTGATATTAGAATATATACCCTTAAATAACTTGATTGCACAAGGAATGTTTAATCCAGTGGTGAAATCCAATTTTTTTTACTACCGGTTCTGTGGGCGTGGCTTGGTGGGCATGGCAGTAGAAGGATACTGCAAAATCTCCATTCCCAACCCACTCTGGGGCCAGCCAGAGGTGGTATTTGCCGGTTCTCTGAACTACTCAAAATTTCCGCTACCGGTTCTCCAGAACCTATCAGAACCTGCTGGATTTCACCCCTGATTTAATCCGACAAGATCTGTTCTTGGTAAACTCATTCTGATTCTAATTATTATTGTGTTTTTAAAATGTTTATAAAAAAACCACTTTTTGATTTGCTCTATGATCTTATCCGTTGTCTATATCTTTCTAAAATATCTTTTTCCAAACAGCTTTTAAAACTATTCTCATTTTGAAGAGTGTTTTACTGTATGCATAACTTAGAACCTACGGCTGTATAATTTGGGCTTATCTTGAAAAAACTAAGAGGAGCCCAATGTGGTTGGTACTTGAATGGGAGACCACCCAGAAAGATTACCAGGGAAATCTCACATTTGTAGAAAAGGCTAAGAAGTTGAAAATAGCATCCTCACCAGAAGATTAACAAGAGGGCTTTCTTGTTGTTGCCAAAAAAAGGCAAATGGATGAACCTCAGGGACTGAGAGTCTGAGGTTCAAGGGAATCTTTACCAGAGATGGTATTCAGCCAGTTTTGACCGGTTCTGGAGAACTGGTAGCAGAAATTTTGAGTAGTTCAGAGAACCTGCAAATACCACCTCTGACTGGCCCCGCCCCCATCTATTCACTGCCTCCCAGCTAATCGACTCTCAGCTGATTGGCTGGGTCTTCTTTTGTTGCCCTAGACACGGAGCTAGAAAGCAGGATAGTGGGGTGGGGTGGGAATGGAGATTTTACAGAATCCTTCCCTTCCCCTGAGTGGGGTGGGATGGGAATGGAGATTTTGCAGTATCCTTCCCCTGCCATGCCCACCAAGCCGAGCCACGCCCACCCAGCCACGCCCACAGAACTGGTAGTTCCCACCACTGGTTACCTTTCAAGATGACATAAGGATCTACTGTTTTGAAGTGTTTTCTCTGAATACAAAGAACCACTGTCAGGTTATAATTTCAAGGGAAAAACAAGGAGCATCATAGTCCATCATGAGTGTTGTTTAACATAGCATCTTCCTAGTGCTGTGATGGCGAACCTATGGCACGCATGCCCCAGGTGGCACATGTAGCCATATTAGTGGGCACACCAGCTCAGCTCTGGGGTGCATGCACAAGCCAGCCAACTGATTTTTGGGCCCTCTGGGTCCACCAGAAGTAGGGAAACAGGCTGTTTCCTGCCTCTGGAGGGCCTGGGGGGGGGGAGGCCCATTTTTCTTTCTTACCTGGCTCCAGATCCTCTCTATTTATGTGGGAAGGGCAAAAACAGCCTTTCCACTCCCTTGGAGGCCCTACGGAGGCTGAAAGGGCCCATTTCCCGACTCCAGGGAGACAGGAAATGGTGTTTTTTTTGCTGTCCCCAGCCTCCAGAGACTCCTAGATAGGCTCCTAGAGACTCCTAGAGAGGCTCCTAGAGACTCCTAGAGAGGTTCTGGAGGCTGGGGACAGCAAAAAATGTCACTTCCTGTCCCACCAGGAGTTGGAAAATGGGCCCTTTCAGCCTCCGTAGGGCCTCCAAGGGAGTAGGAAAGGCTGTTTTCGCCCTTCCCAGATAAATAGAGAAGATCTGGAACCAGGTAAGAAAGAAAAATGGGCCTACCAGGCCATCATGTGCCAAAAGCAGGGGGGTGGGGGTGGTTGCGCGCACATGCGCGTGGGCATGTGCACGCGCGACCCTCCCCTGCCCCTCCCTCCTGGCACGCAATGGCAAAAAGGTTAGCCATCACTGTCCTAGTGTATTAAACATCATTCCTTGAAAGTGAAAACTATGCTGGTTAGGAATTGTAGAAGCCAAAGCCTAACATATCTGGAAAACATCAGGTTATTGAAAGCTACACTATGTATTTATTGTGCTTACTAATTATTCAATATTTTAAGCATGTTCTATAAAAACATATTAACAAAATTTGAATGCTTTTCATTGTAACAGGCTCGATGATGGCCATTTTAGCAGTCTTATTTCAATAAGAACGATATTACTAATGGATCTTTTTTTAAAAATCACTGCTTTTCTTTTAATTCTTTTTAAAAACACAGCATAGCAGGAGTAGGCGTCAACATACAACCAAAGTAACTTTTCTGGCTGCCAAAATCAAACTCTTGGAGAGTTCCGTGGTCATCTAGTTGCCAGATGTCTGGCTGTGCAACTCCCTGGCACTAAACTGAATGTAGAGACAGATCTATGGATGGGATCTATTAATGTTATAGTTACCATCTGACAACTATTTAATATCCACAGCCCAGTTTCTAGCAGGCAGGTGTTCAGATCACAAAAAGGGGAGGGAACACACTACCACAACTGGTAGTGCTAATTGATGAGAGTGCTGGCAGGCACAGCAGAGAAAACAGAAATGGCATTAACACAGAAAAAGAACCATTTCATTCCAGGAAATAGTACCTTTGCTTAAGACTATCTGAAATTCTTTGCAAATATAGGATCAAAGTTTAAGCCTCTTCTGGTTAACAACATGTTTCTCAAAGTGAAATTTCTAGAGCTCTTGGAGTCTACAAAGGCACCACTGGGAACTTTGGGACACAATGAATGGCTTATACTTTCTCATTGCCTCCACATACACATCCCATGCATTATAGGCCAAATGAAGACAAAGACCTTATACTCCTTGGGTCCTACAACATGACATTCTTTGATTGATGGAACCTAAAGCACATCCTTATGTGAGATCTAATACATTGGGTAAGACAACTGAAGACGGATGGTCCTTCTTCAAGTATTCTGGTCCCATGCAATGAAGGGCTTTATTGGTGACAATTAGCACCTTGAATTGCACTTAGTAACCAATGCAGTTCACATACCAAAAGTGTATACTAGGAAACACCCGTAACTGCCTACAATGAAGCATTTCAAACTGAGATGATATTAATGGGAGTTTACCAGTTTCTCCTTCTAGCTCAACTGACAGAGCTTTGAAACCTCAAAACTATTAAGAAGGGTAAAACTGCCTTCCTTTTGACATTTGTCTTGTCAACTCATGAGTGGCCTAGAGCAACAGGAAGAGAAATAGAATGTTAACTATACAATAGCCATAGCACTTAGACTTATATATCATTTCACAGTGCTTTGCAGCCTCTCTAAGCAGTTTACAGTGTCAGCATATTGCCTCCAATAATCTGGGTCCTCATTTTACTGACCACAGAAGGATAGAAGCTGAGTCAACCTTGAGCCCGGTGAGACTTAAACTGCCAAACTGCTGGCAGAAGTAGCCTGCAATACTGCATTTAACCACTGCGCCACCACGGCTCTTACAATGCTTCTGAATAAAGAGGTTCTGTGAAAGCAAATATCAAATTGTCTTTGTTCTTGTAGAGCAAGTTCAAGATGAATTCGTCCAATCCAAGGCTCTCATAACCACTAATTAGACAACATTCTTCTGCCAAGCATACACTAGGTTCATGTCCAATTGCTATCAGAAGAAATAGGGTGTGAGTTGATCCCATAGTCAGCAATTTCCAGAATTAATTTATTTCTGTGCAATATTGGATCTATTTAGGGCTAAATTGTTTTTGAGATTCCACAATGTATCACCTACCATCAACTCAGATAAGCATGTCCTAGGAACAGGCCTATATGTCAGCTGGTCCATAAAATGCTGCCCCCTGGGGGCCACAGATCAGAACTCTACTTAGCTGAATGATGCAGCAAGATTAATTTGCATATGTTACAGTGAATTAATACACATTACCATCCCAAAATAGAAAGTCAGTGAGGGACAGCATGAAACCAACTGTCCACATGCATCCAGAAAAGGATAAACCACCAAGAAGAGCACGTCTGATGGTCCTTGCAGGATCCTGCAATGAATGGCATCAACCTTTATTCACCTTTGGGTGTGTTTGGGAGTTTAATAGGCAAAAATGGATTGTTTAAACCTTAATAGAAGCATAAGGCACTGGTTCATCATTTCAGTAATGCAGAAATTTTGCCCTCAATGGGAAGTAAAGGCAATTTGGCTCTCAAAATCTCCTCTTCAGTGATATGTTGGCTCCTCTACTAAGTGACATGACATTTCTGAGCACATGTCCCACATTCCTCATATATACATTGGCAATGTTGATGAGAAAATATTTCATATTCAAAACCTATCTTAGGTGATTGCAGATTGTATACTTTTGAAGTTTTCTGCAAGAGCCATTTCTCCCCCTTAAAAATACAATAGATATATGAAAAAGTTGACATACTGTACATTTGTTCAGCTACTTGGTTGACCTATGAATTTGGTCATTTCATTTAGCAAAGTTTCCTGAGAATAGAGTGGATCATATTAATATAAATTGTAACCTGCTAACATTGTATTACTTGAATAAACAACAACAAAATACATGAATAAGTGATAGAGACAGACAGACAGACATACAGAGACACAATGGATTTGGGGAGTGGGGAGAAACTTTGGCAAATTGCTAGAAGAACTTTTTAAGAGATCATGAGATAAAAGGAGCTGAAAAGGGCCAAAATTGAGGAAAACTGAGCTACTAGCAAAGGTGAAAGTAGCACATATTCCAGCATTCTGTCTGGCCATTACAGCTTATTCAGGACTGCAAAAATCTTGCTTATGGTTTATTACATTTCAACTTACTTTATTGATTTTAAATAACTTTATCAGGCATAGCATAATTATACACGGCAATGCAAAACCTGTACGTAAGAAATGCAATTTCTCAGGAGACACAGAATATCTTACAGACTGCGTGGGGGTAGGTAGGGAAAGCATGAAATGAGATTGTGCAGATCAGTACTAAGATTTTGCTCTTCTAATTCAGCATGTTCAGGGTTTAGAAAGATCTCCCCTCCTCCCCATTCCCATCCCCATTTCTGGAGTCAAAGGTATTTCTTCAAACAAAAGCACTTATGTGGTAAACAGCAAAAGACCAGAGAATGGTAGTGTCTGTAAGCTTTGTTTGAAAAGCATCATTAACATTAATTTTGACAAGTAGCCTCTCCTTGGGGAGTCTGGGTTTCATTCAGAAGGCCTTTACTTATGCAAGTAATCCTTATTGATATGAAGACTCCTTGATTGTTCGGATTTGCCTAATCCTAAAATAAAAACACAGTTTTGAAGATGCATGATTTATTTAGGATTAGGCAAAACAAAAAGAAACAAAAGACTAAATTATTAGGAGTTATCAGAGGCCACAGTTACATTAATCTTTATATTCGGTAGTATGCTGTACAACAGGAACTGGGAACATGAGCCCAGCCTAATCTAGTTTGTGAAGCCTCAAATGAAGCCTTTTCCAAGAGTAACCCCATTTCTTTTTTGTCTTTTGGGGAAACTGGAATGCCCATAAAAATGCTCTGTTTTAGGCAACCTGCACAAACTGCAGAGGAAGAAGAAGCAAAGTGTCTGAAACTATAATACATTATAAATCATGACTAACAAACCACAATGGCTATATTTGCACAAATTCTAAGCCAACCAATACCATACAAATCCCGTTTTGCTTTGTATTTTATGAAAATCGGCAATTCAAATAACAAGACCAATAATTTCAATCTACATCATTTATATCACACTACAGTCATCAACTTATAAACCTGTATAAATGTGACAAATGAATAAATCTATCATTCCATCTTTCAAATTTATATTTTTTCATAGAAGAGAGGGAGGGAGGGAGGGAGGGAGGGAGGGAGGGAATCTCCTTTAGCTCAAAGAGATGGCTAGGCAAGCACCATATTTTCCAGTATGACCTCAGGGATGTGAATAGTGCTCCCTCTTAAATGCACTACTGTAGCAGCATCTGAATAGGACAATTTAATTTAGCTATCAGGTTGATCCCTATGTAGTGTCAAAGCTTACAGGATGACATTGGATCATTCATTATCTATCTCAAGAGTTGTTATAACAAAAAGGAGTATTGTGGGCTATTTGGAGGAAGACTTAGATAAATGAGTTTATTTTCTTTGTTTTCTCATGAGTTTGATTAATGTCAAGTATTAAAATTATTCATACTAATTGTTATAATAATTCTTTTAGGAGTAACTTCAATTAAATTTGGAGTTTCTTTTGCCTTTCTTGGCCTTCTATTGCCATCAATTTTATTGGGTAAGTAAGTTCTAGTATAATGGGAAGAAAATAATATTTTGTTTTGTTCTACAGGCTGTGCATAGTTTTAGCATATATGCATATATCTCATATTCTTTCTTGATCACCACAATAGCATTGCAATTTATGGCCCTTGCTAGAGGGGAATGATGAGAATTATCATCTATTGTTATACACAATCACATAATTTGCTTACCATTTTCTATGCCTTGCCTAAAGTCACAGGCATTGTATGTTTGTATGTTTCAGATGTGACCACATCATAAATTTGTTTAAATGCATTGCAGTATTGGCTGTCACACTTTAAACCCTTTTCTAACAATCCCTTGCATGAGATTTTTTACTGGCATTGTTCTCCAAGATAACACTTTCATTAACACAATCTCTCTACTTGTTAATCATCAAAAATTCAGAACCTATTCCCCCTTTACAAAATATGTAAAGTTTTGTATTCTGCCAGCCAAGTAAAATTCTTTACCCTAATTTCATTGACCTGACTGAATGTTAGTCATACTGGAGGCTTTTCTGTATGACTGAATGTCAGTTTGTTACATGGATTTTCCTATTTACTTGTATGCCTAGTTGGTAGTAAGAAAATGGAGGAAACACACTGAAATATAAAACATGACTGATCTTTGTGGGTATAGAAAAAGATTCAAAAACTCCTAATTTACAGCTATAACTCTCAAGCTACCTAAATTGCAATGGATCCAAAAGCATTAACTATGGATCCAAAAGTATTAACTACCCACACAGCATCACCTAGCAAATGTAACATCTACCTTAAGTACCAACCGGAGCCAAGAATCATCACCAGCATGAATTCCAGTGATGAAGGTGGTCTACCTGATGACACATAAAAACCACTACCATGTGGTTTTGCCATTGTTGGAAGAAATATTCAGGTCCATAGGCACTGGAGACAAAATGGAGGCTGGAGGCTGATTGGAAAGAGGATCCATTTATTGATGAACAGGACCACATGTTTATGGTCCTGGTGCAGCTGACCACATGGAGTTGAGAGTCGGGGGTATTTATATCTTATCTTGGGCTTTGCACTTCAACTTCCTGTTCCTGTGCAAGAACATGTATTATATTGACTGTTGTTAGACTCCCATGGGCCCGTGTACAAATCCTAGGAGTTGTCTGAGCTAAGTTTGGTTGAAGTTTGCTGGGGGTAGGTGGTACAACTGAGATGATGCAATGAAGGGGCTTATTGGACAATTCCTATTGTGGCTGAGGGCTAACTTTGTTCAGACCTTGCTGCATGGCATTTGCTTATGAATAGAGCTAGCTATCTCTTTATCTCTTAAGTGCTGACATCTGCTGAGGGCTATTAAGGAAGGTGGGGAATGCTTTCCAAGAGCATGTTTCTCCATTTCTCATCCAGCAATATATAATATTCTGCCTTTTTAATATTTCTCAAAATATTTCATTCTTCTAGAAGGGGTGGTGTAACTTTTACCCCATTAAAAGCATTTCAACCCATTGTTTTTAGCCTTTCCATTCAACACCCACCCTTTTTTTGTCATCAACTGTCAGCTGTTTCACTCATCCAGAGAAGAATGAAAAGGAACATTGGTCCCAAAGGCTGAGCTTGATCAGATTGTGCTCTTCCTGAAAGAGCTAATCTGTCAGTGATGAGAAAAGTAAGGTCTTACACTTAGGTAAGAAAAGCAAAATGCACTCTTATAGAATAGGTGGCACCTAGCTGAACAGTAATGACTCTGAGAGGGATATAGATGTCCTAGTGGACAACCACAAGAATGAGCCAGCAGTGAGTTGCAGCTGCCAAAAAAAATCAATACAGTCCTAAGCTACATAAACAGAGATATAATATCAAGACCACACAAAGTGATAGTACCACTTTATACTGCACTGGTAAGATCACACTTGGAATATTGCATAGAGTTCTGGTCACCATGATATAAAAAGGATGTTGAGTCTTTAGAACAGTGATGGCTAACTTTTTCAGCACTGAGTGCCCAAAGTGTGTGTGTGAATGCACGCGAATGGGCACGCACACCCATAATGCAATGCGTGTGTGACACCCCCCGTGCGGACCCTTGTGCATGCGTGCATGCCCCTCGCACATGCACCCTGCTCCCATGCATGCGCATGTGACCTCGACCATGAGTGCACGGCCCCACACATGCATGTACAACCCCATGCATGTGTGCGTGACCCCTGTGCATGCCCCGCCCATGCATGTGTGCGCATCTCCCACATGCACCCTGCCCGCCACGCATGCGCAGCAGAGACCCAAAAACCAGCTGGCCGGCTGGAGGTGTGTGTGCATTCGCGGTAGAAGTGAGCTAGGGTGACGGCTCACATGCCCACAGAGAGGGCTCTGCATGCCACCTGTGGCACGCATGCCATAGATTCACCACCACGGCTCTAGAAAGAGTGCAGAGAAGAGCACCAAAAATAATAAGGGGTCTGGAGGCTAAACTGTACAATGAATGGTTGTAGGTCAGTCCAATTGAAGAGAAGGACTAGGGATGACATGATAGCAGTATTCCAATATTTGAGGGGCTGTCACAGAGAAGAGGGGTCAACCTATTCTCTCAAATATCTGACGGCAGAATAAGGAGTAATGGGTGGAAGATTGTTAAAGAGAGATCCAACTTAGAATTAAAGACAATTTTCCTGACAGTGAGAACAATTAATCAGTGGAACAGATTGCCTCCAGAAATTGTGGGTGTTCGATCACAGAAGGTTTTCAAGAAAAGAAATTGGATAACAATTTGTCCAAAATGATTTAGGACTCCTGCTCAGGCAGGAGATTGAACTAGAACACTACTAAGATTCCTTCCAACCATGTTAAGTTCTAATAACCACATACTATGAACCACCCTTTTCTAGGAGATATCCCTGGCCCTCATTCTGCTTGTATTCTGGCCCTTAAACTGTCATTTCAGTTAACATTCAGCGGGAGCATGAGTGTGTATGGCCTCACAATTTTTTATTAATATTGTTAACAATTTTATTATTAATATTATTTTGATGGGGCTGATTATCAATGGCACTTTTCTTCTTGTTGTGAAACTAGAATCTTTCTGACCATGGCAATGTATAAATATTCTAATCACTAACTAAAGATTTTGTTTACACAAGATCCATAGCTTTAAAGAAGATTTTTTAAAAAATACTGCCTTATGTACCTGAACCTGGTTTTTTTTCTTCTTGATTGCCAACTCACTTTCTTCTAATCAGTCCCTATAAATCATTTCTTCATTTCCTGCCTGGCTGTAGAAATAATTCCTCCGGACAGGAAGGAACAAAACCACATCTGTGTCCTGACTGAAGCCAGAAATAGTGTTAGTACTAAACAAATATTTAAAGAAGAAGGAAAGGATGATGAAAATGGCATGTTGGCTCCATTACATTTATGAAAATGAATCCTACCACTATGGCAATAAATCAGTTTTATTCAGCATCCTACAGAGGATAAGTCTGACTTTATGTACATTTGTGCTTCCTTGGAGAATGTCAGGGAAAGAAAGATTCTTTGCCATGGAACTCCATTTCTTTTTTCCACTTGGGACCTACCATGGCTTCCCCATGAGACAGGGTCTTCCATATAGTTGCATTTGCTTACAAGTCATATCAAAACGTTGTACACTCTTATCCTTGCCTAGTCTTGACAGCTTGAAGTCAGAATTGAAAGTATTGAATTCCTTTGGTTATCATAGAATAAGAAAAAGATTAATCTTCTGCAGCCAGTAATGCAAATAGCAATGTCAAATGTCTTTGTTTAACATAGGTTTCCTCCCACTTGTGCACTGGTGCAAGTAATGCTTTTTGGTGAACTGAACAACTGCAACGCTTTCTGTTGCACTTTTTAAATTTATTTATTCTCTTATAAATGATAGATGGCACATCTTTCAGGGCAGCATTTCTGTGCTGCAGCAGGCAAGATAACAGGAGTAAGTGAACGAATATTTAATGGTGTATTCCCATGAGTGGAAGATGACAGTGTATCTCTCAGGTGGCCAAGCAAAGTGGAACCACAAGTAGGTCAAGTAAGCACCAAAAGAGCTATTTTCTTTTCCGTCTTCCCTAAGTGACCCACTTCCACCCATTTGATATATACTTATTTAACTTAACGTTATAAAATAATGAGTCATTGATAGTTTCTTTCTACTGTGTTATTTTTCTTTGTACTGTAATATCAAGTGATTGTTTAAATGGTTTTATCTGGGAACTGAGATTCATTTACCTGACACACTGAATGACAATAACGATTCAGCTAATTTTTCTCAGGCTGAAATGAATTTTTGCAACAAAAAAATAGAGTTTCTATTTGTTACATTTATATTCCACCTTGATTGCTTTTACAAATAATTTGAGGCAGCAAGCACGCACAGCAGAGGTGGGTTTCAGCAGGTTCTGACCAGTTCTGGAGAACCGGTAGTGGAAATTTTGAGTAGTTCGGAGAACCGGTAGTAAAAATTCTGACTGGCCCCGCCCCCATCTATTCCCTGCCTCCCAAGTCCCAGCTGATCAGGAAGAAATGGGGATTTTGCAGTAACCTTCCCTGGATTGGGGATGGAATGGAGATTTTACAGTATCCTTCCTCTGCCACGCTCACCAAGCCATGCCCACCAAGCCATGCCATGCCCACTAACCCACACCCACAGAACCGGTAGTAAAAAATTTTGAAACCCACCACTGATGCACAGTACTCTTCCTCTTCCTGTTTTCTTCACAACAACCTGTGAGAAAGTATGACTGGCCCAAAGTTGGCTTTCATGGCTAAGGCAGTACTTGAGCTCACGGTCTTCCTCTTTCTGGCTTGGTGCCTTAACCGCTAGACTGGCTCTTTAATTCAGAATCTTAGGCTAGCATTCATAAGGTGCTGGCCTAGAAAGCAGGAGACTGAGTTCTAATCCCGCCGTAGGAATAAAAGATGGCTGGGGGCTTTTGAGACAGTTATTTTCTCTCAGCCCAGCCCATCTCACAGGGTTGTTGTAGGGAAAAACAGGAGGGAAGAGAGAGGAGGAAAGAGGAAGGAGGAAGGAGGAAGGAAAGGGAGAGAAAGAAAGTATAGCTTGCATGCCATCACACTATTAGACTTACAGGACCAATGTCAGCTTTCCCAGGTAGGTCAGACAGGAAATATGGCCAGATGAACTAATTCATCTTTATTGTATTTATTAACAGAATCTTGCAAGTTCAGCCATCTTTTTTATAGTCTGAGAAGTCAGGGAGGTTTCTTTCTTTTCCCATTATGTAGCTGCAGCTCTCTTATCTGATAGTTTTCTAGGCAGCACATCTTCCCCTACTTCCCAAGGTCATTCTCACCTATCATTACAGAATACGACACCTTAACCACTATACCACTCTCTTCTACTCAGAAGATGATTTTAGTTTCATTTTCAATTGACAGGTATATTGTTGGTGATGGCTTATTCACAAGGTTGTATTTTGTCACAAGTTATTTAAAACAAACCATGGAAACTATGTTTTTGTATGCCCAGAGTTATTCCTTCAGTATACTGTATTTTTCGGAGTATAAGACGCAGCTTAGTTTTTGGGGAGGAAAATGGGGGGAGGGGGGAAATCCGCCTACCAGATATTCATCTGGCTAGCGTCCTTAGTCTGGTCAGCTTCAGCACATTAGTTTGCTGGTTTTGAGGGTGCGCGCACAGTTTTTATTCCCTGCTTGGGGGAAAAAAAGAGCTTCTAAAACACAGCTGAGAGGGAGCAGCAATGAGAAAAGCAGGCAAAGCTGCCCGCCACGCATGTGGGCAGCTTCACTCGCTAGCCGTCATTAGGGCCAGAAAAAAGCTTCTAAAGCACATCTGACAGTCGGACGGAACAGGCAAAGCTCGGAAGATCGCTTCACTCGCTAATGCCTCATTAGAATTGAAAAAAAAGCTTCGAAAAAGCTACATTCAGAATATAAGACACATCCAAATTTTCAGCCTCTTTGTGTGTGTGGGGGGGACTATGTCTTATACTCTGAAAAATACAGTAATTAGTGATAACAATTATGCAAAAATAATAGAAACAGAATATTGGCTCAAACTACTACCTTTCTGTGCATGATGCAATATAAAATGTATCAATATACATTTAAGTCAGTAATAATGCTAAACAGATTAATAATAATAATAATAGTAATATTAATAATAATAATAACAATTTATTGCAATAACATATTCCTGCAATAATACCAATAACACCAAAAAACTGGGCTACCATTAGCGCCAGTCAATGGTATTTCTGATGATTTTAAAATGTTCAGATGACTGAGTTTCATGTTTAATGAATAAGAGATTATTATTAATTATAACATTATTATTATTATTATTATTATTATTATTAATAATAATAATAATAATAATAATAATAATAATAATAATAATAATAATAATAATTGGCTGATACCTAAGACACTGACAGCAACCCGTATCAACCATTAGCACCAGTCAATGTATTTGTGACACATTTTTAAATGTTCAGTTGATTGAGTTTCATGTTTAATGAATAAAAGAGATAATAATAATAATAATAATAATAATAATAATAATAATAATAATAATAATAATAATATCTTTAGTGAGATTCACAGCCTTTGAGGCTGGATAATAGCTCAGCAGCTCGAGTCCTAACCAAGGACCTAGGAACTGTTAAGGTATAGTCGGAGGATGTAAGCTGTTCCAAGTAAGGTGGTTTTTTGTAGAGTCAAAATGTTCAAGTCCAGTAAATTTAGAATTTCTAAATAGAGGGGTAGCCCTTTGGGTATTGCCCCAAGGGCTCCAATTACAATCGGGACAACACACGATTTCTTTTTCCACCGTTGCTCAACTTCAATTTGCAAGTCCAGGTACTTTGTGATTTTTTCTTGTTGCTTATCTTCAATCCGTGCATCACCAGGTATTGCAATGTCAATGAACCATACTTTTTTCTTTTCAACTATTGTTATGTCAGGTGTGTTGTGGACCAAGTGCCTGTCAGTCTGAATCCTGAAGTCCCACAAGATCTTGAGTTTCTCATTCTCTAAAACTTTCTCAACCTGATGTTCCCAGTGGTTTTTGCTGTACTCAAATCCAAATTTCTGGCACAATTTCCAGTGAATGATCTTAGCAACACGGTTATGGTGTTGTAGGTAGTCAGTTTGTGAAATTTTGCTGCACCCACTGATTAGGTGGTCGACTGTCTCATCTTTCTCATTGCAGAGGCGGCATTTGCTGTTGGTGGTAACATGTTGAATTTTTGCCTTCATGCAGTTTGGGCTAGGGCTTGTTCTTGAGCTCCCAAAATAAAGCTTTCTGTTTCTTTTTTCAGTACTCCTGATCTTAACCAGTTCCAAGTTAGTTTCTGGTCAGCTTTGCCTTCAATACTTTTCAAGTATTGGCCATGCAGAGCTTTGTGTTTCCAATTTTCAGCTCTCTGCTCAATTACTTCTTTCTTATATTCTGCTTTTGTTTTAGTTGTCTTTAAAAGGCCTCCTTTATTTACTTCCTTAATCATTGGTTCTTCACTTTTCTGGATGTAATCATTCAAGCTGCATTTTTCTTTTTCCACAGTCTGGTTTACTTGTAGGAGTCCTCGACCACCCTCTGCTCTTGGTAAATATAATTGGTCAACATCACTTTTAGGATGCAAGGCATGATTCATTGTCATAAGCTTCCTTGTTTTTCTGTCCAAATTGTCTAACTCCATCTGGGTCCAGTCAATTATTCCTGCGGAGTATCTAATCACAGGTATAGTCCAGGTATTTATGGCTTTTATGATGTTTCCTCCACTCAATTTGGACATTAATATCTTACGAATTCGCTGAATGTACTTGGCTGAAGTTAATTCCATGACTTTATTATGCATTAAATCAGAGGCTTCTAAAATCCCCAAGTACTTGTAGCCTTCTTCTGATTTTACTGCCTTTATCATTTCTTCATTCTCTAGTTCTATTCCATCCTCTTCTATGATCCTGCCTGCTTTGGTTGCTATTGTTGCACATTTGTCAATTCCAAACTGCATACCGATGTCTTGGCTGAATTCTTTTGTGTTTTCAATTAATAAATTCAGTTCAGCTTTTGTTTTACCAAACAGCTTCAAATCATCCATGTACATCAAGTGCGAGATTTTCAGTCCTTTCTTTGCAAATTCGTATCCACAGTTCATCTTCTTCAAAATGATTGTCAGTGGTAGCATTGAGAGTATAAAAAGTACGGGTGAAAGAGAATCGCCCTGGAAAATGCCTCGTTTAATTTCAACTTCACCCAGTTCTTCTTCATTAGCCATAAATTTCGTTTCCAGAGGTTCATTGAAGATTCCATGAATTTTTGTATGTTGCTGCTGATGCCTAAGATTTCCAGGCATTTCTTGATCCAGCTATGGTGAACTGAATCAAACGCTTTCTTATAGTCTATCCAAGCCATGAACAGGTTGGTTCGTCTTTTCTTTTTCTTTTTTTTTTTTTGAATTTGATTTTTATTATAACATATAGTAATACAATCGGTACATTTTCGGTTCATTGGTGCAATTATATACATATATACATCTACATGCATTATTGCTTGTCTTTTGTTGGTATTGTTTCTTGAAGCTAAATTTAATTTCAATACACTTAAAGATAATGGTGCTCAACTCTCTAAGACTAAATATAATACTATTCATATAGATTTGTTCATTAGTTAATATTTAATCTCTATTACCTTCTTTATTTCTTTCCCCCATCCATTCGTACCACATGTCCCACACGCTATAAAATTCTGAATCTTCTCTGTCATTAATTTCTGAAGTCAATTTGTTCATTTCGGCGCACTCCAATATTTTTCCAATAACATGTTCTTGAGGTGGTATTTGTTTTTCTTTCCAATACTGGGCAAAGGAAATTCTAGCAGCTGTCAGAATATGTATAATTAAATACTTTTTCTTTTTTGCATATTCAGTTTTCAAAATTCCCAGGAGAAAAGCTTTTAGGTCGAAATCAAAATTTTCTTTTATTATTTCTCTAATCCACACCCATATCATCCTCCAGAATTTTTGTGCCTGATTACATGTCCACCAGCAATGATAAAAAGTACCCTGCTGATGGTCACATTTCCAACATTTAGGGCTCGAATTGGGGTAGATCTTCGCTATCCTAGCTGGGGCCATGTGCCATCTATAAAACAGCTTGTATTGGTTTTCCTTATAAGCCGTCGCCTTTGTCATTTTAAGATTATTATTCCATATTGAGTCCCATTCGTTCAGATTTATATTCTGTTCTATATTTTTGGCCCATGCTAACATCGGTTCTTTAACTACTTCCTCTGCCATATCGTACTCCAATAAGTAATTATATAATTTAGCTAGAATTTTGTCGTCCGTACCCATCCATATCTTGTCGAATCCATTTATGCTCATCTCAATGCCAAATTCCTCCTTATCTTTTTTATATCTGGATTTAATTTGGTTATATGGCCACCAGTCTATAGAAATACCTTGTTCCATCAATTCTTCCCTTGTTTTAAGGTTCCCTCCCCCATCTAATAATTCATTGTATCTGACCGTTTTAGCCATTTCTAATACATTTGGATATATTATAGCCTCCATGGTGGAAAGCCATCTCGGAATTTTCCTATAGTGCTTCTGTCTTATCTCTCCCCATATTTGTATCAAGATCTCCCTTATTTTATGTCTATGGAAGTAAGTTCGTCTTTTCTTTGAGTTCTTTAGGATTAGCTTGTCGATCAGCAATTGATCCTTTGTTCCTCTTGAGCTTTTGCAGCATCCTTTCTGTTCTACAGGAAGCAAGTTATTTCTTTCCAGGTATCCATAGATTTGGTTTGCAATGATACCAGTAAGAAGCTTATATATTGTTGGCAAACAGGTGATTGGTCTATAGTTTCCAGGGTCCTTTCCTTTTTCTTTATCTTTTTGGATCAAAAATGTCCTTCCAGTTGTCATCCATTCATCATTTTCAGGTGTTTTTAGGATCTGGTTCATCTGGGTTGCCAATCTTTTGTGCAGACTTGTAAGTGCCTTTAACCAGAAGCCATGCAGCTCATCCGGTCCAGGTGCACTCCAGTTCTTCACTTTTCTTGACTGTCTTTGCACCATTGCTTTTGTTATTTTCACGTCTTCCATTTTATACACTTTAATAGAGTCCTCAACATGTTTGATCCATTTTGCATTTCTGTTGTGCTTCTTGTTGTTTTCCCACAAATTCTTCCAGAATTTCAGAGCTTTCTCTTTATCAGGCTTTTCATTTGTTGTTACTCCGTCTCCATTTTCTAAGCTCTTATAAAACTGGTGCTGATTTGCTCTGAACTGTGAGTTTTCCTTGAACTGAGATACTCGGTTTTCATACCTTTTAAACTTTTCAGTGATGGCAACAACTCTCTGCTTCAGCTCTTCAATTACTACCACAATCTCCTTATTCCTCAGATCGTATCTTGCTTCCAGGCTGCTTTTGACCTGCTTGTTCTTTAGCTGACCTTGCCTTAGGTTCTTCAAGTTGCTCAAATCTCCACATACTTTTTTGATCTTCAATTCTAACCGAATTTTCCACTTAGGCTTCCCCTTCTTGCCTCTTTGGTTCTTTTGTATTTTCAACCCCAGTTCTTTGGTGGTTATGATGGCTGCTGCGTATTATTATGATTATGATTATGATTACGATTACGATTATTATTATTATTATTATTATTATTATTATTATTATTATTTGCCTATCCCAGATCATTGGTAAGGACTTAATAGGTAAACAAAAAGGCCAAACCCAGTCTGAACATCTGGCTGACTGTGTGATGATCAAATAATAATAATAATAATAATAATAATAATAATAATAATAATAATAATCATCATCATCATCATCATCATCATCATCATCATCATCAACAACAACAACTTATTGCAGCTTCCTGCAATATGCAATAATTTATTTCAGCTTCCTGCAATAACACCAATAACACCAAAAAACTGGGCTATTTGGAACATCATACATTTTAAGAAGATACTTGGTTGATACCTAGGACACTGGCAGCAACCCATATCAACCATTAGCACCAGTCAATGGTATTTATGATACATTTTTAAATGTTCACTTGACTGAGTTTCATGTTTAATGAATAAAAGAGCTGTTATTATTATTATTAATAATATTAATAATAATAATAATAATAATAATAATAATAATAATAATAATAATAATACAACTGGACTTTGGCTGAACTGGAAAACTTGGACTGGAAAACATGCAAACTTTTGAATATGTACCATGCTTTACATCCACGAAGTGACATCAACAGGTTGTACTTGCCAAGAAAAATAGGGGGCAGAGACTATTGCAAATCCATCAAAGTGTAGAAGAAGAAGAATGAAGTTTGAACGATTATGTGAACCAAAGTACAGAAAAATTGCTGCAGGCTGTGAAAACAGAGAACATTATAAAAACAACAGAAACAAAGGCAGAATATAAGGAAATACAGCTGAATGACAGATTAAATAGATGGAAAACCAAAGCTTTGCATGGACAGCACTTGAAAAACATTGAAGGAAAATGTGATGACAACTGTACATGGGCATGGTTTAAGATGGGAACCCTCAAGAAAGAAACAGAAGGTTTAATACTCGCTGCTCAAGAACAAGCACTACAAACTAATGCCATGAAAGCAAAGATACAAAAATCCACCGACAATCCAAACTGCTGACTTTGCAACAACAAAGTTGAAACGGTTTTACATTTAATATGTGAATGCAGCAAAATGACACAAACTGATTACAAAGCTAGACACGACCGAATCACTAAATTAATCCCCTGGTCATTATGTAAAAAATACGACTTACCTGTATCCAAAAAGTCACAGGAACATAAAGTGGAAAAAGTTATAGAAAATGACAAGGTGAAGATCTTGTGGGACTTTCGAATACAGACGAATCGTCACTTGGAACACAACACGCCAGATATCAACAGTTGTCGAAAATCAAAACGTACAATTTCTTGACATCACGGTACCAGGAGATGCCAGAGTTGAAGAAAAATAACTGAAAAAAATCATGAAATA
The DNA here is from genome assembly GCF_059756535.1 of Pantherophis guttatus. Classification (NCBI taxonomy): domain Eukaryota; kingdom Metazoa; phylum Chordata; class Lepidosauria; order Squamata; family Colubridae; genus Pantherophis; species Pantherophis guttatus. The sequence continues at coordinate 168,224,591 of NC_142065.1, read as the reverse complement.
TTGCAACCTGGCCATTGAAACTCCACGGTTATGGATGAAACATGTAACAGTGATACCCGTTGTCATCGAGACACTTGGTACCATGTCCAAGAATTTTACAAAGCACATCAAGAAATTGCAGCTTCCTGCAATAACACCAGTGGAACTGCAAAAAACTGTGCTACTCGGAACATCGTATATTTTAAGAAGATACTTGGTTGATACCTAGGACACTGGCAGCAACCTGTATCAACCATTAGCACCAATCAATAGTATTTATGATACATTTTTAAATGTTCAGTTGACTGAATTTCATGTTTAATGAATAAAAGAGATGATAATAATAATAATATATCTTACATTCAAAAGAGACTTTATCTAGGCTATTGCAAGTAAGTATTTCCATAAGGGTCACTAAGAGAAGTAACTCTTCTGGCTTGTCAAGGTTGTAGGTTGTTTTTCCTTGATTTCTCCACTGACTCCATTTGCTTCTAATTTATCTAGAATTTGTAACGCAACTTGATTTTTTATGATTCACTCTTTTTCTGTCACTTCCATAGTAGATATTTTCTGACAACGAGGGTAGTAATTATAGCACTGTATTCCCAGGGAACAACTTACTCAGATATAAATTGTAAGAAATTACAGTATACTGTCTTCTATTACCCATCTTTTCTACAGGGGAATAATCCTGTAAGAACCTGAAAGCAAACATCTCTTTTCTGTCATCTTTCATCTACTGTGTACCCTGAATCATCAGGTAGGTATGATGTTGAACAGGTAAGGAACCTACTCCTTATTTCTACACCTGACTACTGGCTTCGGCATCCAAATCCTGGTCCTAAACCTGGTAATAGACAGTCCATTTTCTTCAGATTGAGATCCAGGCTACATATATAACAACTTTGCTGATGCTACATAAACAAAACATTGTTCCTATCTTTTCTGAGTGCATAGAAGAGCAACAATGGAAAACCTAAGAGTTTCCAGTTTATATATGTTACACTTTATCATGAATCATAACTACTAGAACCCTACAGTAGGTGGTCCTCATTAGAAACCACTTGATTTCAGAGAATAGTTTATTTGAATACATTGTACTTTAGAACAGCTTTCCCCAATTCTATCAAAATTTTGGAATTGCTATATTTACAAGCTGAAGGGAAGGAGAGGATAATTTAAATCTCACTGGCAGTCTCTTTCTTTCCTAAATTTCCCAGTAAAGGATAAGGATAGGGGCGCTTCCATTAGTTAAGCTGATACATTTTAGTCTGCCTACTTCTATCACCAAAGACTTCTCTTTCTGGTCTAACTCTAGGAAAAATGGGAAGTGAGTTTTCCTGGTAAAATTCTGAAATACATAAAAGAGCAAAACTGTGGCAATTCTCTGAAAACACAAAGGAAGTTGTGCAGCAAAATAAAAGTTTTAATGTGAAAATTCCTTTTTAAACAAAATAAGCCAAATCTGTCTATATAATAAGGAATTTTTTTGGGGGGGAGGGAGAGAAATAAAGGGAACATAAGGGAACATAACAATCATACATATTGAATTCCAAATAAATTTAGTACAGTGTGAACATCTAAAATATTCAAAGCCAGTAAGATGCTGAAATTGAATTCAATAATTATCAACAACAATTTGCCAAGAAGTGGTTGCATTCTAATGCTATATAGCTCATTGGCAGAATTCAGAAAAATCTAAACAAGGTGTTCTCCGTGTACTGTACTGGAATTTCCAAGAAACATACCCAGAATATAAATGGAGTTGGTAAAGTGGCAAGACAGTATTCTAGACTCTTTTTTAAGGCTGAATAATAAGCAAAAGATAAAAGAAAAAGAAAAGAAACACAGAAAAGGGAGAAGAGGTTTGTTGTGAAGCTGAAGCTGAAGGTTCACAACAGTGTCATTGTTTTGAGATGTGTTGGCAAAAGGTTTAACACTGGTGGCATGTTGGTTAAGTGCAGTATTGCACACCAACTCTGCCCAGTCTGGAGTTTGATCCTGATCAGCTTGAGGTTGACTCAGTCTTCCATTGTTCTGAGGTGGGTAAAATGAGGACCCAGATTGTTGGGGGCAATATGCTGACTCTGTAAATGACTTAGAGAGCGCTGTAAAGCACTATGGAGCAATATATAAGTGCTATTGTTAAAGTTTCCTGAACTGGGGCAAGAGATTATATGATGGAGAAAGCTCCACCAACTGTGTTAACCTGACAATATGTAATACCAGTAACCCATTCTGCCCCTGATATATCAGTTTGCTTTTCTGTATTTTCTCCTATTGATTTATCTATTTAATCTGCAGATGGGGCTAGCTGGTGGATAGGTGTTTCGGCACAGAAGGGAAGACTTGGCACAACGCAAATCACCTATACTATCCATCCTACCAGTCCTATAATGCTGGAGGTCTAATCATTGCTTCTATCAAATAATTGGATTAATTTAATTTCAATTACATATTCCTATAAAAATAACAAAGTGAATCCTACTTGATTTTAACCTATTAATGGAAAGAAGCTGTACTAAAACTTGACCTAAAAGATGCATTTAAATGCAAATTAAAATTGAGGAGGACGAGGAGGAGGAACATTAGGCATAATGTTTAGGAACCCAGAACTGACCTAAAACAATCCTTCTAGTAGGTCATGTTCCACAAAGCTGAAGAACTTAATGTAACTTGTTCAACTCATTAACTCTCATTTAAAGAGATTTGTACAGCATTCCATTGCAAATGGATTCTTCCTGATTCACTGAAGAGGAAAAAAAAGAATGAAATGTAAAAGTATATTTTGAAACACGAATTAATCATTGTTAGAAAAATACGTTAAGCTTTGTGAAGAAATATCTATACACAATATCAAAAGGCATCTTGCACTCAGGGCAAACGGATAAGTAGAATTACTGGCTACATTATTAAAAAGAAGTTGTTCCTCTAATTTTTTTTTCTTCCTGCGGCTGACAAAACCAAAAGACCCTCTCAAATGTCAAAATGCCAATGTTGTTGAATTTTATGTAGGAGATAAAATTCCCAGTGCTTCTACAGGTAAAACAAACTTTAAGAAGGATTCTAGCACTTTTGTAATGATGGAATACAACCTTAGGCAATATACATTCATAATCTCTCAGGACGAATGGCTTTAAAAATGCAACAAATTACCCCATTTATGATTTGGGAAAAAGAATTTTTCTGGCAGTCTCCTAAAATGCACATAAGACATAGCGTGAAAACTGCACTCCAGCAGCCTGTTTTCATTAGCAATTAATTCTTCATGCCAAATCTATACAACATCAATTATACTATTAGAATATAAGTATTTTAGACCAAGAGTGCCTGCCCCTTTACTTGAGTTGTTTGTTCAGCCAGAAAAAAGCATCTCGAAGGTGCACTGAAAGGCAGGTATTGATTTCCCCAGTGAAGGGAAATCCTCACGTTGCAAAAAGCCAGCATCCTTAATGCTATGGGCATTGCTGTGTAGGCAGCTAACACTGCTGTTTTCTTCTTTCTGCTTTTTGTGTGTTTAGAATGGGAATAAACATTGGATTAATATAAAATTCTACCATGAATATATCTTCTTTGCTTTAGGCCTTGCATTCACCATTCACATGTACACATTGCAAGTGTTTACGTGCACACACATCTTTGTAGCACATATTACATTAGAATGTAAGAAGAATTCTGCTGGATCTGGCAAGACTTATTTAGCTCAGCATTCTCTGCCCCAGGGCTAGGATTGTCCAGCTCAGGGGAACTAGCCATCTAATTATTATGTGAATCAACCTAGTGGTTCAATGGGCCAAATAAATTCAGGGAATGGGATGAATTGAATAATGGATGAATTGCTTGAATGAAGTATTCAATGAATGAAGAAGTTCAGGGTTGCCGCAAAGAAGAGGTGGTCAACTTATTTTCCAAAGCACAAGAAGGCAAGACAAGAAACAATGGATGGAAACTAATCAAGGAGAGAAGCAATTTGGAATTAAGGAGTAACCTCTAAGAGAGGACAATTAACCAGTGGAACAGCTTGCCTTCAGAAGTTGTGGGTGCTCCATCATTGGAGGTTTTTAAGAAGAGACTGGACAGCCACTAGTCTGAAAGGGTCTCCTGCTTGAACAGTGGGTTGGACAACAAGACCTCCAAGGTCCCTTCCAGTTCTATTTTGATTCTGAATGGATACACTTTCTTCCTCCTCCTTTCTCTGAGCCCTTCACTTATCTGATGAATGGGCACAGCTCATTTTTTAAAAAGTATCCTTGGAGCTTCCTTTTGCCAGGAATCTTTCTCATCTTTTTTTTTTAATCAAGGATTTTTCTATATATTGAACATATTGAATATTTTGCTGGCTGGGAGGCACAGACATTCAAATCCAGCATCAGATTAGGGAAAGCTAACGATTGTGTCATACCTTTCCTGGTCTTTCTACTAGTTAGAGTAACTGCTTTGGTGCTGTACCAGCTAGATGCATTCCGCCTTGAGAATGAAAGATAGCAATGCTTGAAGGCGGCCTTAGGAAGCATTGTGGGCAAAGGATTATTGTGCTCAGGTTCTCCTGGTGAACTTTTCAGATGAATCCCAGGCACATTTACTGGGCTTAATTTAACTAGAGTTTGTTCAAGAAAGTCAGTTCTATGAATTCACACAATATATTGAAGCATAAAGTACCCACACAGTCTGAGTTAATGGAATCTACTACTTGTGTTAAAACTTGTGCTGTGAAGAGAAAAAAGTGTTCTGATTCTAAAAACACAAATCCCAACTGCCCAACCTAGGAATGGACTCTATTTCTTTTTCAAAAACAGTACGGTATACACACTGGGGAAAAATATGATTCTATTTCAATCAAACTTTCTTTCCATGGGGTTTATTCCACTCTCTGAGGTTTTAACAATAGCTGGTAATTTTCTGATTTTATTTTCATGTGCCGTTTCTTTCTTTCTGTCAGTTGCTTAGAGGCTTGGTTGGGATTTAAAGATGGGTTATAGTAATGATTTTAACATTTTTTTTAATTAATAAATAAGAAAGATTTGCTTTTCTTTTCTTTTCTTTTCTTTTTTTTACAAAATATCTCTGTGTGTTTTGGGATGGTGATCCTTTCCATGTAATCCTTTTACAAGATTGCTATTTAAAACATTAAAATTGAGAATAACAAGCACTCACATATCCTTAATGTCAAATGCAGATTGGCTTTTACTAATTCAGGACTGTTATTGATTATATCTTAAACCCACTTTTCCTCCACAGAGTTAAAGACAACATATTGTAAGCTTCCCCTTTTACCTTTATCCTATGAGGAAAGTATGCTGAGAGAGATAATGACTGACTTTTCCAAGATCATCAAAGAAGCTTCGTATCTGGAGGATTTGAATGTGTGCATCCATTAAACCCGCTGCACAAAGAACTCCAAAATAAGGAACGTATTGTATGATTTTAAGTCAGATCATGAACCAAATTTCATTATAAAATAGTGTATTATATTCATTTAATGTATGTATGTATGTATGTATGTATGTATGTATGTATGTATGTATGTATGTATGTATTCTGCCTTTCCAAATAATCTGTTTCTAGAATAAAATGAATTTATTCTATTAACTTCATCTCCTGCAAGACTCTTTGTCATGGGATCAAATCATAGTTGTATGAATCGTAGTGTGAGAAGAAATATCCATCTGGTTCAGTTCCAAGCTGGGAGAAAGATACTGCAAACATGGAGGCTGATTGGAAAGATGATTTAATTATAAAGCTGAACCATATGGGTTCTGGGCAGCTGACCATATGGAGTTGAGAGGGGGGGGTATACCTTATCTTGGGCCTTGCACTTGAGATTCCTGTTCCCGTGCAAGAACATGTATTCTATTGGCTGTTGTCAGACTCCCAATGGGTTATGTAGGGGTCATAGCTGAGGTTGACTGAACTCCAAGGTTTGGTTCAAGTTTGAACTGCTGAGATGATGCAATGAAGAATCTTGTGTTCTGAAAGGGTGTTGGGCAATTCCTATTGTGGCTGTGGGCTAATCCTAGCTTTGTTCAGACCTTGCTGCAGGAATTTTTTGTCTATGAATAGACAAATGAATACCTAGATACTTGGCTTCTTTCAATAAAAACATGTTTCTCCATTTCTCATCTAGGAAAATATAATATTCTGCATTTTTAATATTTCTCAAAATATTTCATTCTTCTAGAGAGAGGTGAGTGCTAACTTTCTACAGTAAGGTGTGAGTCAGCGGTGAAATGCACTTACCTTCACTACTGGTTCATAAATGTGAGCATGCACCTCTTCTGTGCCTGTGTAGAACCTTCTGCACATGTGCAGAGGATCAAAAATGGGATGTAATGATATCCTGGCGGGTGGTCAGAGCTTCCCGGCCCTACCAGTTTGTGCGAGCCGAAGAGATCCAGCCAGATTTCACTGCTGGTGTGAGTTTGAAAAAATAAGACTAGCCCTGCCAGATCAAGTCTAGGCCAGTGGTGGGTTTCAAAATTTTTTACTACCGGTTCTGTCGGCATAGTTTGGTGGGCATGGCAGGGGAAGGATATTGTAAAATCTCCATTCCCACCCCACTCCAGGGGAAGGTTACTGCAAAATTCCCATTTCCTCCTGATCAGCTGGGACTTGGAGACAGAGAATAGATGTGGGCGGGGCCAGTCAGAATTTTTACTACCGGTTCTCCGAACTACTCAAAATTTCTGCTACCGGTTCTCCAGAACTGGTCAGAACCTGCTGAAACCCACTTCTGGTCTAGGCCCATCTAGTTAGTATTCCATCTCACATACTCAGGGGGCTTGTGGGTACCCACTCAGGAAGCCCACAAGCCAGATGACTTCCCTTCCACTGATGTGCACCTAGTCTGAAAAGGCAGATTGCCCTTGTGTCTGAGGGATTATCAAGACAATAGTCAGCATGGTAGGAATTTCTCTAGCTCCTTTCAAAGCCACACAAACTATAGCCAGCACTGCATCTTGTGGCAATATATTCCACAGATTGATTATATGCAGCATGAAGAACAATTTTCCTTATCACTTTTAAATATCCTACTAGTCAATTTTTCAATCCACTAGAGTAGGTTAGGAGAAGGTCACCTTTTTTTACCACCCTTTTTTCTATCATGTTATAAATAGGCCTGGGAAGCATATTTTCTCTAACCTAACAGTTGCAAGCTGTCCCTATCTGCAAAGTTTCGAGACCCTAATTCTTCTTAGGCACACTTTTCTGCACCTTCTCCAGCTTCCTGATTTTGCTCTTGAACTTCATGGTATCTAGAACTGGATACAGTAATATTCTACCTTTTAATATTAGATAGGGAGCAATTCCTTGAGAGTCTATATAAGTATCAGTAATAATTTCTATATTTTCCCCTTATTTAAAACTGATCCCTAAAAACTTTAAGAATTTTGAAGCTAAGCCTTGGCTCAAATTGAATTCAAAATAAAATATTATTTGTGTCACAAACTAATCTCCTATTTGTTTGCTTTAGTGTATGATAGGTCAAAAAAAGAGTATTACTTTTACACTTTTACTCGATGTACAGATGAAAGAATTTCAATATACAGTTTGCTTGACAACTTACTCCTGCTGGAATTTCTGTACAAGAACTAAATCCAGGGTGCATAAATCTATATGGTCACTAGAAAGAAATTATCAGCATTTAATGCATTAAGCCAGCAAAACATGTTTTGTTGATTTAGACAGAACATGCTATAAAATTCTAACCATTATTGTTTCTCAACCATGGCTTAAAATGCTGTACACACTTAATAGTGTTTCTTCAATAAATCAAAAATAAACAACTTTTTTCAGATTGAGGACCACAAAGTACTAGGTCAGACTAGTACAAAAACTGAGCATAATTAATAATAGTATAATTTAAGATCCAAAATGAAACTTATCTGAATCCTTTAAATTAATTAAACGGAGTTATTAAATGATATGCAAATGGAAGGGGAGAGAAACCTCAGATAACCTGAAATTAGTAGATGGGTTCCACAATATGGAAGTAGTTTGCCATTTCCTTCTGGATGTTTTTAGCTTCTCAGCCTAGTCTATAGCCCTGATAGTTCCTAGTGGTCTCCCATCTATGTGTTAACATGGTCCAATCATACTTAATTTTTTTTTAAAAGATAAACTACGATTGGCTAGGAGCAGCCAATTTTTTCAACTCTGTTAAATAGCTTTGTAACTTGTGTACATTCATTGTTGTGGGTTTCAGCTAAATATTTTAGCATACAATGAAATAAAAATACAAACAAAAATAAACCTTGTACGTGAATTGAAATTGAATGGATGGAAAGAAAGAAATCAATGAATATTATATTCATAATTTTACACATAGACACTGATCGAGCCCTAGCAAAATGTTATATAGGATTGTCCTAATCATGGTATAGAACACCATTTCCCAATTGTGGCAACTTCTAGGTATGTGAACCAATTTCCAACATTCTTATCAATGGCCATGCTGCCTGTGGAATTTTGGGATCTGAAGTCCATAGACATGGAAATTGCCAAGATTGGGAAAATCCTGTACAGATTTTTTTTTTTAAATCAGCTCATCTGAAAAAGATGCCTAAATGTGATTATAAACAAAACTGTTGTCTATTAATACTTCTGATAAACTGAAATACAGTGGATTAAATAAGTTATGATTTATTTCTCAGAACAATTCAATGAAGTAACTCGGCCTCAAAGAGTGAGTTCCCCCCAGCTGCACAGTGAGGTTTATGGCAGAACAGAGATCTGACTGCCTGCTGTTGTACCGAACAGCCCAACCGTACTAGACGGCTTCCAATTTCTCCCTTTCTTCTTGGCAAAGAAAAATGGGCTGCTGAGGAGATGGCAGAAACCTGTTGCTTGCAAAGTTGTCCACAAAAGGCTTTAGTTCTGCCATCCAAGAGAGCTATTTATGTAGCCAAGCCATAGTTAAAAGAGTTTCCATATTGCAAACAGAGAAAAATAAGCCCAAATATGCCTTCCTGTCGATTATCAGCACTTTTCCACCTCCAACAATTCACCAAAACACTCAGCTTATTGCCTCCACCATTCTACATTTTAATCTATGGTACATGTGGACATTCAAGGTTTAATAAATCTTCAGAGGACAGACCAAGCCAGAATCTGTAAGGCAGAGAATTAAGGTTCTTTACGTGGCATTCCGATTAAGTTTTTTTTCTTTCTTCCTTAGACACTCATTTATTGATGTGAGGTTTGGACTTGAATGCCATAACTTTAAAGCACAGCTTAGCTTGCCTGTGTAGCTAGCCGTCATCTCCTGAGGTTTACTTTGGAAATACTGGAAACCAATTTGCCTTACTTGCACAAGTGCTTCAACTCAACCCAGGAAAGTAATGGATTCACATCACAGAATCATTTTTATAGCTGTTGTACTGGGGGGGGGGAGAATTAAAGCCCTAGGCATCCTTTTTATATATGTATGTGTGGGTTATATTTTTTCCCCTTTCTCTTCCTTAGGAGCACCCATAATATGGACAAAACAGAGAATTTCATCTTTGACTACCAAGGCATGTGAATTCAGAAGCTTCAAAACTTTCCCTACAGTGCACTCCCGAAATGAGCAAGCCAAAAACAGCAAGAAGAGGCATGCAACAGAAGACACCTTATATTTTTTTGGATGAAACTTCTTCCTTACTTAATCCTCAAGCATTTGGAATACAGTATAATATTGTTCATGAAAAAGGATCTGGGCTATTCATAAAAAAGGAACTGGGCTAAAAAAAAGTTGTAATTCCTAGGAAGAAGAAAATGGGGTGTGGGAGGGGGGAATGAAGAAATCGGAACAAATAGAGAAATTTTAATGCAATTTTGGTTGGGGAAATCAGTAGGTGAATTCCAAACAATATGGACATTGTAACCTGCAAATGCAATGCATAAAGAGGACCTAAATCATAGGTACCACAAATACAAATGTCATAATTGAAAAATAAAGCAGAGAGGGTTATTTTCACTTGGTTAAGTGGGGGTAAATAAGACTACTAGAAGTGATGCTGAAAGAATCTTCAGAGGTTGTGAAGCCTGGACAAGAAGATTTGGGAACTGGGAGCACAAGTAAGATTTTGGTGTTTTTCTTTTTCTGTCAGGCCTTTCACATGTGGTTTATGGTGCAGGAAGAGAATACAGAATCCTGGAAATCAGTAATTGATTACATAGATGATGAAATCAAGAAAGATTTAATTTCTACAATAATGCTTATGTTACCTTTCAAAGGACTCCTGAGAAGAAATGGGTCTACATCTTACAAAGGCTGGGAAGGAAGGGTTTAACACATAACATATTAGGAGAGTTTTAAACTAGAACAAAGGGGATAAAGTGGCAACTGTCTAGAACTGACTGTAGAACCAAGAACTGAGATCAGGAAAGCAGGATGCAAATGGGGAAGGAGGAGACTGGAGGAGGTTCTCAGAATTTTACAGGAAACCACAATAGTAGTGCCAGCCACAGTTATTCAGCACCTCGGATGTCTAATATGTATAAAATATGGGAAATAAATCAAGAAGACTCAGGACGACACATGATAAGTATCACTGAACTTGGAGGGGTAGTACTAGATGAGTTGGCGGTCATGATTGATGTATATATACAGTAGTATTAGAAGGCTAGAAAAAAGAGAAATGTGCTACTTGCAAACAAATATATACTTATACATATATTACAGAGAAATGATGGAATTGGAACACATAAATTCTGTAGCAATGGTTGGGATAAGAATAAAAAAAAGTAGTAAAAGTGTTATTGTTGTGAGAGATATTAGACTGTGAGGATAGGCAGTAGACATGTATGAGGCCTTTCAGTATCAATGACTAGTCTTTCAAAGACTCCTGCTGCAGTAATAATGGGAGATTTCAATTATCCTGACAACTACTGGGACTATAAGTCTGCCAAGAGTCAAAGGTCCAACCAATTATTGTCCTCTATTGCTGACAACTTCATTTGTCAGAAGGTAGAAGAAAGAACAAGGGTATTAGATATTCTGGCCCTAATCCTCAATAATAGGAAGGAAATGTTGAAGAAGAGAAGAAGACTAATATATTGGGGATAAGGAATTGTATTATCTTTGAATTTATGTTATCCAGGTGAAGAATTGGAACTCAGAGGCTGGATTGGTACTTTGAGGAACTCTTGGGGTAGATAGGTTGGATCCAATGATATAAAATCCTGATGGAGGAAGAAATCCAGGAAGGATGAGAAACAATTCCTACAAAAAGAGAATGGGAAAAATGTACCAGGACAGACATAGAGAGCTCTCTAAAAAGTTGAAAAGGTGCATGTGTAGGAAATGGAAAGAAAGATAAAATACAGGGTACCCTTGTTTGTGTCTGAAAGACTAAAGCTCAAAACGAGGGACACTTTTAAAAGTAATTTATTTAAATTTATATGCTGGCCGTCTCAGCATTGAGCACCTCTTGGAAACAAAACAAACAAAACAAACAAAACAAACAACAACAGCAATAAAAAGGATTATTTGTGTACCTCAGAAATGAGAGGAAACTCAAAGCCGATGAAAGTCTGTTACAAGGAGAAAGCAACCGTTGATAAAGAGTGATGGTGACAGAGCAGAACTTCTTAATTCCTATTTTGCATCTGTCTTCTGTTAAAAGGAAAATGAGTTGTCATTGGTCATTGTTATGCCACTGGGGGAAAGAAAGAATTATAGCTTAGTGTAGTGAAAGAGAATTTGCCTATTTTAAATGAATTCAAATATTCAGGCTCAAATGAACTAATCCTGGGGTACTTGAAGGAATTAGTGGGGTGATATTTTTGGGAACTCTCAAAGGACTGGCAAGATCCAAGAAGAATGGAAAGAAAAAAACCTCGGAAAATTCCCGATCTGTCTTATTCATTCATTCATTCATTCATTCATTCATTCATTCATTCAGCCACTCATATCACAAAATGTGACAAAATTAACATTTATATTGTATTAATTTATATTTATAGTTTTAAAAAAGGGAAGGACAGAGCAATCTTGACACATGGTTATGAATCTTGGTATTTATATTGGACAAATAGTTTATGGAACAGTATGTTTGTGATTTTATTGGTTTATTTATTGGTTTGATTTATATGCCGCCCTTCTCCGGAGACTCAGGGTGGCTTACAATGCGTTAAGCAATAGCCTTCATACTTTTGTAAATACCTGCTTAGTAGGGCTTTTGCCCCCTCCCCCAAGCGGTGTTCTTTTTATACAAAGTCAGCTTATTGCTCCCACAATCCGGGTCCTCATTTTACCTACCTTGGAAGGATGGAAAGCTGAGTCAACCTTGAGCCTGGTGAGATTTGAACTTGCAGTAATTGCAGGCAGCTGGCAGCTAAGTGCTACTTAACAGCACTTTAGTCTGCTGCGCCACCAAGGCTCTTTCTTACTAGGCATGCCACAATTAACAAACAAATCATGCCAGACTAATTTTTTTGGAGTGAGCTACTACTTAGACGTAGAATAACTTTATTGTCACTTTGTACGGTAATCGGCATACATTAAAATGAAATTTCGTTGCATACAACTCTCAAAGGGTCTCCACCTCCAATATACACTACATAAACATGACTAAATAAATAAATACAAAATTATGCATATACCCACAAATATTATATGACATGGAGAAACAACACAATCTGGTTCAGATGTATACATGTACATGGAGAGAAAAATGAATCTCATGAGTTTACCAGATGGATGGCATAGGGAACAAAGCTGTTACAGAATCTGGTAGGCCTGCTAGAAATACTTCAAAACCTCCTCCCTAGTAGCTTAGTAGATCAGGGAATGGCATAGATATTACCAGGATGTCAACAAATCCTTCAATAAGTATCTGATGATAAAATGATACAGTGGAAAAATAATAAAACTATAGGATGGACATTCAATTGGGTGAATAAACTCATAAAGTTCTCATTAAAGGCTGTAACTCAGCTTGAAGTTGCGAGCCATCTTCTACAGAGTTCTCTTCTGACCCTTCTGTGCCATTTAACTATTAACAAAGACCTGGATGAGAATGTTGAGAAAAGGATTAAGTTTGCAGATGACATACCATTGGGAGCTAATATTTTAAAGGACAGATAGAAGGTTCAACGTGATATAGAAGGCCTGAGAAGTAACTGAAATCAATACAAAGGAATTTAAAAGAGGGGAAGTACAGGATAGGGAAGAACTGGCAGAAGTGCATGTGAAAAGGATCCTGATGTCCTTGCCAACTAGAAGTTAAAAGAGAGCCAGTTACTATATCCAGTTCTGGGCACCACAATTCAAAAGTGACAGTGAAAAATTGGAAGAAATTCAGATGGCTACCAAGATGATGAAGGGTTTGGAAACTAAACTCTGTAAGTGAAATATTTAAAAGGAATAAACTGAAAAGGAGGTGAGCTTATTTTCTATTTTCCAGAGGCAGGGCCAGAACTAAACTCAAGAAAATAATTAGAAATAAGAAGGAACTTCATGATTATATGAAGTGTAAACTAGTAAAACAGCCTGCCACATCCAAATGTTGGATGTCAACTGTCAGAGATAGTCTAGTGAAGTCTATTCTGAGCAGGGATTGGACTAGATCGGCAGTCTCCAACTTTTCCGCTCTGCAGATGGGCAGCGGCAGCAGCAGGGGGAAGGGGATGGTTTCACATGCACACCTGCCGCTTGTACAAATGGATTTTCCCACACACACCCGCCGCTTGCATGGACCAGTTACCAACAGGCCACGGACTTTGGAGGTCTCTTTGAATGATTTTCTGCATCTAAGGGCCCAGGGTTGCATGTCATTCTCCAAAACCTTGAAGGGGGCACCCTACAGACTCTTCCAAAATTATCATCAATTGGTAACATTTAATGCAGTGTTTCTCAAACTTGGCAACTTTAAGATGTGTGGAATTCAACTCCCAAAATTCCTTAGCTGGCATTAAACACTGCACCAATGAGAGAGAAAGGGAAGTAATATGTGGACGATAATTATAATAACTATATTCAATCTTAATTCAAATTTAATTTGATACTTCCCCTCTACTTCTTTTTTGGGGATCAGATACTTTAGGGTGAAGTATTCTTGGCTCATCATCAAGTAGCAAAAATTACAAAGAGTGAGAGAGGTGCATGCCAGCACTATTTTATTTTCTCTGATGGGCTTTAAATACATTTCCAGCCTATCTTGACAATCACTGATGTATGGAATATTATGGGTTTATTGAAGACTCAATCCTAAACTACTGAAATTGGGAATTTTATTTATTTATCTGTTTGTTGTAAATTTCCATTTCTCTCTATCTGGAATGAAATACATCCTGTGTTAACAAAGAAGCTACCTTGAAGAAAAAGACTAGTAAGCATGAAATTAAAATCAAAACTACAGTAGGAAAACACATCTGAGAGGCACGTGTGTTCCATAGTGCAAGTCTGTAAAGATTCATGACTATGAAGAACAAAATAGAGTGGATTTTTTTCATCTCCTGGCTTTTGGAAGGCAACTCCCTCTCCGCTGCCCATTTTAAATTAGGCAGATATTTGCATATATGTAAATATATATGTTTGAATATAGAATAGAAAATGAAACTATAGACTGTTAAGAATGCCTCAAAAATGCGGTGTAACCAGAAATTATTGTATATTCTTTGATCTTGCCCTTCTTGGATGATAAAATATACAGCTGAAGTAAAATCCTTTTTCAAAAACTGGCAACCTTAGCCTATTCGAACTACTGACATGGGGCTAACCCACATTGTCCTCTTGAGAGTTCCTGGTGCAGTCAAGAAGTGAAAGATTCAAGCTTTTGCCAGGATAGTTTGGCAGCATTGCCATTCTGCTCTCATCTGCAGAACGAAGCATTATCTTGCAGACATTCCATTTCTTCCTATCAGGAAAATTCATTTTTCCTCTTTCAAACTCTACTTGGCATTTGATTACCTTTGCATAAAAACATTGCTTCCAAAACACATCCATTTTTAAATTCCAAAAATCCACTTAAAAAGTGTGCCAAGAGGTGGCATGCAGAGCCAAAGGGAGACAGCTGTTAATGTTGGCAGATACAGAGTACAGTAAAATTGGGTGTGATCTGGCCACTAAGAACAAAGGGCAAAGCAGGGTATTTCAGAAGACCTAAGGCACTATCCATCTTAGGTGGAAAGCTTCGACTGAAGTTTATTGTGTCATTATTGGGATTAATAATCCCCAGGAAAGTGATAACTAAGTTTGACATTATACAATATGAACAGAGTTCATTTGTGTCAGGATGGGAAAGCCAAATGCTCGTACAAGTAAATTGAAAAGCTAACCTGTCTTTAAATCATACCATTGTGTTCAGTTATTGCCTATATCTCCCAGCACAGCATGATCTTATATATTGTAAGCAGCAATTAGGCTGAATGGTGTAAGCGCAAGATACATTGGCAGCTGAACTGGATTTTGCTGTTTTATCATAGCGGTGCTCCAGCAACAATGCTCTCTTTTATAGACCAACTCCCTGATGTCCTTACTTGAGAAACAGATGCTGTCTGCAATGGATGTATCCATTGGAGGAAAGAGAAGTATATTTCCTTATGTTTGTTAACCTTAGCTCAGGATGTAATAAAGGCATCTGCAGCCAAGGTGAGCTTTGACAGATGGAATTAGAATTTCTCAAAAGAGAGGTTCAAGTTTGCTTAGAATCATGTTCTCTATATGAAATATCTTGTATTACTGTTAAGCAGAATGAAAGTGGTCGTTTTAGGTGGGCAATGGTATTATGCTAAAAGAAAGTTTAATGGAACATGAGATCTTATTATAAGCCACCAGTGATTGACTGGCATTATTTTCAGAACAATGTTCTTCCCTTATCAGAATTGAAAAAAAAAGTTATTTGCTGGATATAGTCTGCACACTCAAATAATCACTGAGTGAGGGAAAGCAATGTATCACTGAGCAATGTATCACTAATCACTGAGAGAAAGCAATGTACATGCAACCATGTACCAGGTTGTGGAACAAATGGTCTGGCTTGTAATTAAAATAGAGCACTGTATTTTAAAGCATGCTATTTTAATTTAAGTCCTAAGTTTTGGTAAAAAGGCAAATTAAAATCCCATGATAGCTGTTCTAAATAAGATAGGAGACTAGGATGCTCAGACCCATAAGATGAGAGGAATACAATCAGTTGTATTCAGTAAAGTCAGTTGAGACTGAAAATATTATTTTGATAGTGTTTTATGCTATTGTTTCTTACCGTATCCCATCTTCCTTGTTTGTCTGTTCAAAGGAAAATGAGACAGTGAAATTAGGAATGACAAAGGATTCCTTTTTTATGGTATTTTATGGTATTTTTATGGTTACTTTTAATTATTTTTTTAAAATGACTCTTAAAAATCTGTCCCTTATTCTGTAATTCAGCTTTTCAGATCTTTGAACATACCAGTGCAGTGGGAATTAATTAACCAGACAAAAACACACACACAGGGATGTGTTTGTGTTGTGGGTATTCTCCACATAGAAAATGGTGTGAAAAGAAGTCAGGAAGAAGTAGTAGTATTTACCAGATGCAGAAGCTTTAAAAATGGTTGCTGCAGCATTTTGAGAAAAAGATATTAAGTTGTTCAGTCATTGCTGACCTTTTTATCTGATGGAGAATAGTTCCATCACTGTGTGATGTAATGGTTAAGGATTGTCTATTAGTAATTTGGGATCTTGATAAGCATGTGCTTGTGATATCAGTGATAGTGACCTTTTTGTCTTTTCCCGTTCTCTTTCAATTGATTTTTTATTTTTCCGAGTATGAGCAACTTTTCCAAACATACTTATGCTTCTGCACCATGTAACCAAAATACATAAAATTTGACTTTATTGGCTTTGGCTTCATTATTACTGGCATAGTGAATTAATTAGAGATAATTTATCACACAATATTGTTAGATTCTCTGCATCATATCATAATTTGGTGAAATCACATGATTGCAATGTTCAGTACATTGTGTCAGATTAACAGTTTACTTTCTTTCTCTCTGTCTCTGTATCTGTATCTGTCTCTGTCTCTGTCTCTCTCTCTCTCTCTCTGTCTCTCTTTCAGACAATATATCTCAATAGTATTTGGGCAGAGGAAATTGAGATTAAAGTAACTAAACAGGAATTTCTTTAAGGTAGGCACAATTGTCGTATTGTGCAAAGCAGTACTCTATTCAATGGGATACTTCTTTCTTGGGGAAGAAAACATGTCTTTATTGTTAACAGATTTGGGCTTCAAAAATCTAAAGGGCCAGTAGATAGCTGCACTGGCTAATCACATTTGAAGCTTCTGTGCTGTAGTGGTTAAGGTATACAATTATGGCCAAGAAGATTGTTCCAAGTCCAAAAATCCATGGAGTTTCACTGGTTGATTTTGGCAAGTCACTAACTTTTAGTCCTTACAGGAGTTGGTTCTTGTAGGGGAATAGAGTGAGGGAGTACTATGTATATTGCCTTTTGCTACTGCAGAAAAAGTAGGATATAAATCTAATGAATACATAAATATTTAGAACCTGAATAGCAAGCTAAGCAGATGCACAAACTTCATGGTTATATTTTTCCTAGGTTGGCTTGTATTTCTGTTAAATTACAGTAATGTGTGTACAAAGATATAAATTAGCATCTGAAAATTTTATGCAAAACAGTTTGGTTGGGTTGTTACAAGATATAACCAATATAAGTTATGTGTGATGCTCAGCACATATGTTCAGAGTTTAGAGTAGAATTTACTATTTCTGAATCTATAAATGCATCTGGAACCCGCCATATTTTTTTTCTTTTCCCCAGTCTCTTGTCTCACTCTTACCTTATGACAGGTTGAATGTAGAAAAAGAATAATTAGTAATTTCTGCACTAATTATTTGTAGAATCTCCATAGCATCATACAGTTATGGTTGAAGTGTTATAAAGCCTGCATTACAGTTATTGTGGTACAAAGATGATTGGATGACCAGAAAACACTATAAATCACAAGTGTGGAAATGACTTCTAAGTAGGTCAAGGGTGGTAACCTGTGGTCTTCCAGAAATAGTTGAACTTTAATTCCCAGTATTCTTAAAAAACATGGCCAATGGTTGGGGATCATTTTGATGAAGTCACAGTTCACAACATTTGGAAGAGTAGAAAATAGGAAGTACATTTATTGTGGCCACTATATCTGTGTGTGTGTGTGTGTGTGTGTGTGTGTGTGTGTGTGTGTATATGTATATATATATATATATATATATATATATATATATATATATATATATATATATATATATTTCAAATTTATATAACCAGCCTCTCACAAAACAGATGACTCCTTTAAATTTTTATTGGCATGATTAAGATGTGTTATGACACAGGTTTTTGAGATTTTCATTTTTTATTTCCTAATGGAAAATTTGTCTACTTACAAGGTTAGAGTCAACATTTCATTTGCTACCTTTGAAACATCAAACCTCGAAAAAACACCAACAACTTGTAAAATGCAGCTGTTGTTGTATTTATCTCAACAAGAAATAGTCAGCTATTTCCAAAACCCAGAATTATTAAAACCTATTTCTGTTATAATTGAGGATGGAAGGTGGCAAAATTGGTGAAATTCCTTCTCTATCTGCGAATCCCATTAGTTTCTGTACTGTTTAAATGTTGAGTTGTTTAATAAATTTTAATTAATATAAATATTTCCTTATTCTCTGATTATTTATTTTATTTATTTGGCAGTATTTATATGCCGCCCTTCTCCCGAAGGACTCAGGGCGGCGAACACAGGTTTAAAACATACAATGATAAAATAATAAAATCCCGTTAAAACCAAATTAAAATCAATAAATAATAAAACCCAAGAATAAGCATCAGCCCATTCGTTGAAATAGTCAAGTCTTCAGGCCTCGACGGAAGGAACAGAGATCCGGGGCTGTCCGGAGCTCGGTGGGTAGTTCGTTCCAAAGGGTAGGGGCACCCACAGAGAACGCCCAACCCCTCAGCATCGCCAGACGGCATTGCCTGGTCGACGATACCCTGAGGAGAGTGGCTCTGTGAGAGCGGACAGGATGGTGGGAAGCAGGCAGGAGATGGTCCTGCAAGTACCCCGGGCCTAAGCCATGTAGGGCTCTATAGGTTAATACCAGCACCTTGAAGTGAATCCGGTGGACCACCGGTAACCAGTGCAGCTCACGCAGGAGAGGTGTTTAATGAATTCAAAAAGCCATTTTAAAAAACTTTTTCAACTGTCTGGTGATTATATTAGACAATGAAGTATTATTTAGTCTTTGTGCCCCATTTTGCTTTAGACAACAAGTAAATGAGGATTAGGATACAGGAAGATTGATCATACTGTCCTCCTTAGAAACAGGCGTATCAAAAAACTTTGAGACAATCACCCTCACTCGTGAATAGAATATCTACACATTTTAGTGATATGACAATTCTGCCCATAGGAGTGTTTTCCAGGGCATTTCCTTAAGTGAGAAAAATCTAACGGGCATGCATCTTACAACAATCCTCAGCACTTCTGCCAACTCAAGCTATCTGATTCTGACACCCTGATAATATATAGTGACACATTATGTCTGCTGTAGTTTCCAAGCAAAGATAAATGATAGAGGTGATGGAATTTCTAAAATGCTTTCTGTAAGCAAGAGAGAACAAAAAAAGTCATTATGAACTCTTTTTTTTGCAGAAGTAATATTTAAGTGACAATGAGCCCCCTCCATTCATTTGACATTTTCTTACCCTAATACATTTACCCCTTCCTCACAAGATAATTATCAGGAAAGCACAATAGTGTTGCAGTATGAATGGGCTGGTGCACATGTGTGCAGTGCTAGCATTGCTTAAGTTTGAATGTTGTCATTCAGCACAAAAAGCAGGAAAACTAGAGTCTGAGCTTGTCCCCACACATGACCAACTGAGGTTAGACACAGCTTTAAAACTCAACAGTATGATGTGGTTTTGAGAACTGCACAGTATGTCTGTCATGCGTTTAGTAATTTCAAAAGGTTCATATGAAATATATGACTAGACAAGTCAAGGTAATAATTAATTCCCTTGAGAAAATGTTCATTTTTCCCTCAAAAAACTGTTCTCAGAAAGGAAAAGGATTCTTGAAAAGCTAGAAGATCATAGTGTAAGGTAACTGCCAATTAAACCTTCATGAGGTTACAGAAGTAAAACGAAGAAGGCAATATAATTTCTGACTGGGGGGATTAGATTTTTGAGATATCTTGGAAAATACAATGTGTCATTTATCCATAGTTCTCTCATACATCAGTTCTGATCCATTGTGGCATAATGCTATACATTCATAGAGCATTTATTACTCATAACTATATTTATCTTCAAAAATCAGGAAAGAGTCTAATTTTTATGCATAAAACAGAAAAATATTTCTATTCCCACATAGTAATTTTTGTTCATAGAACACAGCAGTATGAATATCTTGACTATAAAATTTAAGTTTGAAAGGTGTAGCTGGTAAAAAGAAATCAATTGATCTTGGATGCTGGTATGTGATTTTTGGAGGGCTGATAGATCCTTAATGCTTACATCTCATAATTTGAAATGAACTGTGACAGAGTTAATCCACATATATATCATTGCTTACATGTAGTCCTCCAGTTGTGATCATAATTGAGCCTGCTTATTACAATCATAAGTTGTGAGGTTTGTAAATTGGGTTTGTCACATGACTGACCCACTTTTATGAACTTTTTGTAGCAGTTAAGCAAACATGTGGTCATTAAGCAAACCACTGGTTCACTATGAGCCGGTTTTGCTAAAACAGGAAATAAATGACAGTGTTCAGCAAAACCATTGTAAAACATGATCACATGACTGCAGGACACTGCAAATAGCTGGAAATGCAAAACAGCAAATCCCAGTTGTAAGTACCCTCAGGTGGACCCTCACAATAAATCATCACTAAGTGACCAGTCATAAGTCAAGGGCTACCTGTATTATGCATGGAGGTGAATATTCACAGTTAAATATAAATGTAAAGTGAGAATTATAGTGATAGTGAATTGTTTTCTCTCTCAAAGACGATACCTGGTGGGAGAATAGCCCGTTCGTAACTTCTTATTTCAGATAGGTTTAACATTCATTCTGGCAGAAGCATGGCTGAAAATCTCATACTAAAAGATAGGGAGAATGCCCAATTCACTCCCTTTGTTCTAGAGGGGGGAAAAAAGGTGTATCTTTGAAAAAGAAGTGAAAATTATTTGACATTTGGGTCATTTTTTCCCCCCTTTTTTGTTGTTAGTTTTGGATGTATGTTTTTCTGATTTTTGTTTTGTACTTTACTCTTATTGATAAAACAAAATAAATATTTTTTAAAAGTGAAAGGGAGAAAAAAAGTAAGAAGGTATGTAATAAAGGGTGAAGAGAAACAAGGAGACAAAGTTCCTTCTGAACCTCAGATTTAAGCTGAAACTTGTAAAACAGACGAAATAGACTGATATAGAGGTAAGATTTGTTGCAAGGATTGTTGGTTTCATAGAGAAAGCAAAGAACTATAGAATATGTATTTTTTGCTAGTTAGTGATTTCTTGTTCTTTCTTTCATGTTTATATTTTTTGAAAATGTAGAATTTTTGGGGTAAAGGGTGTCAGAGGCAATTAGCCCCGTTACCTTCCTGGGGTAATTGCTTGGATCGTGGCATTTTCCTTGTGTATACCTTTGTAAGAAAATAAACCCCGAAGATATTTTTTTCTAAGGAAAAACTCATATTTATTGTAAAGAAAATAAAACATCTAACTATCTAAAATAATTAAATTATTACGTTTTTGCAAAATTCCTACCGGCTACTTCTCAGCAGCCGGACTTCTCTGGCAAGAGAACAAAGAAAAGTGAAGAAGCAAGTGAAAGAATGTGGACATGCCTAGTATCAGTTACTGATAAGAAATTTTGGCAAGCTACGGAAAGTCTGACAGTCCAGAAATAATGAGCTCAGCTGGTAAATACAAAAATGCAGTGACAAAGGGTAACCTTTGTTCAATTTGGAAACTTTTTACCTCAGAGTTACCTCTAATTTAAAGCTGACCAGGTTCATGTTATGGTCAGGCAGAAAGTTATTTCTGCAGATTTTCTATTGAAAATTATTTTAAGATGCTATCACTAATTTTAGCAGTCCTATATTTTTCTCTTTCTTTGCCACGGCAACTATTAAAAAGCGCTTAGAATGTTTGACCTTTTTTTAAAAAAAACATTTGAGCCTATTCATATCTAGTGAGATTGATCTATTTTCCAAAAGAGGTGATGGGCTGGTTTCCCTACTTGCATGCTCAGTAGACCAGGAGGTGGTTATAAATATTATTTCTCTTTCTTTATTTCATGTTTTCCTTTTATGTGCCAATAAGGAACATAGGCTTAATTCACATACTTGAATTAAGGGAGGGCACAAACATTGGCAATCCCTTAGAAAATATTTGTTGGCAACAGTAAGTACTAAGCTTTGTACCAAGGCAAATGGTGGAGTGAGGATGCATAAATTCAGACAAAATCTAGGAAAGGAAATGTGAAAACTCCAGTAATTCACCCACAGACTTAGCCCTGCCATTATAATCTATTTTGTGGATTTCTAGCTGAGAATAAAGTCATTTTGGTAAAGTTCTATTTCATTCAGTGAGACACTTAAGTATATAGGCCAGTGATGGCTAACCTTTTTTGCCGTCGCGTCCCAAAAGCGGGGGGAGTGTGGGGGTGGGTCTCACACATGCGTACCCACACCCATAATTCAATACACCTCACCCCCACGCATGCGTGCGCCCCCCTGCTCCCCCTGCTTTTGGCACGTGATGGCACGGTGGGCCTGGTAGGCCCATTTTTCGCCCTCCACAGGCTCCAGAGGCTTTCTTGGACCCTGGGGAGGATGAAAACGGCCTTCTTCCCCCTCCCCAAGGCTCTCCGGAGGCCAGAAACAGCCCATTTGCCGACTTATGGTGGGACCAGAAGACTCGTTTTTCACTCTACCCAGGCTCCAGAGGCTTTCTAGGAGCCTGGAGAGGGCGAAAACGGCCTTCCCCCCTGGAAGCTCTCCGGAGGCCGGAAATGGCCTGAAAATCAGCTGGCCAGCATGCACATGCACACTGGAGCTGAGCTAGGGCAACATTCGCATGCCCACCGATATGGCTCCATGTGCCATAGGTTTACCATCATGGATGTAGGCAAAATCTCTTATAGTGTTATATGAAAAGGAACATGCATATTCCACCTATCTAGTCTCTGATTTGTTTAGGAATATGGAGGCAGGCAAGGTGCTTTGTATACAACAGAGTCTTTGATGATCATAGTCTGGTCTCCTGTCAGTTCCTCTAGAGCTGTTCCATTCTGAGTTTTTTTTCCAAATCAAAAAGAGCTGACATTGATGGCAGGAACACATATCCTACAGTCTTTGAGACACTGTCTCAAGGGTCATTATGGCATTATGTTCAAATGGTATTGAAATAATTATAAAATATACTAGATTTTAGTCCTAAAATAAATTCTGGGGCAGTTCACAATAATGCTAATTACTAATTCAGTAGAATTAGAAAGTTAACTAAAACTAAATTAGAATAACTAAATTAGAATAAGACATGAAAATATCACAAATACATAAATTGGTGCAAATTAAAAACCTGGTGGATTAAGTATATCTTAACAATTTATAAAATTACAGCTAAGGTCTCATTTTGACTTTGTTTATGGGGGAGTTCTACGGATTAGATGATGTCAAACAGGTACTTTCTTGTAATGTCTATCAATCCTATTTCTTTTGGTGATGGAGCACAAAGCATAGCATGATAATATGGGGGAAAGCTGTTCTTCGCATGTTCTGTTCATAAATCATGATCTCTGCTTTAGATTCTTTTTTAAAAATGGAATGAGTCAGTTTTCAAGTTTTACATATCCAGGGTCTTTTAATCACATGGATCCCACTTTAAAAAGATTAGTCTTTATAGATATGCATTTCACTTTTTTCCTGCTATTGCTCCTTCTTGCGCAATATTTTCAAACAGCAATGCCATCAACAACCCCAAAGTTTATTTTAGCTCAGTTCCTAGTTTTCTTGGAAAACCATAACAATATGGTTTTGACTTTTCCCATTGCCTCTGTCCATTGTCTTCTTCCAGAATGTTTTTTCAACTACCCTGCCAACAATGCTAAGATTTTCTTATGATTTCCCATCTAAATGTAACAAGAACTGACTGTATTTAGTTTTTGTAGCTGAGCAAATGCCTATTGTACGTCACTACCTTAGCAGGAATTCAAATAGTAAATCATGAAAAGCTCAAAAAAGATAATTGGAAAGGGGAAATAATTTGTTTTTTTCTCTGTGTACTCCAGTACAAAAACATCTAATGGGCTTCTACAAAAATAGTATTTCAAAATCACACCATTATTCATGCAAGGTACAATGGAATCTTAAAGCCAAGATGTTTATAGAATGAAAGTTGAAAATAGGCTTGTTATAGATATGACTAATTATATACTAATGTGTAAAAGTAAAAAGTTGAGGTTGTAATATTGTTATCTTCTACTGTACTAAAAAGAATCGGAAGTCAACGCCTTTTTCTTTCTTCCCTTATACGTCATATTTTCTTTCCCCCTTTCTTTTTTCTTCTCTTAATTTCCTATTTTTATAAATTTTTTTGTATTTTATACATTGATAAAACAATAAAAGTTATATATAAAAAGAAGGAAAATTGAAAATAGAGAAGAGGTCTTTCTCAAGGAATGTACCTGTTGGGCTCTTGGCATCAGCCAAAAACTGAAAGTGATCCTTTTCCAAGCAAAATTCTCATTGAGGTGGTTTTTTTTTAAATTGTGGTTGAAAAGAAGGAAGTCTGCATAACTGATGTGGCAAAAGCAGGAGAAAGTAGAACAGAAAGTAAAGAATTGTACGTTCATAATCACAAGTATCAAGAACTGAAAATCAAAATTGAAAGATTATGGCCTAAACCAGCCTAGTGGTTTAGACACACTGGGTGCCACGCCAACAAATCTTGGATGGCACTTAGAAAATATGAGCCGTGACAAAATTTCCTCCAGCCAATTGCAAAAGGCCACACTGCTTGGATGGCTCCATAATTACATGAATACATTGCAACATCCTAGGTTCTTGGGAAGAACTCAATGACTATAACGCCAAGACCAGCGAAACAATTAGCAGCTTTGTTGTGTAAATTGTTGTGTAAATAATAATAATAATAATAATTATTATTATTATTATTATTACTATTATTGACAAATTTGCTGTCAGTCAATTGTAGAAGGCAGCTTTACTTGGAAGTGCTTCCATCCTGCGACGATAAGGATGGGTTACAATGGGTAACACCGTCAAACATTCAGATTTGCCTATCCCAGGTTCTTGGTAAGGACTCGATAGATAGACAAAAATGCCAAACCCAGTCTGAACATCTGGCTGACTATGTGATTATTATTATATACTTTATTCATTAAACATGAAACTCAGTCAACTGAACATTTAAAAATGTGTCACAAATATGATTGACTGATGCTAATGGTTGATACAGGTTGCTGCCAGCATCCTAGGTATCAACCAAGTATCTTCTTAAAATATATGATGTTCTGAGTAGTGCAGTTTTTTGCAGTTCCGCTGGTGTTATTGCAGGAAGCTGCAATTTCTTGATGTGTTTTGTAACATTCTTGGACATGGTACCAAGTGCCCCGATGACAAAGGGAAACACTGTTACATGTTTCATTCATAGCCGTGTAGTTTCGATGGCCAGATTGCAATATTTCATGATTTTTTCCAGTTCTTTTTCGACTCTGGCGTTTCCTGGTACAGCGATGTCAATAAACTGTATGCTTTGGCCCTCGACAACCATGATATCTGGCATGTTATGTTCCAAATGACAATCTGTCTGTATTCGAAAGTCCCACAAGATCTCACTGTCTCATTTTTGGTAACTTTTTCTACTTTGTGCTCCCATGATTTTTTGGATATTTTTTGTCGTATTTTTTACGTATAATGACCAGTGGACTAATTTAGCAACTTGATCATGTCTAGCTTTGTAATCAGTTTGAGCGATTTTGCTGCACTCACATATTAAGTGTAAAACAGTTTCAACTTTGTCATTGCAAAGTCGGCAGTGGATTTTTGTATCTTTGCTTTCATGGCATTAGTTTGTAGTGCTTTTTCCTGAGCAGCAAGTATTAAACCTTCCATTTCTTTCTTGATGGTTCTTCTCTTAAGCCATCCCCATGTCAAGTTGTTATCACATTTTCTTTCAATGTTTTTCAAAGCTGTCCATGCAGAACTTTGGTTTTCCATCCATTTAATCTGTCATCCAACTGTTTTTCCTTATATTCTGCCTTTATTTCTGTTGTTTTTATAATGTTCTCTGTTTTCACAGCCTGCAGCTATTATTATTATTAATAATAATACATAAATACATACATAGTACTTGACTAAGCCGCCTGTCTCTCAGTGATTCTATCCTCACATTTAACATTTCTTGTTCCTGATAGTTCTTTCTGCTCTGTTTGTATTTGTATGTAACGTAAACTAAAAGGGAAGTACATGAGCAAAAAAAGAAACAATGAAGAATTATGAGGAACAAGTGAAATGAAAATAAAAATAGATGAGGTACAACCAGATAGGCACATTAACACCTGAATACTTACTTAGTTCTGCTACAAAAAAAATGTTAAAGGCTTCAATAAGAATCTATAGCAGCAAATGTTACTTGTCACACTAGAGGGAAGGTCATTCTCTAAACTCTCCATTCAGGCATATTTATAGTTATAAAGAATAACTTCTTAGCTTAAAACACAGTTGTAGTAAGGTTTGCAACATTTTATTGCCTGCAGCATGTCAATGAAGCAAAAACCATGTCTCTGATAGCAGTGGTATTTTCTAACTTTAGGAGTGTCATTTATGACATATCTTTAAATTCACTATGGGGCTCAAACATAAAAAAAGAGAAGCACACAAATTCACAACCCTGTTCATTCGTGAGCAAGCTTTATTTTGCTGCATTTATATGAGAAGCTAAAGAAAACACAGTGTGTTTGTGGGTGTGCGCACACACACACGTGTGTGTCAGGGGTGGGTTCTACTTATCTTTACTACCGGTTCACAACGAGCCGTGCGTGTGGGCTTGCTTCACTTGCACGCGCGTGCGCTCTTCTGCACAAGCGCAGAAGCTTCTGCACATGCGCAGAAGCATTTTCATGATGTCAGGGTCAGTGGGTGGGACCTCCTGCCGGTTTTACTACCGGTTCTATAGAACCGGTGCAAACCGGGGCAACCCACCACTGGTGTGTGTGTGTATATATATACACACACACATATACATACACACACACAGTATATAGTATACAGTATACAGTATACAGTATACATTATATGTAGGTCTTTGGTTATTCGGGTTTTCTCCCGCGTCAAATTGGAAGTGTCTTGGCACCGTTTCGACGAAGTCTCATTCGTCATCTTCAGGCTGGTGTTTTCGGCTTCGTGCGTCTAGGAGCAATGTGTGATCACAGCTGTTTCTTCCTTTTAACTGCCAGTGGGGGGTGAGAACTGATTGGGTGGGAGCTTGGCTGTGCTCTGATTGGGTGGAGGTGTGTTCTGTTTAGGTGGGGACTTGGTTGTGCTCGGGTTAGTCTGAGTTGCAGGGGGATTTGAGCTGGTGAGCTGCGTTGCTGTTGTTTGGCTTCGCGTTCGTGGGCATGCCACATCTTCATGGTGGATGTCAGTTTGCTTCATGTATGGATTGGAAGGGTTTAAAGTGGCTAATGATGCAGCTGTGGTCTGGCTTCTGGTTTGTGGTCGTGCCTCATCGGTGTGGATTTGGGTTTGCTTTTTGCGTGGATGTGTGGTGGTGACATCCTGTGTGGTTTTTGTGAGTGTGGGTCTGGTGTCATTCTTAGTGTTAGGGACTCGTTTGTCAATAAGGGTGGGTTTCCAAATGGCTGGTAGGTGGGAGATATACATTTTATCACTCCATATTTGAACTCAGGATAGGAAAAGGAGAAGAAACCCTAACTTATATTCTTTTTGGATGAGGAAGGAATTTTTACCCTAACTTATATTCTTCTTGGATGAGGAAGGAAAAAACCAAGAAAGTCCAATTGCCTTTTGAAAAGCACCTTTGGGATTAATTTATATTGTAGATTATGTAATTTGACAGTATCACCTCTGATCCTTGAAAGCTTATGCTACAATACTTGCATTAATCTTCAAAGTGCTATACAACTTTGTTGGGAGGAAAATAATATTCTACCCTTTTTAATGGTTCTGAAATTTATACTACACAGAGCAGAACTAATACAGCCTGATGACCCTGAACAGGAAAAATATAGATAACAGAAACCACATTGCACTTTCCTTAGTGTGAAAGGTGACGCTACATGGGTATACTAAGGCTACTGTTTATGATAGAAGGTGCTAGCATTTGTAGAAATGTTCTATAAGGCTTGGAGACCTTACAAAAATGTAGAATTTTGAAGCACTGGGTCAGACCATAGTAAGGTCATCCTCTGTTATCAGGTCTTACCTTCCATCTATGAAGATCACAGTATGATTTACACTGCTTTCTTGATCATTTAATATAACAATTTGGGGAGTATAATCTACGTATAATCTATAACCCTGCATAGTTCAGGGCTCTTTTGATTTATTGTATCAGGAACTGAGTGATCTCTGTACTTCTGCATGCCAATTACAGATATTTAATTGCATCTATCTCCGAATACCTTCATTCATCATTTCAAGTGGGCATTTTTTCCACAACAGTCTATCTTCATCGGCAGGTCAAAAGGGGGACTGTCCACCATGTTAGGCCTGCCCCTGCCATATTTGAAGGTACATGGACCCTGCTCAGGCCCTTCTTCCTCTCTGACCAAACTCATTTAGAGATACAGTATACAATGTAGGTTAGATTGCAAAGACGTGATTGGGGTTTAGTCTGGTCACCTAGGAGGAACGAATCTGAACCAGTTGCAACTCTGAAGGACTTTGTGATCTGACCAGAGAAGTTTCTTTATACGACTTGCCTATTTACAAGACAATGGGAGGCAAAGGGGTATCAGGTCTCCATCGCTTCCTTCCCTACAGAAATTCCATGCCAGCCACCTTCATCTCAGCTAAGAATACTCACCTAAGTATTCTTCAATACTTACAGAGTTCAATCTGTCCTTTTTCTTTTTCTTTTTAATTTCTGCTTTCTATTTTTGTTTTGTCAAAGTCTTTACTTTTTCTACATTTTTTCTCCCTGCTTGCTCCTGATTATGCTTCTTGGTACTTCTCTCAATGATTAGGCAAATGGCTTCAAGAACTTTTACCTCATGCCAATTTTGAGAAAAGAAAAGGTGCTTTGTTTTCTCTGTTTTTTCAGCTACTGCCCCATGCTGGTTGTCTCTTCTCCTCAGAACAATCTATCCTTTAGTTTGTGTCTTTGACTTTTGACTTTTAGGTTTTCTGTTTGTTTATTTGGCCTCTTTCTCTATGGAAGACAGCCATCTTGTCTTCCATCCTCTGGTCTCCTGCCCAACCCCTCTGTTTGATTGGCAGCTGGGTGATCCTAATAACAGGGGAGGAACAAGAAAGGAAGGGAAGAAGGAGCACAGGTGCTTATCACCTGCTCAGGCAGTCTGTCCCCTTGTTTGCTGATACTCAGATAAACTGACCATGAATGCCTCTCAGTTTTCTCAGGGGGATTGACTACCATGCATACTCCAGGGGGCTGTGTTTGTTGTTGCTTGAGTCTATGGGGTGTACCTTAGCAAGAAGATAGCAAGAGCAAGAGCACATAGACATACTACTTTACAGTGCTTTACAACCCTCTCTTAGTGGTTTACAGAGTCAGCATATTGCCCCCAACAATTTGGGTCTTCATTTTATCCACCTCGGAAGGATGGAAGGCTGAGTCAACCTTGAGCCTGGTGAGATTTGAAATGCCAAATTGCAGTCAGACGGCAGTCAGCAGAAGTAGCCTGAAGTATTGCATTCTAGCCACTGTTAGAATGCAGTATTGCTACCACAGCTAAGATGAGGGAATGTTTTATGTTTAGGGGAAAATATCGAGAGGAAAATGGACAGGAGATTCCTCGTCCTTGCTACAAGTTTCCACAAAGAGGGGTGTGATGATCCAAGGGTCAGGCTCTAAAACATGGGCAAACTAGGATGCACTGTGTGCTGTTCCCACCAATTCATCAGTGATAGACCTTCATCACCAGCAAAGCCCTTTTTTTTAACTACAAAATATTTCACTAAGAATCCAGAATTATACTTGCAATGGATCTCAGATCTACCTTTATACAAAGTTTATTGTCATTGTACATATATACACAGTAAACCCATACAACGAAATTCACATAACACACAGAGACTAAGCCCAACACACATGATAATCCCCAGACACACCCCCACCCACCAAAACTTTCCCCACCCCTAAACCACCCAAGCATCCACACAGCAGACTAAGAAATGCTGTCCAACAGTTCACTGATGGTGGCCCTTTAGTTCATTGTTGAGTGCAGTTATAGCTCTGGGATAAAAACTATTCAGAATTTAATACTTTTATTTTAATACTTTAATACTTTGACCTAGTGCATTACAAATTTGGGATTGGAATCTGGTGCCAAACCCATGTACAAATTCTTACAAAACTAGTTTTAGGCTTCGACCAAGTAAGCACTGGCTAAGATAGCTGAAGCTTACAGATTGCCAAAACCACTTCTCTTTTCAAAAACAAAGGCTATTCTATAAATGCAAATCTTTGCATTGGTAGAAGGTAACATTGTTGGTCAATGTGGCCTAGGGATCACAAGTACCTTTGAAATGATACTGAATGTATAGCTATTCTTGTCAAATCAACAAGAGACAAGAGCTGAAGAAGCTTCTTAGATGAAAAGTGAAATGTCTTCAAAGAAAAACCAGAAAGTCCAGTTGCCTCTCTCCTATTGTCTTTGGGACAACAGGAGAGGATCTTTAACTAGTTCATTTAACTAAAACATCAACTTTAAAAAATTCACGCTGATACCAATATAGATGCATGCAGTTGGTCTCTTAGTAGCATGACAGTAGATAGACAGACAGATAAATAGATGCTAGATAGGCAGAAAAGCTACTTTACTTTTTTCTAAGATTTATTTTCATAATTGAAATCAATACTATAGTTGTTATGGTATTATAAGGTTAATTTTAAAACACAAAAAGAGAATGACTTGTCTAAATGTTTCTACTTTAAGACCTTATAACCACAATTCAGTTATTTTATGATCTTGTGATAAACACTTCCACTCTGTTTAGAGTCAGTGATGGGCTGCTGCCGGTTCAGACTGTTTCGGGCAAACTGGTAGTTCTGACGATCAGCTGGCCCCACCCACCTGCCCCTATCCTGTCCTATATTTCCTTCTTTCTGGCTCAGCTGATTCTCACAGCACAGTTGATTTCCACGCCTCCACTGTTCTACTTACCGGAGTTGCCTTAGAAGGTAAACAGCTGAGCTTCAAATTGCTGTATTTTGAATCCTGCATGCAAGCGTGTTAGGTCCGTGCGTGAAGCACGTAAAGCGTGCGCTCACAGAACCAGTTGTTAAACCAGTTGCAGCCCACCACTGTTTAGAGTGTATGTTTAACATTCTGCTTCTATCTTAGTTTATAGTTGCATAAATGCAATTGTGCAAGTTAAAAAGTATTTGGATATATATATATCTAATTCCCTTTCCTTCTGCAATTCAGATTAAAGGAAATACACTATATATGAATCTAGACCAAGATTATACGAAAATAGACAAAAATAATAAAATATAGCAAGAAATATGGCTTGGCCAAGCTTTTACAATACATAATTATTGGTAAATCTTCATTACAAGCATGTCAATGTTTTCTAACTTAAGAAAGAAATGAGAATGATTGTGAATTATTGTAAAGTCTTTTTCGCATCCTCGTATTTCCTGACCATAACCAAAGGGGAATAAATTTGAATTCCTTGTATTCTTTTATCTAATCTCAGTCACATACTGCATAAATGCCCCCTTGCAAGTCATCCTTGAAATTCCTTTTCAAATATGTAAAAATATAATTGTATGAAGTCCTGTTGCTAATGTTTGGGGAGAAGCAATTGGTCATACGAGAAGTATTACCGTTTCCCCCCAAAAAAGACATCCCATGATAATAAGCCCAATCAGGCTTTTGAGTGCATGGCAATAAGGCCAAGCACTTATTTCAGGGTTCAGAAAAATATAAGACAGGGTCTTATTTTCGGGGAAACATGGTAGTTATGATTTTAATTTTGTATAAATTAACAAAGCTATCTTTGAATTTAAAAGGAAATCTAGGCTAACATTATCATGATCATCAGTATCATCATCAATAAACAGTATTGTAATATTTATAAAAATAAATATTTGTATACTTCTTAGATATAATACATTTAAGAGTCTCAAAGTAGCTGTTCCAGAAATTTCATCTTAGTATAATTTGCCTAAAATAAAGTTGTATAATTGTTCACAAATCATAACCATCCCATTGTTTGGATTTATTTTATATCAAAATTTGTTATTTATAGTGAGATCAATAAAGATGGATTCTATAAAAATATATTAAGTTTCTTTTCAACAGATAGGAAATTTCAACTTTCAGTTGCTTCCAAAGTTTCTACATCTTTTTCTCACTGCAGTCCTTCTCCAGGATTTTAAAAGGAGAGTTGATCTTTAAGAAATGCATGTGATATTAGTTTTCCGTTTTAAAATAATCACATTATTGCAGACATTTTAATAGCTGTAGAGGTTGCTATGTATTAAC
The DNA here is from genome assembly GCF_059756535.1 of Pantherophis guttatus. Lineage (NCBI taxonomy): Eukaryota > Metazoa > Chordata > Lepidosauria > Squamata > Colubridae > Pantherophis > Pantherophis guttatus. The sequence goes on along the minus strand of NC_142065.1, from coordinate 168,191,911 downwards.
ATGATTCATGGTCCTTGACAGCAGTGTCTCCGAGAATCCCACAGGAATGCAAAATACAAAACTCCACACACGTTCCGATTTTACTGCCTGCAGCTAAAAAAGGTGGGGGAAAAAAAACCCTTAAAACTGTTGAAACCCGTCAACTTTAAAAGCATTAATAGATGGTCCTGAGGGATTAAATCTAAATCTTAATGTGTAAAAATCAAGTTAATAACCACAGAGATTAATATGGTTGCATTTGATTATTGTGATAATGCAAACAATTAGTACTGCTAAAGTGAGATATATTAGCCTCCTACTTGCCCCACACATCTGCAAAGTAGTAGAAATAAACGAGGGGGGATCTTAGGCACTAAAGGAGAGAGGGTGGTGGGGTTTTTTTTTTCTTTTTTAAATACCTCTCTCTTATCCTTTCTACAGCTGAATAATTTTTTTAATTATAATTGTCAATGCTAATTTCTCAAGCTTCATTTTTTTAAAAAAATGTAAACCTATATAAAATATGTGTGATTAAAAAAGGGCTTGATTAGCTACTTTGTATGTTACAGTTTTAGATGAAACTAAAAATATTATGGTGGAAATAAAACTTGGTTATCTTTGTCAGTATCTTGAATAAATAGAAGTGTTCCCCAGCTCATAAAATGACTTGAAAGTATCTTTCACTTTTTAGAAATTGGATATTGGCTTTAATCACTATAGGCTCTTGAGTAAGGATGTAAAGCAACAGATACACAGCTAGTGTTGTATACCATTTTGTAGAGGAGAGTGAGAAAAGGTATGTACAACTAATATCCGGGACTACTTTGAAAGCCATTTATAGATTATGCTAATAATCTATATGTACTTCAGTCATCTTGATAAGCTATTACTACTGTGGAACAGAAAGCAAATGAAAGAATTGAAACACATAGGGCAAAGTTTCTGTGCTTAAGGCCAGCCCAAATGATTAACCATTTGCAAAAATTAGACTGCGTTTGTCTTTGTTAATATACAAGTGTGCAGACTGATTCTTTAAGGAACACTTGCTTCCTTAAAACAGCAGGTGAGAAAGACTTTACAGCTGGGGCATCTAGGAAGGAAGAAGACAACAATGTGTTTGTTGGTTTTTTGTTTTCCATATGTAATATTGCTATATGCAAAAGATCAATACATTTGCTAAACACGTTTTTTTTTTATTGAAAAAGTTTTACAAACATCAATTTTTCCCCCATTTTTTCCCCTCCCCTTCCCTCCCTTAAGTCCCCAAACCCTCCCCACCCCCCATGACTTCCCCAAGGTGAAATCTATCCACATTTATTATATCAAAGTTTACCACCCCTCTATTCTCCCCCCTATGTACTATACAATTCTTCATGACAATAAGCTATTTTGCCCTCTATATGCAAAAGATCAATACATTTGCTAAACACGTTTTTTGATGGGAAACTTCTGGCCTTCTGCATCAGACCATTTCGGAAAGAGTGACTTGATTCTTCTGACCCTCTGTGAGTTTTGATGAATTTCACTAAGATGTTAACTTCATGAATATGGTCAATAGGGATTCAACTCAATGGTCTTCAGCAGTCAGAACTGCTTCACCGTGATGAGGGTAGGCTCAGAGGGAATACGGTAATTGTTTTTCAATGGTTTTGGCTGCTCATGGAAGTGAGGTTCAAGAAGGTGAACTATTGTTCCAGAATGGAGCCACTGATATGCAGGATTTCCTCTTATCTCTGCGTGAACGTGCTGGAAGAAGCCATCCAAGTTATGTGTCAGAATCCTTACAACACCCAGTTCTACCTTTGACTTCCATTGTTCAGTTCAGGGAAGACAAGAAAAACAAGGAAATATCTTGTAACATTTTAAAGACCAGCCAATTTATTATCATATATAAATGGCACACAGTCCTCTAATTAAGAATAGTCCAGAGAAAGGAGTATAAAATTTCCTCACAGCATTGCAAACACATCTTTGTGGACCCTTAAGGCTGTTTCATTTTGGCAGGCATTCTTCATTTTCATTTATGGTTATTTATCTATTTATGCTTCATTTTCTTTCTTTTTTGCCCATATTGTGAGTTTGATAGTATTTTTAGAATTATACCGGTAATTGAATTAATTTTTTATTAAGAACATATTTTTAAAGTTTGCATAAACAAAAAGGATGTCGCTAAATATATGTGAATAGTTTATTTTTATCAATTAACAAAATAGAAAATAAATGAACAAAAGAGATGCTGTTTTGAAGACAAAGGATGGTCACATCAAATTTTGATTTGCATTTCGCTTCTGTTCTTTTACTTTCTGTTTGGTTAATTTATAAAAATAAACTATCAACACTTTTATTTCTGAAAGCATTCCTAATTTACAGCATTTTTGTACAACTGCCTAACACTTTTGCACATTATTGTATAAATATTGTCATATGTGTAAGACAGAAAGAGGGAAAGGGAGTGACAGAGATATCTATGCATACAGGTAGTCCTTGGCTTACAACCACAAATGAGCCTGCAATTTTGGTCATAAGTCAAGGGAGTCATTAAGTGAGTCACCATGTGACTGGATTCAATTTTATGACTATTTTTAAGATGGTTGTAAGGCAAGTCATCATGGTTGTTAAGTGAATCATATAGTTATTAAGCAAACCATGTGGTCTATAAGCAAATCCAGCATATCCAATGGACATTATTTTGCTACTATCTGCCAGAAACCAACAAAAAAAGTCAGAAATTGTGTTCATGACTACACAATGCTGCAGTTCAACATAAATGCAAGCTGATTGTCAACTACCTGAAATGTGACTGTGGGAATGTGCAGAAGTCATAATTTGAGGACAGGTCGTAATTAGCTTTTTTGAAAATCATTTTCAATAGTCATTAAATAAGCACTTGTTAAGTGAAGATTATCTGCATGCCTGCACAGAGACAAGCATACAATAAAAAAAAAAACCAGTCAAATAAAGTATTATTGTATCCCAAGGATTATAATCATTGCAGATGGTAGTCCACTATATACCTACCTGTGAATAAGTCCCAATAAATTCACAGTCAATAAATTTGTCATGGATGAATGTCAGCTCCTTATCCTGCACAGCACGGATACAGCAAGAGAACACAGCCGGACATATCAAACAGAGGTTGAATGCTGGTTTAATGCTTTCGTCAGATACAAGACAATGCTGAGCTACAAAGCCTTTCAAAGTTGGCGCTACGGGTGTTGTCCGTCAGCTGTGGAGGCTTGTTCCGGGGCTCCGCCTCCGGTAATCCAGCGTTCTCCTCTCCGAGCGCAGCGGTTATCTTTGATTGTAGACCTATCCCCGACGCCCCACCACCTGATTCCGCGTCGCCTACACCCTGTGCCACCTCCACTGATATAAGGTTTCATTGCCCCGCCAGAGGGGTCCTGTGGGTTATATCCTTCACCGTTCCTCCTTCCCATCCCGTCAGTGTGTCGAGCACGCCGGGCTCGACAGGTGGCTCCCCTTCACCAGGGACCTCTCTGGAAGACATAAAGTAGACATGTTACTTTCGGTCGATGGTTTCCATGGATATTTCCTATGGAATCGCCGTACAAGACGGTTAGCTGCGGTGTCTTTTGCTAAGACCCAGGTGGCTTCCTCTAACGGATAGCCCCTCCATCTTACTAGATACTGCAGTTTCCCCCGATGGAGCCGAGAATCTAGTATATCCTCTACCTCATAATGGTCACCATGCACAGGAGGGGGAGGGGATGGTGTGGGTCTAATGGTGCCTATGGGTTTCAGGAGGCTAATGTGAAATACCGGGTGGATTTTCCCTAACAGGGGTGGAAGTTTCAAAACCACCGTAACTGGGTTAATAATTTTGCTAATGGGAAAGGGACCCAGATATTTTGGTCCCAACTTCCGGCTAGGTACCCATAGTTTGATATACTTAGTGGACAGGTATACCATATCCCCCACTCTAAAAGGTTTCATGGTGGCACGTTTCTTATCAGCCTGATTTTTATATTCGGCCACAGCCTTATCGAGTGCTGCCTTAACTTGTGGCCACAGAGCTCGTATTTTCTCCCCCCATTCGCTAGGGGCCACTCCAGTTTGTAGGGTTTTAAGTTCTGGGATGGCAACGCATTCTTGCCTGGTGACTATTCGGAATGGGGTGCAGCCAGTACTCCGGTGTACCGCATTGTTATATGCCACCTCAGCGAATAGTAGTAATGCCGACCAGTCCGTTTGTTGGTATGGAACATAGCTTCTTAGGTAGTGTTCCACCATTGCATTAGCTCTTTCAGCTGTGCTATTGGTACTAGGGTGGAACGCTGAACTAAGTCCTTGAGTGGATCCTATCAATTGAAGAAAGTTTCGCCAGAACCGTGCTGTAAACTGTACCCCCCTATCTGAAATTATTCTACGAGGCACTCCATGTAGTCGATAGACGTGTTGGACGAATAGTTTGGTTAACCGACGGGCCGATGGTAGTCCATTGCATGGTATGAAATGAGCCTGTTTAGAAAAAAGATCTATAACAGTCCAGATAATGTTACAGCCATTGCTTTGTGGTAGGTCTACGATAAAATCCATGGCTATCTCTTCCCATGGTCTCATAGGGTTGGCACAACTGTTTACATATTCCTCTATCTCTTGTCACATATGCGGCCCCCAAAATTGATGTCTTGTCAGATGTAGGGTCTTAAGAAACCCGAAATGTCCAGCCGCTTTGACATCATGGCATTGCTGTAATATGTCATTTTGTAGAGCCATGGGGATATATAACGTATCCTCTTTCCAAGCGTACCCATCCTTAAATGTGAAGAGCTGGCAATGTCCTAATAACCAGTCATCTGTTAGCAAAGCATCTCGGAGTTTGTTCGCCCATCCTTTGCCAGTGCCAAACTCCCTCCCTCTATATGCTTAGTGGGTACCATAGCTTGTATGATTTCATCCCTCTGGCTATGGTATTGCGGCATTCGGGACAGGGCATCAGCCAGAAAATTCTTTCCTGCAGGAACATACTTTAGTGTGAAGTTGAACTGTTGGAAGTATTGGGCCCACCGCACCTGTTTGGGGGATAATTTTCGATTATTATTATAATTTTCGACTCGTCCCCACGGAGAGGGCTTGTAACTTGGGCGTCCTCCTGGACACATGGCTGCCTTTAGAAGATCATTTGACAGCCGTGGCCAGGGGGGCTTTTTATCAGGTTCGCCTGATACGCCAGTTGCACCCCTTTCTAGATCGGGACTCCCTACGCACAGTCACTCAGGCACTCGTCACTTCCCGCCTGGACTACTGCAATGCTCTCTACATGGGGCTCCCCCTGGGGTGCACCCGGAGGTTCCAACTGGTCCAGAACGCGGCCGCGCTTGGGATTATGGGGGCGACGAGGCGCTCCCATGTGACACCTCTCCTGCGCGATCTGCACTGGCTCCCGGTGGTCTTCCAGGTGCGCTTCAAGGTGTTGGTGACCACCTTTAAAGCGCTCCATGGCTTAGGGCCGGAGTACTTACGAGACTGCCTTCTGCCACCAATAGCCTCCCACCGGCCAGTATGCTCGCACAGAGTGGGCCTCCTCAGGGTGCCGTCCGCCAGACAATGTCGGCTGGTGACCCCCAGGGCGAGAGCCTTCTCTGTGGCGGCGCCCACCATCTGGAACAACCTCCCCCCAGAGATACGTACAATAACAGACCTCCGGATTTTTCGTCGGGCCCTGAAAACCTATTTATTTCAACTAGCTGGGCTGGCTTGAGTTAAATTTTAAATTGATTTTAAACTGGGTTGTTTTAATTTACGGCCAAAATATTTAATTATTTTAAACTGATTTTAAATTTTGTATGTTCTGTTTTTTACTTTGGCTGTTCACCACTGATCTGTCCCCGTACCCACACACACACCAACACAGCCAGTCGAGGGTTAAGGAAACACTTTGGAACGCACCCAGGTCTTATCTCCCACTTGGCAGCGATAGACACACCATCTGCCAAGTGACTTTATTTTCAAAGTAAAACAGAAAGATAAATACTCAAGAGTCCAAATGTCCGACACTTTAAATCTTTCTCTCAGCAGTTCCGGACGAGGCTTTAGTGACTATCTAAGGTTTGCTTTGTTCGTCACAAGGATCCTTGACCACCACCCTCTATTATATAGTCACTGGGGTGTGGTCCAGTGACTCAGTTCTAATCCCTAGCACGCCTCCTAAACTGCTGCAAACGTTTATCACGCCTTCGGAGGCGTGCGTCCAGGAATGATGTTTCCTCATCACTCTGATCCGAATCAGCTGTCTCCTCTCCCTCGGCCGGCACTTGAGACAATGCCAGAGGGGAGGGGCCTGGAGAGGGAGGCCTGGCTGACTCCTCTTCCTCATGCTCGGAGCTTTCCTCCTCCGATGGGACAGGCTCAGAGGGTGGGGCCACAACAACCGCCCTGAGTCCTATTGGAGAAGGGCGGTATAGAAATGGAAACAAATAAAATAAATAAATAAATAATTTTCGAGGAGTCTGCAGAGATATTAGGTTCCGATGGTCCGTCCTTACTTCGAATTGAGACTTTGCCCCTTCCAGGATGTGCCTCCATGTAAGAAGTGCCCACCAAACTGCGAATGCCTCTTTCTCCCAAATAGCCCATCTGCGTTCGGTTGGGGTGAATTTTTTCGATGTGTAGGTGCAGGGTTGCAATTGGCCTTGATCGTTAGGTTGTAGCAAGATAGCACCAACAGCCACGTCGCTTGCATCTGTTTGTACCATGAATGGTTTATCTTGGTTGGGGTGTTGCAAGATGGGTTCTTGTGCGAACAAGGTTTTCAAAGTCTCGGAGGCCTTCTGGCATTCTGTAGTCCATGTTATACGTTGACTCGGTTTCACAGGGGTAATACTCCCTTTTGTACATAAAAGGTTGGTGAGAGGTAATGCTATATGGGCAAATGCTGGGATGAATTGGCGGTAAAAGTTAGCGAATCTGAGGAAATTCTGCACTTGTTTCCTCGTCTTCGGTGCTTGCCATTCCATAACTGCCACTACCTTTTTGGGATCCATCAGTAAACCCCCCCTCGAGATTCTATACCCCAAATAATCCAGCTCAGTATGATGAAACTCACATTTTGATATTTTAACAAATAGTTTGGCTGCTAGTAATTTTTTCAGCACTTGGCGGACTAATCGTATGTGCTCCTCTATAGTGTTAGTGTAGATAAGAATATCATCAAGATATACTAACTCTCCTCGATATAGGTATTCATGCAATACCTCATTGATGAGTTGCATGAAAACTGCTGGGGCTCCTTGTAAGCCGAATGGCATAACTCAAAATTTATAACTGCCAAGGGGGCAGTTGAAAGTGGTTTTCCACTCATCCCCCTCTTTAATACGGATACGGTAATATGTTTCTCTTAGATCCAATTTGGTAAAGATATGGCCGGTAGCCAATGTTGCTAAGAGATCCTTTATTAACAGTAATGGGTATAGGGGTTCAACACTCACTGCGTTCAGGCCACGAAAATCAATGCAGAGGCATAGCCCGCCATCTTTCTTTTCTCGGAAGAGAACCGGGGCTGCCATAGGAGTTCGACTAGGTGAAATAAAACCCCTGGCTAGGTTACTGTCAATATATCTAGGCAATTCCTCCACCTCCTTGGGAGTCATGGTGTACATGCGGGATTTGGGCAATTTGGCTCCAGGGATTAATTCTATCGCACAATCGGTGGCCCGGTGTGGTGGGAGGGTGTCACATTGATCTTCGCTAAAGACGTCCGATAGATCCGCGTATACCTCCGGAACCCCTGGTACTTGGGGTTTCTCTTGCCGGAGGTTTGTTTGTAAGTGGATACCCTTTGTCTGTTCGTTAGGGCTCTCCATTCTTGGTTCAGGGCCTAGTTCCAGACATAATTTCCTATACCCGCCCTCCCACCATATGGTGGGTCTCCACTTATCCAACCACGCTAGACCTAATATGAGAGGCTCTATTATGTTGTCCACTACTACAAAGCGTATGAGCTCCCAATGTTCTCCAATCTCAAACCTTATGAGTTCCGTCACCTGTGTTGCTGGTGAACCCCCTAAGATAGACCTGTCCATCTGTTCAAAATGGATGGGAGTCTTCAACCGGGCTAAACGAAGTCCCAGTTGGCTGGATAGGGAAGCCCGCATCAGGCACCTGGTACACCCAGAGCTGTCCATTGGCAACGTCTGCAAGGCCACTCGGGATCGTTCAGGAGTCATTTGTGTCCTCTCTTTACCGCCGGATCGGTCTGGGGTGCGCCCTGCGGGAGGTTGAGGGGGTGGGAACCAACATTCTGCAGCCCTATGTCCGACTTGGTTGCACCAGAAACATCTAAAGGGAGCTTTTCGAGCGGGTCCTACGGTCCCAGGCGTAGAGGTTGGTCTTCCCGAGTCCCTAAGAGCAGGTGGCCTCTCGGGTATTCTTCTCACTTGTGCAACTCCAGTGGTCCCTTTAAACCTAAACTCCTTCAGACCTAAATTCAGGTCGATGGCGGCCTTGAACCATTCCGCCAACCGGGGCGGGAGTCCCTGGTACATGCAAGCCTGTCGTAACTCCCTATCCAAGCCAAGGTGGAACTGGTGCACTAGCATCCATTCCGGCCATGCCCGTAGTCTACCTGCAATTGAGCGGAAGTCCTTCACATATTCCCTGGCAGGCCAGCCCCTTTGTCGCAGAGACACTAACTCCCCCTCTGCCTACTGTATATGGGAATCATCCTCAAAACGTGCCCGAAGACCCTCCAGAAACAGACCCACATCTGTCAGCTCCCGGGCGTGGTCACTATGGAAGTCAGCCACCCAATCTGCTGGTTCCCCTTGCAATACTGTCATGATTGCTACCACCATGGACCACTGGGAGGGGTAAAACTGTCCATATAGGTCAAAATAACTGATGACCTGTCTTAGGAAAATGGCCACTCTGTCCGAGCTGCCATCAAACGATGCCTGCAGAGGAGGTGGGCCTCACATTGGTTGAGGTGGCCACGGACCCTGACCTGGGGGCCCCGCATACCCATGACCAGGGTGGTCCTGGGGAGGTGGTTAGTTTGCTCGATGGTCTTGGGTCTCCGTGACACGACCCATGCTATTCTGTTGTCTGTCATCCAAGAGGGACATAGGGGCGTGCCTCCTACCCTGGTCAGCAGTCCCCAAATCCCCCCCCAGATGGAGGATGGATCTGAGTTCTCATCCGTTCGGGGTTCCTTGTTCTGCTTGCAGGTGCGTCAAGCTGCAACTTGGGGCTAGCCAAACGAAACCAAGTTGTCCCAAAGTCCCAGAACTTTTCCAGGTAGAAAGGGGTTCCACCCCTGTGGCCCATGGTTGCCACAACGAAGCAGCTCTAAAGCTATTTTCCCCAAACCGGTACCTCAGAATATCCATAGTGGAAGAACCGAGGCCAGTAGAATAGCTCCACTCTCCTCCGTCGTCATCCACCCAGCATCTTTCTCTCCAGCGCTGGAAAGGCTCGCCCAACGGGGAAGTCACAGGAGCCTTCCCACCTCCCCCAGGGCCGGCCAACACCGAATTGTGCCACCATTCTCCTGACGCGGAAGGCACCTCCGTGAGCTTTGTCTCCGCTTCATCCACCCCTCCGCCATCCTCACCTTGTTTTGTGGGCTGTTCCTTCGGTCTCACCATGGGCTGCAACTTGGCCTGGACCACCGGCTGTACGGTCACTTCCTCTGTCAGCATCTCCACTAACACTTCAGCCTTGGGGTCCGTACCCTCCACCATTCCAAATATCCAGCCGTACCTCCAGAATGAAACTGGAATGAAGGGAGCGCCAACTTTCTCTCAGCTCCTTATCCCGCAAAGCACGGAGACAGCAAGAGAATACAGCCGGACACATTCAAACAGAGGTTGAATGCTGGTTTAATGCTTTCGTCAGATACGAGACAATGCTGAATACAAAGCCTTCAAAGTTGGTGCTACGAGCATCCGCCTCATAGCGCTTTTTATTTCGGTGCCCCGCCCCTCCTGTAATGGCCTTGCATCGTCCGTTAGCTGTGGAGGCTTGTTCCAAGGCTCCGCCTCCGGTAATCCAGTGTTCTCCTCTCCAAGCACAGCGGTTATCTTTGATTGTAGACCTATCCCCGATGCCCCACCACCCGATTCCGCGTCGCTTACACCCTGTGCCACCTTCACCGATATAAGGTTTTGTTGCCCACCAGAGGGGTCCTGTGGGTTATATCCTTCACCATTCCTCCTTCCCGTCCCATCACTGTGTCGAGCACACCAGGCTCGACATGCACTCTCAAACATACATACAATATATGTCTTCTTCTCTATCATACAATCAGTGAAATAGACATTTATAGGAGTGAGTTCTACTTACCTTTACTACTGGTTTGCAACGGGGCCGCACACGCCCCATTCCACAGAAGCTTCTTGATGACGTCCAGGTTGATGGGCAGAGCCTCCTGCTGGTTTTACTACCAGTTCTTGCGAACCGGTCCAAACTGGGGGCAACCCACCACTGATTACAGTGCTGTGTATAACTACTTTAAAAATATGTTTCACTGAGTTCAATAGGACTTCTAACTGTATGTGTTATATTATTATTAAACTATATTATTAAAAGTTATACATTTTAATATGTTATATCTTTACAAACTATCTAGGGTAAAATAGGACAATCTCATTGTCTGGTAAGAGTGGATATTTTGGGTATCGTAATTAAAGTGACCTCAAAGTTAACCAGTTAGAAAAAGAACCAAAAAATAATCTCAGGCAGCTATATAAATTTTCAAAACCTGACCATTACAGAGAAGGTAAGTATTAAGTTTTTTGTACCATAAAAGTTTGAACTTTTAGCACTTAATACCGTTTATATTGTAATCACTTGCTTACAATATAAACATCCCAACATTACCTCATTTATAAAAATGTCTATAATGATTACAGAAGTCATAATAAACTAAATGTTTGAAGATATTCACACAAATGAAAGTCCAGATTTATGAATCAATGTCTTCCTGTATTACCTTTATCTCTGTTCCTAATTTGAAATAAAAGGATTGCCTTAGTTTAGGAAATTTTACTTTACATTAATGTTAAACCATTGCTGTAGTTTAACTTGCACAAAAGCAAAGCTATTTATACTAGTGATATGTCTGATGTGCCAGGAGCATTTTTTTTCTGCTTTATGTTTCATCACATTTAATATACAGTTTAGTGAGAGCTTTCTTCTTTATATTGGATCAACTTGTTATTCAAGTTGAATTGTTTCATCCAAGCAAGTGTGTGTTACATGAACTTATGCAGTCAAGTAATAGTTATAAAGTGAATAGCTGTTCGCTAGTTGTAACCAAAGTCACAGTATGTGAAATGCATATTTGGCAAAAGTGTCTACATAGGGAATATCTGTCAAAAGCTTCAGCTCTTTGACTTTGAAAAGTCTCTTTAACAGTAATAATCAGCAGATTTAATTCATTTAGCCTAATTGTGAGTTGTGTCTGTGCGCAGACACACCTGCTACATGAACGTAAAATGTACAAAAAGCAAGTGTGATATGTAATTCGTTTTTGTGCTATGCAAACTCTGCACATAATTTATATACTAGGTTTACTTGGGTGAGTGGTTATTTACCCAGTGTGAGACCATAGGTAAAAAGGTAATCACTTCCGAGAAACCTAAGTTGAGTAACAATCCAATTATCATTGTGTTTTGTGAACAGTGATATTTCTTCTTCTAGATACTGTATTTATGTTATATTTTATCTTAGCTACTTCAGGTTGTCTCTTGGGTTCATGCAATTGTTTCACTGTCTGTTAAAATAAAAGTTTAGTTTGTGTTTGTGTTGAATGTATAGAATTAGAAGTAGAACTGAACCTGTCTTTTAGATTTGATCTGTTGAAATGTTTTATTTCTGTTTCAGTTTAACTTAATTTAATCAGTGTTCCACCTAGACTGTTTTCTTTGTATATTAATAATGAAGAAGCAGAAAGAAATGTGGCTCAGTTTTCTTATGTTGAACAATATGTGTCATATACATTTTTTTAAAAAAAACCTAAAATTCATATATTGCAAAAAAACAAACAAAAAAACCCCTGGTTTCCTGAGCCAAGATTTTTAATTTTAAATAAATTATAATTGGATTAACATAAATCACATATTGCAGCAATAGCTGAATTGTATCTCAACTTAACCAATGACAAACATATCATTTTATAATTTGGTATGATGCAAGAACAAAGTTGCCAAGTCAAATCAGGCCCATCCAGTCCATTATTTTCAACGGTGACTGGCAGGGGCTTCCTAAAGTTTTATGCTGGAGGTTTTCCAACCTTATCTGGCAGTATCATAGATGATCTGGACTCTTCCACAAGCGAAGTAATTGTGCCACTATTAACCTACAGCTGCTCCAGGGTACACTATGCAAATCTAAGGCCTAACCTTAAGCTAGGCACTTGGGTGGAAACTTCAGTCAACATAAGTTGAATAGAATAGAATAGAATTCTTTATTGGTGAAGTGTGATTGGACACACAAGAATTTGTCTTGGTGCATATGCTCTCGGTATACATAAAATAAAAAATACAAGTAGAAGACATACCAGCAATTTTAGTTGCTGTATCTTATCTTTGCCTCAACAAAACAAGATTCAGATACTTTTGGTACAGCACTGCAAAACGCAAAAGAAATTTTTTTGAGCTTGATAGTCCTACAGCACCTTCTCTTAAACAGGAAGGCAATATATCGCCATGGGGAATTATATTGTTGCTAACATATAGAGTGTCTCTTTAGTCATACTTGTGGCAATTTAAACAGTGCTTGGCAGCTCAGCCTTATCCATCTAATAAAATACCATATTATCATTCTGTCGTATAGACAAGCTAATAAAATAGCTGCGTCTCCAAAAATGTAAACTATGGCTATTAATTTACTTCTGCTGAAGACATTAAGACTGTATGACTAGCACACCTTTATTGTTCCCTGGATTATGAAGATGATACCAGACTTTCAGACAAAGAGTAGTTTAATTATGTTGCAGCTTCCTGAAAACATCCACTATAAATGGCACATTGCAATATAACTAGATAATCATGGCTCTTTAAAGAGGAATCTAAAACCAAGCGTGCCTGAAGGGGAATTTGTGAACACAATTATGTCTGCCATAACATTGCCAGGTCAGTGGGTGGTGAGAGATGCACCCATTCTTCTTGGAGCAGGAGGATTTCCTGCTGCTTCCCACCCCCTCCCAGTAGTGACCTAGAAGGAGGTTAATGATTCCAAAGAATGACTTTTCCCTTAGGGAAAATTTAGTCTTCTGACCTTTTTCCCCCCTCTATCTATCTATTCCTTTCAAGTCACAGGCTTCCATTCATTTGGCTTACATCAAGCTGTTTTATTTTCTTCAAAAACATGGATAAAGTAATTATTTTTGCTTTCATTTAACCCTCAAACTGGATGCTTTTCTAAACGTTTTAGTTGCTCAGCGTAGAGCATCACTTTCAGCTCTAGGACTTGCCTTAATAATATGAATGGCAACCTTCAAAATGTCTTTGGCAGCTCATGACTTTTAAAAAGACAAATCTTTGTTCAGTTTAGCAAAGCGGCTGCAGAGATTTGGGATGGGAGGTGGGAATGACAAGGAAAAAATGCTATTTTTGGTTTACTTTTGAAAATTCTTTCATACAGAACCTACTACAGTGGCATTTTAAGCTGTTAACAACAATTATTGTGATTGTCTGACTGATATTTACAAAAAAATATCCAGTTAAATTGAAGGCCTGTTGCTTTGTTTGAACTCTGCAGACATTCAGGGCATCTAATTCATTGTCAAAATAAAATGAAACAAAAACGTAACCACTTATTATTCTCAGGGGTTAGATCTATTGCTACAAACAGTTCTTGAGGGTAAGTGGAAACAGAACTTGTCTTGTGCTTTGAGCTGTCAACTTCCTTTGGCATTTGAACACAATTTCCCACCCCCTCTCTCCCTCATCATTGTCCACAGCATATTTATAGTGAGACTCCAAGAGGTGGAGAAACTAGTTCAATTTCATAAGAAAAACATATAGTTGTAGAAAACAAAAGCCCTTTAAAAAAACAAACGTCATGCTGCAGCGAACTAGTTGTCCATCGTGTCTTGTATATTTCTGTTTCAGATTGTGTTGGTGCCCGAGGCTTTTGGGACTGGTATAAATGTCACATAATGCACCTAATTGCAACAGTCTGTCACTGAGGGAATCTTCTCTGCAACCTCAGTTGGTAATCAGCTTATGCCCCGAAGTGTGAGAATAGAATTGCCCTTATTTTGTTTTTATACCAATTACTTGTGCAGATGCTTAAAGTTGTCCAAAACACTGTAAGAAGACTACTCCCACCCATGTGAAAATCTTAGTAAAGCAAAAGTTTGAAGGATACTTGTAGAGAATGATCAGGAATATATCTGGGGGGTTTCATTTGGTTCATTCAAAGAATAATGTTTCTACAAAGTGAGCAAAGTCATAGATTAAGGTTTCAAAGACTTTAATAGAAATATGCCCTACCCATTTTGCCCAATTCCCATATTCCCAAACTCTTAATCCAAATTTATTATAAATTTATGTCATCTGGAGACCCTCATGAGAAAAAAATAATACAGATCGAAATGTCACATGCAAGGATTTATTTTTGATTTATATTTTGATTTAAATTGTAATATTAACAACAGAAAACCTGTCCAGCTCCATTCATGGTCAGACTTCCACAGCTTGGAAACTAGCAGATAACTCATCTCAATCTTAATTTTATGTTATACGCCATCCATTGGATATGAGTTGGGCAGAAAATAAATTTCATAATAAAAACATAATAAGAATAAATAAAATTTCTGGAGAACTCTGGTAAAGAGAAACATGGGCTGCTTGGGGAAAGCTAATGTGGGAAAGATATGAACATGTAATGGTACTGATGTAGTTTTTATCTTTGCAGTTTATCTAGGTTGTAGATTGTAAGGAGATGAAACCTGATAAATTATCATACATGTTTGTCTGATTGGGGTAAAATGCAAGAAAGCTAGCTCAAAAAATTTGCACAACATTCCTGCCACAATTTGACTATGCTTTATATTCCCAAACTTTTTAGTGATATTCTGCAATATATTAACTTTCCCCCCCTCTTTTTCAATTCTCTCATACATACCCTCATATTCTCTTATTAATAAGGCCAACATGGCCAATAACATTTTATTCACAATTGTTTCTAGAGTTAAAAAGCCAAAAGCTAAAAAATAACATTTTGTACATAATAAAACATATGGAAGAGGTAGATAGACTAAAAATAATTATTGAAAAAAAATAATTTTAAGCAAAATAAGTGATATATATATAGTGAAAAGAAAGACTTCGAAAAGAAGGGAAAATTAAATAAGTTAACTGAAGGATGTTGAAGTAGGTACTGTTCATAAGAGTATATTACCATACATACAATCATATATAAAATATATTGATAAAAATAAGCTATGATTGCAAAGGCAATGAATGTATGTTAGTTTCCATCTCAAATTCACACAATATCACTATCTGTTTAAATTTTTTTGCCAAATAGATTGAGCATTGAATTCAACATACTCCCTTTCCTATGGAGGCTTTATATGAAAAAAAAATATTGCCAAAAAGTACTGGTTTTATTTTATTCCTCTTTTTTCCTTTGCCCTTTGCCATAGTGCATCTAGTAGTAGAGTTCCACTAAGCATTTTGGATTAATGACAGGGTAAATTAAAAATATTCTGCATCAGCATGATCTGAACTGAGTTGAGTTGGTGCACAATACCATATTAGTATATGATATGGACTAAAGAAACCTTCCATAGAACAAAGTGATTTCAATGGAACTTATTCTCAGTTGTTCATAGATCTGAAACATTACAAAATAAGTTGAGAAAAATGGTACACAAAAATAAACTTTGTTTCTGTCTGTTTTGGAGAAAGGAGGACTATCTGGATGAATCATTGGACTCAGCTACAAAAAGTAACATCATGCTGATCGTAGTACAGTGGCAGGATTAGCACTAAAAGGACAATGGAGAGATTGTCACATGTCTGAAGATAGTTATATACACTATTTTGCCTGGGGGATTTCATGAAAAAGACTTAATATATTTATTTCTGAACAATTTTCCTGGATTAAAGAAAAGTCCTTATCAGAACATGTTCATCGAAGAGCCGGTTTAGTCTAGTGATTAAGGCACCAAGGCTAGAAAGTGGAAGACCATGAGTTCTAGTCTCATGTTAGCCATAAAAGCTAGAGTGATCTTGGCCAGTCCCTCTCTCTCAACCCAACATACTCCAAAGGGTTGTTGTTGTGGGGAAAATAGGAGAAGGAAGGTATGCCGGATATGTTCACCATCTTGAGTTATTTGTAATCATTTTTAAAGGCAGGATACAAATACATAAAAACATACGTAAAATGAAAAAAGAAAAGTGGATTTATTTAGGAGGAAGTAAAAGGTTTTCTTTTAGGCCTCCTGGTTAACTGAACCACATGCAGACTGGGCCAAGGCAACATTTGAAATATATGTCTAATTTGGGAAGAAACACAGTATGCCAGCTTTTCCCAATCTGGTGTTCTCCAGATGTGTTGCACTTCAATTCCCATAATTCGTAGCCAGAGTCCAGTACATCTGGAGGCACCAAGCTGAGAAAATCTGTATTCAGTCATTCCGTGGTATCATTCATTTCCCATATATTGTCTATTCTGTTTTTCTTTAACAATCATTCTTTTTATCAGAACCATTTAGTTTGATGGTTAAGTAGCCATCAAAAATGGTAAATGATAACCACTCTAAAATAAAATTGCAATTGAATTATAACCTGAACAGTATCAGCATCTTGGTGATTGTATTTGCTGCTTCTCTAAAGGCAATAAATTTATACCCTCAGGGTTTGAGACTTTTTCAAAAGTTGAAAAGCTGGAAAAATTCTATCTTTTTGAATCCTCCACAGCTCTTCTTTGGAAGGAATGTTCTGTGATCAGAACAAAAATGATGTCAGTTCCTCTGACATGAGTCTTCTGCACACTGTAAAACACAGAATATCATATGTGCATACTGGTTCTACTCACCTAATGTATCTAAAGAGTGATAAAGTATTTCATTTCCTGGTTTATACAATGCATAACTAAGCAAATGAACTGGGTTCATTCAACATAGAACTAATTAAAGTTAAAACTTTGGAGGGCTTATTAAGCAATGACCCTATGAATCTATTTTCTTTTGGTTAGAAAATATTCTTTATATGGCCTGATAAGAGATAGCTAAATAGAGAATTTGTATAAATATGTGTGTATGTGTCTGCAGCTGTGTGTATCTGCTACTAGATCCAGGCAGGGAGAAATGGCTTTATGAGACTTTGGTGCTCTATTCTTAATTCCTGCATATATTTTTGTGATTTGGGTCAAGAATGTCCATATCACATGAAATTATGAAAAATGCCATGTTTTTTATTTTTAATTTGCTATCCAATTATTGACTATCTGTAGTAGTATCAAGGTTTACTAATGATTCACAGATTAGGAACCATTCGGGGAGGATTACATTTCAAATTACCAACGTTTCATTTGCTTTTTCAGTTTTCTTAAATTATATTAACTTTTTAAATAAATATATGTGGTCCAATTTCCTTCTTGCAAAGCCCACACATTTCCGAGGCAGCATTTATCGGTTTGCAGCTTTGTATCTGTTTAGCTTTAGTAGTGACAGATATCTGGATGTCAAGGGAGATTTCAGAGGTGGAGATGTTCTTCTAAAAATGGCTCATAAGTCTGGGACTAGACTGTCACACAGAAATAATCACATCAAGACAAACAATAAATGCAAGTAGCGGTAGCAGGCAGCCCATCAATAGTAACCAACACAGTATGCTACAGCATCTTAAAAAAAAGAAGCTGAACCTGGTTCTGAAGAAAGCCTTGAGACATTATGGCAAAGAACAATTTTCTGATGCAAGATTGACCATCAAGCCTCACCTCTCTATATAAATGCACATTGCTTGGCAAATTCCACTTGGAGGAGATAATATAGGAAATGGTCGAAATGATCTTAACATACTTTGGAAGAATTCATAGATGCCTTTGTTCCATCTGTGCTACAGTGTTAGATTCTTTTTATAGCCAGAAGTCATATTCATTTAATTAATGTTCGTGCCTCAGTTATTCATTTGTAAAAGCATATGTGTTAACCAGTATCATAAATTTGTGAAATTTGATTAATATTTAAAGAAGATAGTAGGCATATATTAATACTGTTAGTGCATTGGTATTTTCTTTTTATTTATGTATTTGGAATTGATTCCTTTGATTTTCATGGAACTTACTAGAAGATATGCTTTTTCTTTCTTTCATTCTTGTACACATTTAGTTGAAAACCTATTCGTCATGTTGCTGGAGCTCATGTATAAAACTGTAAATGTAGATTTGGGATAAAATCTACAGAGCATGCCTGAGGTTTGGTTATGTTACATTATTTTGTCATCTATCTATCTTTATTACAAGCTCTTCAAAAATTAAGTCATTTTCATGCATGTTGACTACTTCATGAATCATTAACTTAAGAGGTTAGCTAAAAGTATATAGGACTTGCATTTTCCCCCCAGATTTTTATTTTTATTTTTTTTCTCAGGAGATCTTTGATACCAAAATGTGAATTACTAGCTTTAATTCCCAGGATCATAATTAACACCTTTTAAAGAGATGGGTATAACCTTGGCCATTCTCCAGGTTGCTAGTAGTGTCTTTTCAATGATAAATTACATATTTGTGTTAGCAGCTCAGTTATACTGGTTGTTAGTTCCTTTAGAATTCTCCACTGAACACCATCTGGTCCTTGTTGATTGATTGCAATTTAATTTCTTTAGTTGCTTATAATTTTTTAAAAATATTAGTTTTGTTATGGCAGCCTGATTTTCAGCATCCAGTTCCATACTTGATACATAGAAAATACTTAGAATAAAACTTGATGAAATAGATCCTTTTCTTCAATGAAAAGTATTTCTGAAGTCACTAGCTTAAAATAATCAGGAAGAAGAATACAACCTCTGCAAATTTTTATATCCCAGTCTTAAATTGTTTTAAAAATTGTCAAAAGTAACTGTTTTATCTACTTTTGAAATGGTATTGCAAGATTTTCTGTTGTGTGAAGTGCAGTTAATGCAGTTTTTATATGACAATTAATAGAGTTCACAAATTCCAATACAAAACATTTACAAAATTAGGTGATTTTAATAGGAGAAAGGAGGAAATGCATGGAAAGTAGGAAAAAAGTACAATGAAAATAACTGGGGGCAAAGAAGCAATGCAAAAAAAATCTAGCAGGATGAAACAGAAAAATAATATTTTCCTCTCTGTTTATAATGTTATCTATTTACTGGTTATACCCTCCTTTTTTGTAGTTCCTTGATCACTGTTCTCTTTGTGTCAGCTTTAGACTGTTAGCTTTTCAGCAAAGTTCTAGACATGCCAACAATACAGATGAATTCATGAAACTTGGGCTTTTAACATAATCTTGTTCAAATCAAGTGTTACTATTAGGTTGAAACAGCCTCAGGACCTACCTCAGCAAGTCTGACCTTTCAACTCACAACCAGACAGTCCAGGTTTATAGAGTCTTGAGGTCAGGTCTCCTATTTCACATGACTTCAGGGGTTTTTAAACCACATTGTGTTGAGGAAAGTCTCAGTGCATTTTGCGATTACGTAAACTTTGCACTCCTGCTGTCTGTGAAGACGGTAGTAGCAACTTGATTCTAATGAATTGTGGTGGCACACTGGCAAAATTCATAAAAGATAAGTGAGATTAGAAGAAGGAAAATAGCCTGAAATGTACTAACCTGTAGTGAGAGCAGTGGGTTATTTTTCCCCCAGTGGTTTCGACCTCAGGATTGCAATTTTGTTACAATGATTTGAAACTTCTCAAAGGGGTTGATGCTTTGCTGTGGACATTTTAAATTGTGGATTTATTTGAGTTGATATTAAATATTTCCACATTCTTTGGAGAATACGTATCATTTATAAACCCTACTTATTCTGCTATATCCATACTTCTGTACTGCAAAAATATAAATATGTGAATATTTTAAAACACCAACAACAAAAACCTCAATATAAGGTGCATTTACATGGTTTGTTCCTTTACTAGTTTCTCCATCCTAGTTTTATCTCACATGAAAATTAAGAAAAAAAGTGACACATGACAGCATATAAATCATGCATCAAGAGCAAGAGTATGATATTATTTCAAGTGTTTTTACTTTTTATATGGTTGTAAAATTGGACGGGAGGCATTTCCTTTTAGAAAATTATCCAGGTCATGTATAGATATAGCCTGAAGCTTATGAGAAGCTTTATGTTTTGCTCTTCTTTAGTTTTTGTTGTGCATTTAAAGAAACAGATTAAATTTTGATGAATGCTTGGCTTCCTGAATTGAGATTTATTCCTGGAGGGGTAAGAAACATTTAGAAAACTGGGGAGATAGGCACTTAATGCAGTTGTCTCCTGTTACTACATTTCCTACCCTAGCTTAAACCTATAAAGGAGCTGTGCAAAGTAGTACAGTATATTTAGACAGAATCACTTACATTTGCATGTAACTGAAAAACAGCTCCTCAAACGTTTAATGCAATTTCAGCAAAGAAAATTAGGCCATCTGTAAAAAACCTACAATATTTTTCCTGTAATGTTATCCATTCACATAAAACAGTATGACTGCCACAGAATATGAAGATGATTTTTTTTTACTTTGAGAACAATAGAAGCCGATATTTTTTTTATCTACATAAGCTCTCTCACTGATGTGCTTCCCTGTCACAATTCACCTTAGAAATTGCACTCCCATATACTTTTTGTTTTTGAAGGACTGTCAAAGTTTAAATAATCTGGGGCAAACAATACTTGCTCCTCAGTGGTTAAGCAACAGTTGTGCATTAAGATATTAAGCATACTATTTTTAATGAATATGTGTATTTATTGCATTTTAACTTTTCAATTAAGTAAAGCTGATTTTGCAAGTGTGAATCAAGAGTTTTCCAATTTCTGGTACAAATGAAGTTGAAGAAATGTATCCAAAATGTTGATTTAATAAAATACATTTAATATATTTATATATAGACATGTATGAATTTTTGTGTTTGCTTCAGTAAAGAAAGAGCAAAGTTTTTAATACATTAGAAACATGATACAAGCTGATGTTAAAAAATAAAGAGGTACATAATTATACATTTTAGTTGCATGCTCCTGTCTTGCCACCATTTAGTATTAAATACAAAAATCAGAATTTGCTGACTAATTGGAACTTTTTAGTTGAAAAATGCAAGAGGTTTGTTTCCTTCATGCAGAAACTGAGGTCTGGATGCTGTCAGCCCTTTTGCTTGGAAACACCTTTAGTTGCTACAGATGTTTCCTGTCATACATAAACAAAATCACCAGGTCAAAGCCTGAATTCCAAACTTGCTACCTAAAGAGTATTGCACTGGATTAAAATCACCTCTGATGGAATTTATTTTTGTGATCATAGACAGAGTTCTTTAAAAACTTACCTACTGTGATTGATAGGGCCTATGTCCCAAATTGCATCTCAATAAATATCTACTCAGGCAGTACATAACTTCACACAGTGCAGTTCATAAATCAGAAGGTCTTCCCCTCCTCCCCAAGGGCAGTTCTCTGGAGGCATCTGTGGGACTGATATCACAACTGTAACAACAAGGCAACAGCACCTAGAGTGCTTTGATTTTGAAATGGATGAATCTGTGAAATGTGAACATATTTGAAAAATGGGCAAGTCTTTTTAATAATAGTATATAATTCCATCTAAGTTTGATGTGCAGTTAAAGCATTGTGTCACTAAAATTATTTTGCCAGAATTATAATGGTATAGTAGTTTTTCTTATTAGTGGATTGTGGAAGTTGGTTGTGTGTGCCAAATATTTTTTTCTCCCATTTGATAGTTAATTATGCTTAAATCAAGAATTTAAGCTCGGTGAAGTTTTATCAAACAAAATGCAGGTCTCAGCCAATTTAATGTTCTTTCCTCATAACTTCTGAACTATTATATGGCATGTGTCCTCCCTCAAATCTATTAGTAAATAAATAATTACCCTTATTCAAAAAACTGGAGAGACGACACGGTCCTAATCCTAGTTGAAGCACCGAAGGGCGAGAAAAAGGCAATCCCTACAATCAGCTTTACAAATAATAACATTCGTAGCAGTAAACGCGAGGCAGCTGCGTGATTACTTAAAAAAAAAAATCTTTAAAAGTTGCGGAAATAAGACGACGGCAACAGTGCACTTGTTTAAATGAAAAGGAGACAGCAGATATAAAATCGATATATAAAAATGTCTATTTAAACAGCACGCGCCCAGACGCGCGTTTGTTTTTTAAGAGGCGCAATTTGCAGAAGAAAACTGCTTTTCAAATGGCATCCGCCGTGAAATCTGTGGAAAATTCACAGGTTCCGTTCCACTGTTGCGGAGGAAATAAGTAAATAAGCCAGCAGCTCCGGGGGCGAGTTGCCTAATGAAGGGGGGGGGAAACAAACGGAGGAGAGCGGAGTCGGTGACAATGGTCAGCCTTCCTTAAAACATATTTCTCCCCCCTCTTTCTCTCCGGCCCCCCGCTTTTGGTGTGTGGCAAAAGGCTGAGATCTTACTTTTGCATCGTTCCTTCTACCACCAGAAGGGGGACCTTCTCCACTCTCGGATGCAGCCTCGCTTTAATTTCCGAGAAGAGAGCAGGAGAGACCAGAGATATCCGCTGTGTAGCTCTAATAACATTACAGCGGCGGAGTGTATGTACGTGTGTGAGTGAGCGAGCGAGCGAGGCTGGTGGGTTGGGTTGTTGCTTTTCCCTCTCTCTCTCTCTCTCCCCTCCTCTCCCCCCCCCTCCTTCCTCCTCCTCCTCCTCCTCCTCCTTTTCCTGCTGCAGCACAGGCTCCGGCTCCAGGTCTGAGGCTCTCTCCGCCTCTTCCAGTCCAGATCTTGGCGGTCTCTCCCCTCCCTCCCCTCCTCCTCTGCATCTCTCTCGCCTTTTAATCATGCCCCTCTGTCTGTGTGTGAGTGCAGGCAGGCTGACAATGATTTCCTCAGTGATTACGTACAGAGCGAGTCCCTGCGGGTTAGGGGCCCCCTCTGGAGCCATCCTGATGGCTTTGGGGGCCTTGCTTCCATTTTCCATTATTATGTGGACTACCGGAGCGACAGCGCAGTCCAAGACCTTGCAGGTTTGTGATGAGGAGGGAGCACACAGCACACTTCTCCTTCTCCTCCTCCTCCTCCTCCTGCTCCCGGCTCTCCTCCTCTCGCCGCCGAGCCAGCCGTAGAGTTTAGAGAGCAACATCCAGCTCCCCAAATCCAGGGCTGCTACAGCGGACCCGGCGATTCAAAAAGAAAGGGGGGAATCCCACCCCAAAGCAAAGGGGCGCAGGAGCAGAATAACAACAAAACCCAGAGATCTATATATTTATTTCTATGCCACAAACAATAACAAAAATAAGCCAAATAACCAAGAGAGATAGAGCGCGCTAAAATTATGTGTATATTTGTTTTGTTCCCTTAAAAATTAGTTTAGGTATCATTTTTTCCCCTCCCTGAAAAGACAGGAAGGTTTCCAAAGTATATTTTTTTTTAAATCTTTGGCATTTTTGTCCTGTTTGCAACATTCTGCATTCCGGTGAGCGATTTTTAATTTCCCCCTCTTTTTTCTTATTTTATTTTTGTTTGGCAACCTTGGCATCAGTTTTTTTTTCCTGCTTAATTTTATCATCGTTCTTATTTGATTTTTTTTTTTTACAAAGAGGTGATTGTAAACAAGCCAAGTGATTTTTTTCTTTTTTTAAAAAAAACCCTTTTTCCTTCTTGAAGGCAGCTATCGTAGGGGTGGGGGAAACCCAAATTATCAGGTTGTTTTTATGCGTTTTTGTGTTTTTAAAGAAAGCAAACATGTAAATTTTATGTAAATTTTAGTTATTAAAAATAAAATTAAAGAGTCCTAGTGAAGATTTTTTTAGTGGCTATCGGCATTTCCCCCTCTTTTGTTTTGCATTTTGCGAACATTTTCCTTGGTGCCTTTTTGAGTGGGGGGTTCCTAAAAGGGGGGGGGGCTGCTGGAGGTTGAAGGGGGGTGAAGATTTAAAGCTTGGAAAGTTTTCGTGCAGCTGCTGGAGCAAAGCTCTGAGCCCCCCAAGCTAGCCGCCAGTAGAGAGAGGGAGGGAGAAAGAGAGGTAGCGGAGGAGAGTCTTTCCAGGGTTCTCATCGGTTGTAAGAAAGTGTAGTTTCTTAGCGGGCTGACATTGAAACAACTTCAGCTGTTTACTTTTAGGATGTCTCGTCGCAAGCAAGCTAAACCAAGAGCACTCAAAGGTAAGTACGGACCCCCCCACTGCCCTCCCTCCTTCTCTCCTCCGCCCCCCTCCCCTTAAATGCCACTGTTTGTAGCTACAGCCAGGCTGGGCTGCGAGATCTGGCGTGTGTGTGTGTGTGTGTTTGGGAGTCTGATGAGTGAATCCGAGATTCCCCTTTATCGTTCCTGATCTAGAGCGAAGCAAAGAATTGTATGCGAAGGGATGGGGTGGGGGGAAATAGACGCGCGGATAGACACACACACATCCACACGAACTAGGTGGGAACTGGGGGAAAGAAAGTCACCTCCAATCTAGGATCCTCCGACCGTCTCCGTTTTTCCTCATCTGATCAGTGGGAAAAGTTCTTGGGTGTGAAAACAATCCTTTCTTACATTCCCTTCCCTTCCTTTCCTTTTTTTTTTTAAGCGCTCTATATATTTTCGGGCTCCCCACCCTACCATCCCTGCTTTCCCCAGGACTTTAGGAATACTTGGAAGAAGAGGGGTGGGTGGCGTGCCCAACATTTATTCTTCCAATCTGTCCCAAGAAGTGACTGCTTGTTATGTGCGGTGCTTTAGTTCAGTGGTGGTGTTGTTTTCCTTAGACCTTATTTCATTACAAATAGCGGATTTCCCCGGTTTCTTTATCACCGAAGAGTTGATCCCATAAACTTTTTAAAATAAGCTTTTTGTTTTAAGTAAAAAAAAACAAAAAAAACAAACCCGATACGATTTGTGCTGATTTTAGTTGGAGAAGGAAGTTTTTTTTTTAATGATTAAAAAAAAGCCCAACAACAGCCCAGAAGTGGGTGGGATTTGCTGGGATCTACTTGACGGGGGGGGGGGAGAGAAGAGACAAGAAGAGGAGGAGAAACAGAATTGAAGTTATTATTGATCCGGCGGCTGGTGGAGCTGGCTGGCGCTGTGTCCTGGAATGTGTGGTGGCGGTGAAGCCTCTTTCCTCCTCCGCCTCCCCTTCTTTTTGGAGAAGGGGAAGGAGGGAGGGATCGGGGAGAAGTGGGGTGGGCTGATATTTGAGAGCTAGACTTGAGGGGTGCTGGGGGGTGGAGGGGAGAAATGCAAAATGCGCAGGAGCCTCCGTTAACAAGAATTTTAACGTACAGGAGTCGGCAAAAACCCTGAAGGGGAAGGACAAAGGGTGGCTTGTGAGAGAATGTGGCGGCCCACAGGAATGTCCTGGGGAGATGCCTTGCCTCCCTCCCTCCCTCCCTCCCTCCCTCTTTCTTTTGGCCCAGAGGTCTTGACAAACTGGCCTCCCACAGTCACTCTTCACTCTTCCATCTAGGACACTGTCGCCTTTCCCTCCGGTGGACGCTGCCAGCAGAAGCCTCTGCAGTCTTGCCTCTCAGATTTCCCCTTCTTGTGTATTTTGCAAATGCTCAGATTGATCTTTCCGGTTTTGATTTTTC
Organism: Pantherophis guttatus; assembly: GCF_059756535.1. Lineage (NCBI taxonomy): Eukaryota > Metazoa > Chordata > Lepidosauria > Squamata > Colubridae > Pantherophis > Pantherophis guttatus. Next base: position 168,166,221 of record NC_142065.1, on the reverse strand, counting down.
TTCCTGCCCTGCCGCTTTCTCTCTCCTTGACCATCGCTGGTCAATTCATGGTGAACCTCACAATGATGCAGATAGTTTGCTTGTCTTCCAAAACAGGCTTTTCCACTCTGCTCCCTAATTTTCCTTTTTGAAAGGGAGAACTCAGCCTAGTTTTATACATAACCTGTGTTTGGGAAAGAAAAGTTGCTCTTTTCCTGCTGCTGGAGTTAAATCCTATACTATAGGTTAACAAAGCTAGAAGTTATTTTCTCTATCTGGTCCTGGCTAGATAGAGGGAGATTCGTAATTAAATAAGAGCTAGTGACAATGATTCACATGTCCTAATGAGACATATAGTGGGTGAAGAGGCAGTGTTTGAAGTTTGGGGAAAGTTGGATTATGAATCAAGACTCCTGAATAAATTTGGAGGGAGCTAAATTAATAGCAGTCTTAACCTGTTAATCCTGATTTTATGTAGCAATCTTTGACAGAGTGCTTGGTTGAAGTTAAAATACTATATTGGTAGGAATGACTTTATTGAAAAGTCTGTTTAAACGTTCAGTTCAGCACAATGGTTATGTCTGGTGGAATAAAAACTCCAGATTAGAAAAAAAGTTATCTACTGGGTTCTAATAAGGAAGTTAGAGTTATCCTATTGACCAAGACATTTTTTAAAGCCAACCCTCTAAATATCTCTAGCACATACAATTTAGAACCTTGAATTCATTTGATCCCTGTATAATTTTCACTGACTGAAGGTTACATACTTCAAGTATGCTTTATAGTCTGACAGCATTTAGGAACAAATTTGATGTTCTTCAGCTGTCTTTCAAAATTATTTTACATTGGGAATTGTGTTGATTGTGCATATGCTTATTTCCAATAGCTTCTCTAAAGAGGAATAATTTATATGCCTTCAGGATTTTATGGCCAATAAAACTGATTATATTTGTGGGAAGATGTTAAAAGAAATTGCCTGAACAAAACCCCCTCTATCATTGGATCTATGCATGTTATTTTTCTGAAGTTGTTACATGTACAAAAACATAAAATACTATAAATAGGTAGGTTCCATTTTCTGTGTGAATGTATAAAATAGTTTTCGATCTGTACCTATAGTGCATGAGCAAAGAGCAGTATTCCAGTGTTAGAAGTACTGTCATTGACAGTAACTATTGACCTAAACAATTAGTTATTTAAATGCAGCACTTAAAACATTCCAAGACATTACTCTGTTCATTAGTCTCATTAGTCATAATACATGCTAATGCCATCTGATATATCATAACTGATGCAATATTTAGGACATTGCTCTATAAATTATTCTAAAATCTTTTCTCTGTGCAGCTTTATTTTAAACCTCCCTCCCCCCAATTAAGCTGATTTTAAGCTGCTTGATATTATTTGAAGAAAAATACAGTAAGAGTTTTTGGTATGTTGAAGTTGTTCCAAAGTTTACATTATTCTGCTATCACTGCTTTTTAAAAAAAAAAACACTCATTTTTTCAATTAAGTAATATATTCAAGAAGAATAAATATTTCTCATATTTCAGTGTAGACAGTTATAGACAATTTGTTAACTGTGACAGTTCTTTCTATTTTAATATTAGTTGTATCTGTGTCTGTTTAGAACTATAGTCTTAGTTTTTTTTTCTTTAAAATGATTAATGCACAAATCATTTAAAGATAAGCAGGAACTGTTGATTAAAAATGCAGTTGCAAACTTTCAGGGCCAAGATATATTTTAAAAGCTCTCCTAAATCTGTGTGTGCTGACATTGAATCAACAAACCTACTCTATTAAGTGGGAATTAAACCTCAACTGCCTTCCCTTTGCTGAAAAAGAATGAGAAGAAATATAGTAATTTTTTTCTTTAAATGGGTACCTATCTAATAATTTCATAAAATAATTATGGAATAAACACCTTCAGGATTGATGATCAACTTGTTATGATTCTGTAAGAGAAAACAACATTTCAAAGGAAGTTTATTTTTGTACCATTGATCATTTTTGTGCTTTTGATTTAAAAGTTGGCTTCTGAGCATATGCTTTAAAATCTTAATTAACCACTTTCATTACAAGGGTAATTTATTTTGCTTAGTTTTTTTTAATGAAAATCTTGTCTGTGAAGTAAAATCACCACTTGAAAATGACAGCCACTATAAAAACAAGAAGGGAATGCTAATAAATTGTGCAAGGGTACTCAGGTACTGATGAAGAACTGTTTTCAATAACTTCAGTAACAAATGTTTAAAGCCCAGTTATTTTGAGTTTAAAAGACCAGCATCTACAGGTTGTTTTTATATATGCTATATGACATAACATTTGCAAGGTTGAGTTTTCTTCTCCTGAAAAGGTAAATATATTCTACAGTATATTTATTTGAAGAAAAGCTAGCTTCAAATCTCTCTGTTTGTCTCCTTCAAACTATTTTTAAAAAAATAAAAAAATAATAATGAACAAACTGAGCTGTCACTTATATATTAAGTATATTTACAGCAACAAAAGGTCAAGGTAGGCCATTGTGCATGTACAAAATCATTGTTACATTTTCCTAAGCAACAGAGGAAAGGAAGATAAAATATGTCATACCTTTACATTGGCTTCTGGAAAGAATGGTGATGGTTTTGAAGTTTGGCATCTTCTATGGACTCTGTTATTATTTTTCTTATTTATTTATTTATTTTTATCATTAAGTGTCTTTATTAAAATAGAAAATTATTATTTTCAGTCAGATAGCCAATTATTGTTCCCCTTGTATGTGGAAAAGGGTATCTGATACAAGATAAAGGACGATTATAGTTCACTATGAGTACAGTTCTTGATGATGGTTTTAAAACATATTATTTGAATGTAAGTCCCATTGATTCAGCAAAATTTACGTATAAACCTCTAAGGAAATATGACCAGGATGATCATATAAATATAAACTTTTAGCCATCTTAAAATATATTCAATGTGCCACAGCATTCATGGAGGAAATTATGAGGATTAAATTAGCTATGTCAGGGATATTAACAAGACACACATTTTTAAGGAATTGTCCATATTTTAATATCTCTCCTCCCTTACAATGTATTTTCATTGTGTTGACCTAGACGCACTTTCACAACATAACATTATTAGATGTGCCTATTCTGGAATAAGATCTGCTGATTTCAATATTATTTTCATGCAGGTAAGCGTGTGTAGGATTACAGCTTTCATTTGTAAATTTTTCTGATTTTCAGCAAGAGAAACTGCATTTTTATCACTAGACTATGCTTAATTTGATTGAAGTATTCTGAAATGACAATAGTGATACATATTAAAGTCCTAAAATGCTTTAGGATTAACTTTCTGATATAATGGCTGTATTTTCTTAACTTCCTGAATGGTTAGAAATCTAGAAAAAAATATATCCATCTGAAATTCACCATTTCAGATACATATATCAACACATCACTTCTGTCACATTTTAGAGAGCTAAATATGTTTGCATAGAAAAGCACAGATATTGTTACAATATTGAGAATTACAATTTAGCAACAGTGCCTCACAGAGTGAATGGAATTCAATGTGTATTCCATCTTTCTTCATACTAAATGTTTTTTCTTTTTCAACCTTTACACAGACAGCAGCTTAGAAATCATTAGATTTTGTAATTTATAGCATTACATAATCTGTTTGACAAAAATAATTATATCGGTATTCATCTAGGATAATTTCCATGAGTTCTAATTTTTCTTGTTCTTCTTCGAAAATATTTTTTCCTGAAAATATCCAATTTCAAAGCACTGTAGCATTACAGTCTCAGAAGGGAGGGAGAAATAATTAATAAAATTTCACTTGGCTTGTAAACCAGAAATGACTGATTGGAAGAAGACTGCTACCTTGCTTTGGTCTAACACTATAGGCAAAGTTGAAAATATGTACATGACATCACATTTAAACACTAAAATTAGAACTTTAAAATGTCCTTAGAATTCAGGCAATTATTATGCTTTTTGGTTGCTTGTTTACATTTTCCTTGTTCATAAAGGACAAGTTAATCTATTTTGATATGATGTGTATATGTATGTATGTCTTTGTGTGGATGGATGGATGGATGGATAGACGGATGGATAGACAGATAGATAGACAGACAGATAGATAGACAGATAGACAGATAGATGGACTGATTGACTGACTGACTGACTGATTGACTGACTGAAACTATTGGTGCTACTGCTTGATCCCAAAGCTTTGTCAAACTGCAATTGTATATAGAATGCTATGTAACTATAGCTATTTGCTAATAAGGCAAATTTTATTATGTTGAACATGAAAGTTAAAGTACACTGATACAAAATAGAAGTTTTTCTAAAGCAAAATTTCATCATTTGTTGAGATATTTCCCTATTTATTTGGTTTTCATTATACATTTAGATGCTGACACCACTGGTATGATTCACCTTGTATCAGGATATATTAAGTGGGATATAGAACCATTGAGATATTAGATACTTTGACTTCAAGCTAGTTAAAATGCACATTTTGTCTGAGTCATTCTTTACCCTTTTCCTACAAGTTGTAACTCCATTGCTTTTAAGCAGGATTTGTATTTCAGGATGACTGCCATATTTTGCCATTTTTACTGATCGTGGTAAAGTTAACTTACACTGGTTTTCTACTCAATGCCACAAGGTTCAGTATAGTTTTAACTGCTATGCTGTTTTGTCAGTATAGTGGCGCATTCCTTTGGCATATTTTCTCTAGTTAAAATTCTTTGGACAAATCTCTATCCTATTCCGTCTTCTAAAATAAAAAAGCAGAAGTATTAGAAGGAACTAATTTTTTATGTTGTCAATTGTTGAGGAAGAATACTACACCTCCACACACACACACCCCTACAAAATTATGTGTTGAATATACAGTATGTTTCTGTAAAACCAATACAGTCTTGGAGAAACAGACTTCTTACTGTTAAATAAATTTTAATTTGCCAACTAATCGTTGCTGAATGTATCAGTTTGTGTGTGTGTGTATTATATATATATATTAAAATTAAAAAAATTAAAATTAAAATCTCGGGTGTTTTCCCGCATCATTGTAAATAAATTGGTTAAAATGTTTAAAACTCTGGTTAAAATCCCAGCTTAAAATCTTCTAAAGCTATATTTATTTATTTATTTATTTATTTATTTATTTATTTATTTATTTATTTATTTATTTATTTATTTTCTTACTTCTTCGTAGGATTTATGTGTGTTTTTCCTCTAGCCGGGTTTTCTCTACGTAACCAAAGTTTTTCTGCAGCCCTAGCTCAGTTGAATCATATCCACTCAATTCTGGGCTTTTTTTTTCTTTCTGGCAGCCAGCAAGTCTCTCACCTGGCACCAGAACTTGCTGGCTGCCAGAAAGAAAAAAAAAAGCCCAGAATTGAGTGGATGTGATTCTACTGAGCTAGAGCTGCAGAAACCTTGGTTACGTAGGGAAAACTTGGCTAGAGGAAAAACATATACATATACATATACATATACATATACATATACATATACATATACATATATATATATATATATATATGTATATATATTATATGTATTGATTTGCAATGTTCATTTAAAAATTCTTTACATAGAGCTGTACTTTCACAAATTGTAAGAAGTAAAATTTTACATTTTAGTAAGTTCCATTTCTTTGGTACAAATGTCATGTTATACTATTCGGATTCACGGCATCTTTGTGTTTTGACAAGTTATAAAGTTATTATATCAACATGAATATGGTAATAACTAAGTGGGAGAAGTAAGCCACTCTTTGGTTCCAATATAGTTTTGGATTGAGCATTTTTCAGTGTATATTATATATTGGAAAGGTATTCTGAAACTATGAATGCTTGAAAAAAGTTATATAAGTTTCAGTGCATGATTTCTAACATGCGCTTCAATTTGGGGGTGGGGGTTTATACCTTTTTGTCAAAGATCCCATTGGAAATAAAACATGGACTTCTATTTCATTCCCCCACCCCATTTCCTTTGGGTCTACCAGGAGCTTAGTTAGAATTTGGATGCCTTATTTGTTCCTGTTTTATGCTGAAAATTTGTATGTGTAGCATTTAAATGTACTTACGTATACAGGTAGTATCAAGGGCTGAAATTCAAGAATTATAATTTCTTTTAAGTTCCCTCCTTTTCGTAAATTAATAGCAGGAGAGAGATATTAGGAATGGCTTATGCAAACAAGAATGAAGTGGTTTAAATGAAAATCCAGACCTTAAAAACGTGGCTACAGTGGTGAGTTTGCACAAATGCAAGAACAAAATCTTCCTCTAGTTTTGGGCAAGCATTGGTCTTTAGCATGCATTACTTTTTATTGCAACACTGAGTAATTATGTTAGTTTAGTAATTATTAGAGATGAAAGAGCCTCTGTAAGATATGAATCCTAAACTTTAGTAGCTTTACTTTCAGACAGAAGAATGGTCAAGCAATAGTTAGCCATATGCCTGGGGATTATGATATAACAAATAAACAAGGGAAAACAAAAAAAGGGAACTTGATCTAAATTTTTGGAGTATCTTTCTTATTTAACATTCACCTGCATTATTCAGCTTCCCTATGTTTCATAAAAGAGATAGTGATTTTGTGCTTAGGTATGATAGACAATTCAGGTCCTTTTGGATTGATGCATACAATCCAAATTATGCCATGAGTCAGTAATACAAACACATGCATCCACTTCAGAGGTTGTCAGGTTTGTTTAATATTATTTTTAAAATCTTTTCCTATGGTAGACTGCATTACCCTTACTAATAGTTAGGCTGGTGCTACTGAGTAGATCAGAGACAGAGAACTTTAAAAGTTCTAAAACATAAACTTCTTTTCCATTGTTATAGAGGACACCAATCAATATAAAATTAAAGATAATTTCATTTATTTTTAACAGAACACAAACTGATGTATATCAGCTACCTTAGACTATTTATTAACCTACTTCCTGTACTTAAAGATTAGTTGGCAGTGATCTCTAAGAGTCTTAGGGGGTGACTTCTACCTCTCCTTCTGTTTGATTCTTTCAGATGAGAAATGAGCAACATGTAGATCTTGTTAGGCATGCTGCTTAGGGCTGATGGGAATTGGACTTCAATCTATTGCATTACATTTCCCCATGTGCAGCGCTTATGCTTAACTTCCACCTACCAGTTCAGCCCATCACTTGCAGTATTCATGTTTGTTCCTGTTCTCAGCATTGAGGGGATATGAATCAAGCCAACCCCTTATGGATATTAAGTAGACTTGGAATGTCCTGAAGATTTGTAAGATAGGCAAATATGCATCTTGGTTTTAAAATGTTCGTTCATTCATCGTTAAAAAACAATGTCTTCAAATGGGAGCAGAGATAATTAGCGTGATGGGTTCCCCCCCCAAAAAAAATTACTTCTCAAACATAACTTATGACTACTGAAAAAAATTAATACATTTTATTAGGCCAAATAAGAATTAACAAATTAGATGCAACTTGGTAAAGATGCCTCCTCAATTAAAAAAAAAAAATCAAAGCATTTATTTCTAAATGAAATTTAAAGTTATTTGATGAAAATGAGAGGTAGTTTCCTGATATTTCACCTCCTCTTAAGTTCTGTTTAAACACCCATGAGGTATCGGGAAGACAGTTCCTTCAAATCAGATTAAATATAGCCTATTATTTGAACATTGAATTGCTGCTGGTTGTTATTTGACTTTTTAAATTAATTGGTTTAAGTTGAGTAATTAGTTTATGTTGAAAGTTTGGATTTCATGAACAGTTTAATGAACAGGAAGGGTAAGAAGAAATGGGTAAATTTATTAAAGAAATGGGCATATGAATTGAAGATTGGAGAGAAAAAAAGTCAATGAAGCAATACACTAAAGAATAACTATAAAAAAAATAAAGGGTCAAAGAAACAATAAATAAGAGGATTAACCTTCTGGGAAGAGGACAGGGGAGTGATGGCTTCCTTCTATTTTTGTTCCTCTTCGGATCCTACCATTAGTAACTATACAATATACCCAATAGCCTCTGGTAACTTCATCATTCATAAATTTATCCCAATATTTTTCTCGTAATAACATATGAGAAAATTCTTCCATATATACATATCCAGATATGAGTTCTTAGGGAATTATTAGGCCTCTGAACTGAGACAGGTGGCAGCTGGGAACAAGGCCGTTCTAGATTTTCCCAGGCCTTATTATCATATATTCCTGATTTTTCCTGTTGATTGTTTTATTCTTTTAACATTAATATCTTCAAATTAATTGTTAGCACACCATTATAAGCAATCTCTGAGCTGCCAGAGTTGATTATGGAATTTGTATTGGAAATCCTGGTGAGAATATTTATGGGCTGGAGCAGGGCTGGGCAATAAATTTTCCCAAGGGACCACAGGATGAACTGGGACTGTTGTGGAGGGCTGAACCAATAGCTCCCAGCTGCGCTCTTTCCACTCGCCCACAAGGCAGTGTGGCAGCACTTTTTCTTCTCAACCTCTGGAGTCACTAGCTGACTAAAGGAGTACAAGGCAACTGCACCAGTAGTGGGTTTCAATTTTATTCGCTTGTGGGCGCGCACGCATGCAATGCTTCTGCGGATGTGCAGAAGCTTCCAGGTGGCTGGGTGGAGCCTTCCACTGCCGCTGCTACCGGTTTACCTGATCTGGGATGAACCAGTAGCAACCCACCACAGAACTGCACAACTGGATTGACTCAGCTTCTCCCATCTCCTACAGTGGGCTTATTTACATTTGATTTCCACTTTCCAATTGACCTCACATGGGCCAGGTAGAGGCAGCCAAAGGGCTGAATGTGGGTCAGGGGCCGTAAAATGCCTAGGTCTGGATTTGAGTGTCTCAGGAGCTCACAGCAATATGACAACTATGAACATAGTTTCCATGCATACCATATGGAAAACCAATGCTTCATTTGATAATTTGTTCTGCGCAAGAAGGCATCACTTTGAATGGTTTCCAGTTTGTCATTAGTAGATCTTCATCTGGTTGGTTGGATTCAAAGATGACTTGAAAGGTTTTGGAGTTGGCTGCACCAGTGATTTCTTAATATCTGTGGAATAGGGAGGATGATCAGCACATTCCCTCTTAAGTGCCCTCTTTTCCACAGTTGGTACACAGATGAACTGCAGGAGGTAAAGCAGTGAGGTAGATGACTAGATGAATCCCTGGTATTTGATAAAATACAACTTACATTAGGTAAAGGTAAAGGTTCCCCTTGCACATATGTGCTAGTTGTTCCCAACTCTAGGGGGAAGTGCTCATCTCTGTTTCAAAACCGAAGAACTAGCGCTGTCCGAAGACGTCTCCGTGGTCATGTGGCCGGCATGACTAAATGCCAAAGGCACACGGAACACTGTTACCTTTCCACCAAAGGTGATCCCTATTTTTCTACTTGCATTTTTTACGTGCTTTCGAACTGCTAGGTTGGCAAAAGCTGGGACAAGTAATGGGAGCTCACCCCATTACATGGCACTAGGGATTCAAACTGCTGAACTGCCAACCTTTCGATTGACAAGCTCAGCATCTTAGCCACTGAACCACCACATCCCTTATAACATAAAATAAAGGTAGCAAAAAACCAAGATTTTTTGGTGTACATTCTGTACTCCTAAACTCATGGCCTGCTGAGTTGTTTTAATTGTGAAGGATATGAATCACATCCCACCTCCTATTCTTAGAGGCCTATTACACAGGTGGTGTTACAATACTTTTCCTTTGAATTATTGTCGTTATTAGTTGATAACTTGTAGTTATGAAGTTATCATGTATAACTTTAGTTAATAAAATAATAAAAAGAGCAAAATAATAAAATTTTCCTTTTAAGGAAAATAGAATTGCTCTTTTTTTAAAAAAAGGAGTCAATTATTAGACTCTTAAGAAGCCTGTCCTGCATCTCTCAGAGGGACAACTATAAGCCAATTTTTATCCATCCTTGATTGAGTAACGTGGCTGACTTTTCAACTCGGGCAAAAGCAGATAATGTTGATTTATTTCAAACTGGCTTTAGGATACAGAGTTGAGACAACCTTGGTTGGTCTAATTGATGGTCTTTGCTGATTGATAGGAGTGTTGTTGGTTAACTTCTTGACAGTTTTCAATAATACCAACCATGGTATCTTTCTGGATTGCCTGAGAGATTTGGGAATGGGTGGCACGGCTGTGCAGTAGTTTCGTGTCTCTTAGGTAGACTGCAAATGGTATCTCTTGGAGTCAATTGCTCATTGAAATGGGGGCTATTATATTTTTACCCTTAGAGCTCTGTTCTGTTTCCAGTGCTCTTCAGTATCTACATGAAGCCACTAGGGAGAGCATCAGGAAATTTGGAACTGCGATGAGTGACAAATATCTGTTTGGAACTGGTTGATATCAGTTTGCTTATAGACTACCAAGTCTATTTCTCTATGACAGGTTCAAGAAATGATACGGTTTCCCTGAATGCTTGCTTGCAGATAGTAGTGAGCAATCTGGAAAATAAAAAATTGAAAATGAATCAAGACAAGACAGAGCTACCGATTCCAAGTGGTTGTAATTCCAGAGGCTGCACTGCCCCAGAAAGAGGGGATAAGCAGCATGGAAGTGCTTCTGGATCAAAATCTTTATTTGTTTCCCAAAGTGAATCAAAAGCCAGAAACATCTTTATTAGCTTCTGTTAATGTGCCAACCGTGTTCCTTTTTGCATGTCCTGGTTATCCTGATTTTAGTAATGTACCCTACCTAGGTTTTTATGTAGTCTGGAGACTTTAGGTAGCATACAACTTGACAGCTAGATTCGTCTTGAGTACAGCAGAAAGAATACCTGTGCTTTAAACACTGAACAGAAGGCCAGTTTGTTTGGGGCAAAATTCCAAGTAGTGGTCACTACCTTTAATGGCCTGTATTACTTAAGTCCATGCTATCAATGCCCTGTATTACTTAAGTCCATGCTTTTTCTACCATCAGAAAAAGCTTTTTTATATATGAACACCTGGGGTTTGCTTATAATTCCTATGCTTCTGTGTTGCAATCTCACTTTTTTTGGAATTTCTTTCCTGAGGAATTTTTTTCAAACATCCTTACAACACATCTTGCAGAGATTTTAACTGTTGATTTTAATTATTAATTTTATTTTATTTTTTTTAAAAAAACTGTTTTTATTGTAAACTTGAGAGACTTTGCTATTCAGTATTATACCAAGTTATTTAAATCAATCAGTTCAATAAATCTACCAGAGACCAAATACGTTTATAGTAATATTTCATAAAGAAGAGAATCCTTTTCTTCTCCATGAGAATGAATGACTTGTAATTCTAACAAAAGTATCTGTCTCATATTAATTTTGTTCATATTAATTAGCATCTTAAATAAGCATTGCTTCCAAATAATACATGGCTGCCTAATAGTATTTGTCACTCTTGTTTCATATTTAATTTAGGTGTGTGCAATTTGAATCCTAGCTTTCTGCACATAATAAATGAACAATTTAGTTGGTCTTTTAGTTGCCTGGCGGTAGCTTGAAGGGCAGTGAAATTGCCAAAATAAGCTCATTGGGCTGTGATACCATTTTGCTCTGATGTTGTGCTAGATTGAGTTTTGACTGTAGTCATTATACAAACGAAGTAGCATTTATAATTTGTAAGAGATTATTATTTTTAAGTGTGTGGTTCAGTCTCTGGAATTGGTTATGATATAAATTATATTAAGTATATTAAATTGGTATATATATTTTCTTGTTTAATTGGTAGTCTTTGTATGGATGTCCCCTACCTTTGATTTATTTCTACTTCTGGAAGTAGTTAAAATGACTTTTATTTGAGTTGGCCCTTGCAAAGAATTGCATAATGAAAGCATTATAGTTTTGTGCTCAGAGTTCCTACCTTTCTTAAGGCAATTAACATTTCTAATAATAGGTGTTATTTCCGATCTTTGAGAAAGGTTCATTCAACTACCTCAACATATGACCTTTTTTTGATACTTTAATGTTATTGTAATCAGTTAATTAATTTGCAGTTTGGTTAAAAGCAAAGCAGCCAGTTGCTTGAAATATCTTTGAGCCTAATGAGAACCCACTTCATTTTATGCAGTTAGTAGGTATAATATTTGGGTGGAATCCAGGCTGTGTTTGCTGAAATACAGTAGCTAAAGCATTCTACTATTTGATTAAACCCATAGAATCTTAATAAGACTTGAATATACCTAATTTTCTCTGATCTAGGAGAACTGGATTAAAATTTCAGTTCAGCTGTGAAATTGTTGGGTAATTTTACCTAACCACTGTTTTTTAGTCTGGAGAACATCTGCATGTTTCAATAGTCACTATAAAGGAAAACTTAATTATATTCTTAATTTCCTTTGTGAAAATTTTTACTTGGCAGGTTTGTGAATAAGAAATAATGTTAGGCGCTCACGTATACTTACACTGGAAGTACCTTTATATGAAGTTTTGTCTGATACACAATTTCCTCTTGTTATATTATGTATCCATGACACAGGTTTGGATAAACATTTTTCATTGATGGCTATAAAAATTGTTCGGCCTTTCCCAGCTTGATAATTGTAAAATATATTGGGCTTCAGTTTCCACTAAGTTGGGGAAAGCTGATATAGGTGTATGATCTTATCTATTAATTTTCACTAATTTAATTTAATTTAAATTTAATTTATTAGATTTGTAAGGTTGCCAAATTCAGAACAACTTTTGCTGGTGTACAATATTAAAAACAGATACAAAAAGAAGTAACATGGAAGAATTGGCATACTCCTACAGTAATAAGAGTTTCTTCCCTATTTATATACTCGTTTTCATTCAAAAAATAATAATTAGAATACCTAGAGAAAATAAGGCATGGAGAAACAGTAGATTGTAATTTACAGTAAACAAGTTGATGATGGGAAGCCTTCCATGGTAAATTATGCAAATCTTTAGAAATAGATATTTTGAAAATATATACTAGAGGGACTACCATATCTGGACTGGAAAAATCTAGTTTAGCAGAAGAGAGGTGGAGTAAATTATATTTCTTTGCTACTATTTTGTCTCAATTTTTCCAATCCAAATATAATGGCCTTTGTATTCATATAACCTGTAAAAATAATTCAAATAGCAACAAATTCTACTAGAAACTTACAGTTTTCTGCCCATGTAGAGAGAGCCATGAGCAACTTAAGAAGCAGCCGTACAAGTTGGAAAAAAGATGACGCTGCTTTAAACAGTTGGAATAGGATAACTTGCTGTGGCCAACTTGCTTTGGTCAATTCGCCATGGCCAACTCACTGCAGGAAAACCCGCCACAACCAACTCGCCATGGGACAACTCGCTGGAGGACAATTTTAACAATTCTATTTAATTATTTAAAATAAATAAAAACATTTTAATTTTTGCCATTCACATTTCATTCTGTCCCTCCTTTTACATCCTTTCTTTAATGATTCTATGCAACCATTTCTTTGGTATTAGTGTAACTCTTCTTCTGCAGTGAGTTGTCCTGAGACTGAGTTGGCTGTAGCGAATTGTCCTGCAGCAAGTTGGCTGCAGCAAATTGGTCATGGCAAGTTGACTGTGGTGAATTGTCATAGACCCTTAACAGTTTGGAAAGAGGTACCTTACACATCCTAAAGCACTTCTTTCAAAGGATTTGCACAGGCCTAGATAGTGGAGATTTTTTCCCACACAATGGGTGCTATCAGGGAGAATTTTTTTTTCCATCACAGTTAAAGAATGACAACCAGCTGTATGTCTTGGTTGTGTTCTCCATTTTTGTTTTTCTTTTTTGAAAGAATAAGTTTGTGTTTATTTTATACAACACAGAGTATAAGGAAACTATTTTAAATGCATAGAACATATAGAAAGAGGTTAGATTTGACCTGCCCCCTCTCCCTGAAGCTTTTAGCTTACTGAAAACCTTTCTTCCATGATTTATCAATTATTGGAATCAATATTCTTGATGAATTGTTTAGACAGTGTTTATATATCCAGTTTAAGTAACAGCTCTATCATGCTGTTCATATGATGACTGCCTTTCTTGTGTTTGACAGACAACTAAGAGGAAAGAAAAGAAAATCAAGGATTTCCAAGATACCAAAAAACAAACAAACAAACAAACAAAAAACAGCTAAGGACAAACATGTATAAAACCCATAAAATATGTTTATTTTAAGCAGTTAATTTCTCTTGCAGAATGTCTTCTTCAAGGCCAGTTTTCATGGCCGTTGTAGAATAATACGATGATGTTCTAAATTCTATACACTGCACACATTTTTGTTTTTCTAGCTCATTATTGTCCTTAGCTACTGTTGTCGTTGTTGTTTTATATTTTGGGATCCCATTTTCCTCTTTTACTTTATTTTCATGGGATGCATTTTGTGGACATTTGCTAGCAGTGACCATGAATCATCTTGTAGACACTGTTCTAGAGGAAGTTTTTAAAGGATGATGTGATATCTGAGTTTGATATTAAATTAAATATACAACAACAAATATTAACTGCCAATTTTCTCTTTTGGTATTTAAGTAATATACTGTATTTTTTTGAGTATAAGACATACCTTCTCCCCCCCAAAAAAGGGGGTGAAAATTTAGGTGCATCTTATACACTGAATGTAGCCCCGCGCACCCACTGGCCCCTACCCTTTGGCCTCTGCCTCCCAGCAATTTACCTCCTTGCAGCAAGCCCCAAGAAGAAACAGCCCATTTCAGCTTCAGCACAGCCTAATTAGCACAAATTGATTGTCTGTTGGATCGGCCTTCCGACTCTTAGCTGTTTTGCATGGGCCTCTACTGCTTGCTGCAAGGAGGTAAATTGCTGGGAGCAGATTTTTTTTTTTTTGTGCTAATCAAGTTATGCTGAAAATGAAAATGAAAGTTAAGGAGGCTATTTGCTGTTTGCTGCAATGAAGCAAAATAGCTGAGAAGCAGAGGCAGATTTCTTTTTCTTGTTTTCCTCACCAAAAAAGGTAGGTGCGTCTTATAGTCCGGAGTGCGTCTTATACTCTGAAAAATACAGTAGGTATTTTACTTAATTGTTATGGCCACCAAAATTTAAAACATATCAATAACTTCATGAATGAGTTGACTTTCTTGGAGATTCAGTGTGCAAAATTTAATGCATTTACCTATGCTTATCAAATAAAGGTGAGGTAGTTAGAAAATCTTACCAAATAGACATTAACCCAAAATAAAAAATGGGATATATTCAGTTTTTCCCAAGGAAGTGAACATTTGGAAATACTATTGAATAAACATGGTTGTACTTTATCTGTATATGATATTATAAAGATTTAAGAATGAGGAAAACAGTACTGTTTAAGTTACATTCCCCTATGCTGATGGCATCTAGATTGCATATCCTTCATAAAAAGCAATTCTAAGGGATGCAGTTGGGAAAGATGGCATTTAACTATTCCACAACTTTATAGACATGATTCTATACTGTTTTAGCTCCAGAGATTTCTTTTTCCTGGATAGACAATTGAATAGGTCCCCAAAGAATAGGTAGGACTTTGGTTGCATTTCCTCTGTGGTTGTGGAAGAACTCCAATAAAACTCAGTTGAATTCAAGATCCATGGCTTTTATATGTGATGATGTCTCTCATGGCAAACAATATTTCTAAATTATCCTTCTTGACAGCAATGTTATGTCACAATTATGACATTCTGCCAATTGGTCTGCATATAAGAAAAACTATAAAAGCTGCAAAAATCATAAGCATCTGACTTAAATCCTTTGAAATTGTTAAGCGTGTATTTGTTTATTAATGTGGGACAGACATTTGTCAGATGTAGTAATTTTGCATTAATAGAGCAATACATGTAGTCCTTGTTTAGTGATTGTCTCATTTAGTGACTGTTGCTAATGATGACAGTAAGAAAAAGGTAACTTTGCAACCAAGGTTCGCATTTAAGACTTTATGTACGTTATGTACTTTTCACACATCTGTAAAGCAAAGCAAAGGAAAGTTGAAGTGAGATTGTAGGAACAGTCACGGTTTTACTTAGCAGCTGCTTGCTTTATTGATTGATTGATTGATTGATTCGATTTATATGCCGCCCTTCTCCGGAGACTCAGGGTGGCTTACAATGCATTAAGCAATAGCCTTCATACTTTTGTATATACCTGCTTAGTAGGGCTTTTGGCCCCCCCAAGTGGTGTTCTTTTTTTTTATACAAAGTCAGCTTATTGCCCCCACAATCTGGGTCCTCATTTTACCTACCTCGGAAGGATGGAAGGCTGCTTTGCTTAATGACCGACTTGCTAGTTTGACTTGTGCTCATGAAACGAGGATTACCTACGTACAGAGTCTTTATCATTAATTTGCCAGCTTTTAAAACTACAGAAACATATCCAGCTAGTCTCTGAGAACCAGACATAATTCAATGGAGGAAACAAAAAAGCCTTTGGTTAGAAGGCATATTGCATAACAATTTATCACTTTTTATTTATTACTTTTTATTTATTTATTACTATTTATTATTTTTAACTGTTATTATTCTATTCTATTCTATTATAGCATGAGGTACAATGTATAGAAATCCTTACATTGTGAATGTGATCTTTACCGATATATTTTTAAAAGGACATAATGTAACTTCACCCAAGATCTTACATCTTTTCTAAATATTAAAAATATTAAAGAGTGCCAGAAATATTTCTCCTACTGATGGGATCTAATGAGAAGCTTCCTTTGATCCTTTTAATTATCAAAAGATCGATATGGAAGAAGGTATTGTTTAAGACAGGGGTCTGCAACCTTAAACACTCAAAGAGCCATTTAAACCCGTTTCCCACAGAAAAGAAACATCGGGAGCCACAAAACCCTTCCCGTCCCTAACTATTTCTTGAGTAGCATATGCAGTTGAAATAAATGTTCTGTTTTCTTCTGAAACTTTTTTTCCTTGGATTTATCCATGGTTAGCCTATCAGGGGGGTGAAAAGCTCAATAAATTGTGTGCTGGTGGGTGTCATACATTGGCGGTTGTGACACATATTTTGAGTGACAGGGAGCCACAGCAGAGGGGTGAAAGAGCCACATGCGGTTCCAGATCCGCAGGTTCTGACCCCTGGTTTAAGATATTTGATTGTATCCCAGGTAGGGATGAGCAAGCTATATCTCCCAAGTTCCCTTTTTGCAATTCTTGGAGTTCCATCTCAACAAAGCATGGATGACATATGTCTTCAGCATTCAGGGGTGAAAAATACATAAAATCTTTGGTATTCCTTCTCAGAGAAATATAACAGTATAGAGAAAAATCCTAACTCAAATTAAGGAGGAATTATTTAACCATGCAGAACTAATCTGTAGTGGTTAAAGCAACTAGGTAGGAACTGAAAGACTGTGACTTCTAGTGCTGCTGTGAGCACAGAGCCAGCTGGATGATCTTAGGCTAGTCATTTTCAGTTCTAGGAAAGAGACAGTGGAAAACCATGTCTGAAAAACCTTATCAAGAAAATTGCCAGGATTTGTCCATGCAGTCTCCAAGAACCAGACACAATTTAATTAGAACGAAAACATGACCATGAGAACTGCCTGCTTCCTGAAGTCTTTCATCCCTGGAGGTTCAGTTAAAGGTTGGACACTCATTTGTTCAGGATAGTGGCAAGGATAAGAGGTAGTAGAATCTATAGAAAAACTAAAGGAAAAAACAACAGTCTACCCCCAAAACCAGCCCTCTCCCTGTGTATGGTATGGCCCCACCTACTTTGCAGCCCTCAAGGCATCCAAAAAATTAGTATGATCCTTGTTGCATATTCTGATTAAGGTTTTAAAAATAAGCTTCAAAATCTTAAATTAAGTTTTGAAATGAATAAACAGCCAGTGTTTTTCTTTTAGAGGTGATACAGTGGTTGTAGTATGTAGTCAAACCAGGATTTTAGGGGATACTAAAATGTTAGGAGATCAAGCCCATCAGTAACTTTCTTCAGTAATTTATATGAATATAGATTATCCTGGTCAGTCTGTTATATCAGGAAAGACTTACATAGTACTGACAAGTCAGCTCAAATTGACAGTGACAGTTTTGAATTGAGGAACAGCATAAGACATATACTTAATATTTCACAGCAATTCCAGCGCTATTGTCAGGCCCAAAACCAAGAATGACAGGAGGTAATTCTTCTAAGATGAGTTCTTTTTTGTCTCACACCTATAGACAAAATCCTGCCACTCTACTGACTGCATCTACAATATACTCTGTGAGCTATTAAAGAGGGACTGTCTTCACCCTCTTTCTCTCACATATAATATTTGGACTGAGTTGCCTCTTACCCTGTTTCCCCCAAAATAAGACATCCCGTGATAATAAGCCCAATCGGGCTTTTGAGCACATGGCAATAAGGCCAAGCACTTATTTCAGGGTTTAAAAAAATATAAGACAGGGTCTTATTTTCAAGGAAACATGGTACTTCTGAAACGCACCCCTTTCTCCTGGGAATCTACCACCTTACTATGTTCTATCACTTCTCTCCAGAATATGTTTCACCAAATGTCTACTGAATGCCTCAATCTCAGTAGGATTCATTTCTCTTTATTTGTTCCCATCCAATCCACTACTAAATTCAGACAATTTAACATCTCTCTATCCTCACTTATGTCTGATGATAAGTAGAACATGATGACATTAAAATATTGATGATACCTCATTCTAGATTCCTAGATGCATTCTCTTAATAGCTTTGTACCTTAGCCATCCTGGAGTTCTGAAGGTGTGTTGGGACCAAGTTTAAAATAAAAAAAAAAGTTAGTCTCAATAAATCTTGGGTTACCAAGTTAGGAACAACTAACATAAATGTCAGTTCAAGGCTGTAAAATGAAAATTTGAGGGATTCCATACCACATATCCAAACAACAATTCCTTTTATGAAAATTATGCTATCACTAATATTATAAGTATTGTATGATCTGTGCTGTCATGTGTTTTTTTTTATTAAGTTCATTAAGTTAATTTTATTAAGTTTTATTAAATTCAAGATTGAAACTTTTACATTGACTAATGTTAAATTTCCTAAAGGTCTTCTGGTCTTCAGAAGTCTTTCCTTTTCAATAATAAGTGGCTATGGAAGAGAATCTTGTTTAATGACAGCTCTCAGTTAACACATGAACATTCTATATACTTGGAACAACTTCTTGGGAGAGGGGAGAGAAGACACCACTTAAGTCTCTGAACTATAGGGAATGGCCAGGCTGTAGAATATTCCAAATATTTTTTTGAGTACATTGTGTGAAGCAAGGGAAGAAGAAAATCATCTAAGGAGGTCCAGTCTGCTGTGGCTTTCACTGTTGATTAACCCACAGTAAAGAATCAATTTATTGAGAAAATTATTAAATAAGATTCAAATAAAAAAATTGTCCCTCTTCTTATTTAATTTCCTGGTATCTGGGAGACTCTATGTTTCCAGGGTCTATTTCTGAAATATATATGTTTGTCTTTGAAGTGTTGAGTGTGCACTCAATGCTTCTTGCATCTTTTACATCCATAGGCAGGACAACAGAAATGCATAAAAACCACCCAGAAATTATAGTGATTTATAGATAGTAAAGTAATGGCATAGAGATACAAATTCTGTTCTGTCTGGGTAGTTCTGTAAATTGTGTATTGATTATGTTAATACAACTAGTGTCTCTATTACTTGTCTGCTGATACTGCTCAAACATGCAGATTGAATGCTTTTTTTCCTTGCAAAGTTTTATTCTAGTGGGAACAGTCATGTAAAATGAGTAAAAAGATGAACTTTTAATTCTCATGAACCAAAGACTTTATAAGACAACTGTGTATTGAACTATAGGAAATTCAAAATGCAGCCACAAAGAAATGTGGACAATTATGTTAAGTCTAACCCTTTTCTCATATAGTCTCTTCTGTAACTTTTGTTCCTGAATTAAGCTTATTTTGCTTCATGTTCCTTAAGGAAACCATTTTAAAAAGGATTCAGAATCAATAGCAATCTATTTTTATAGTTTATTTTGGGATATGTGGCTTCTCTTACTTTGTTTAACAAGCTGAAAAGAGCCTCAGTCATTCAGGACAGTAGGTATCTTTAAAAAATTTATTAACCTGCACTTGTGTAAAAGAAAATAGACTTTTTTTTTCAATTATCCAAAGCCTTTATTTTTATTATAGCTTGTAATAGCATAAATGCAATAAATCACAGCTTTTGTCATCTGTAAACGATTTTCTTTAAGAGTAAATGTGCCTTCTTATTGTGTTCTTGCAGATTTATATTCACTGATTCTCTCCACCATTCTTTCCTTTCTTAAGTCTCAAGTGTACATGTCTTTAAGCTTGGCCCTTATATAAAGAGGCATCGTAATCAAAAATGGAATCTGTGACTGTAGAACAAAAGGCATGTAATGAATTTAGTTCTATAGGTTTTCTTGGTTGTGTTCAAAGACGTTTTTATTTTGCTCTATATATCTCTGATTAAATTTAGAGAACGTCATCTTTCACTGTTTCAGGTAGCTGTTTCAGGTAGCTGTTTCAGGTAGCAATCATTTCTTGCTTTAACATAATGAGTGGATATGTTCATTCATTCATTCATTCATTTTCTATAGCTGCCCATCTCAATCAGTGACTCTGGGTGGCTTACAATTTCAAAAGTATAAAACCATTAAAACAAAAAAAATATTTTTAAAACAATAAAGAACATTTTGAAAAAAATAGAAAAAACATCCAAACTAAGTGTATTGTATACATCAGCTGAGATACTTGGGCAGTTAACCGTAAAACTAGAAAATGGGGCCCTTAACACATAGGCCTTTAATACATTAAGGACCTCAAGCTTGGGAACAAAACCAAATTTTTAAAGCCTTAGAGGGTTGAAGTTTACAGATCAGGGGCTATTGTAGAAAAGGGGTCTTCTAGTCTCCACAGCTGACACTCTTTGGCTGACAGGATCTTCAGCATGCCCAATCAGCTTGTTTTGTTTACCATGCCTAGGTGATACAGTTTCCTGTTTTAAAAATAAAATTCTGGAAGCCAAAGATGAGTGACTGGCTAATTACATAATTGTATCACCTACATGGGTAGCATCTTTTTCTTTTGGAGAATGTATGGGAGGATTGATATTTTATTTATTTACCACCTTTATTATTTTTACGAATAGCTCAAGGTGGCTATTTTCTTCACAGCAACCACCTTTTGAGGTAGGTTGCACTAAGAAAAGGTGACTAGCCCAAAGTCATCCAGCTGGTTTTCATATGAGATATGTGTGTTTTGTCCCTTATTTTTACAATAAAATGAAAAATATGGTAACAAAAGAATATGGCTTTGCTGCTGAATTGTATCAGTTCTCTGGGAACTGCAATTATTGAGACCCAGTATTTTCACTAAGGTTATTTCAGAGCAGTCACAATCTGTCAAGGCCCAACATATCTCAGAGAGTTGTTACGGTGGAAGAACCACTCCATACACTGAAAGCTGTAGGTGTATGAAGAAGAAAGGCAGAATATAAAGCTAATGGATAATAACCACACCTTTTTACAGTTTAATATGAAAAGTTGGCTACCTAAGATTTCAGGGAAGTGATAAGCAAAAAAGGATATATGGACTGTGGAAAAAAGTCCCAGAATTCTCACATTCTAAGTGCCTGTGTCTTTTCAAACTTTCAAGCTCTCAGTGTTTCCCAATCTTATCATGAATAAATGGAGTGGGCCATTTAGTTTCAGTCTACCATACGTTTCCCACTTGTGCGCATAAGGAGAAATATCTCTTAATACAAAAATAAATCCTGTTACATTGCATTCTTCTGCAGAATTCATCATGAACGATCCCTTTCCAAGTCACATTGTTGAAATTAGCTTCCCCAGCAAAACATTCAATAATACAACAACAACAATAAATTTATTAAACATGAATGCCTTCTGACTTCCATAACTGAACAGTTCTCACATATGTGAAAACTTGGGACCCAAACCATATTTTCCACTGTGGGCATTTGTATTGTACTTAGGGAGATTGGTTCTTCAGTGAAGTTATCAGCAGGACTTGGGAAAGGGTTGCTAATTCGTTGAATTCTGTATGGAAATATATTAATTAGTTTATTGTTATTTTTGAGCTGTGCCTATTTGGTTGCTGCATTAGTTACCTATAAGCTTCCAAACTTGAGACCAATGTTGTTATCTATAAGCTTTACATGCTGCTGTGTCTGGTTATTTGGAAGTCCAGCTTCTTCAGAAATGATTTTTCTCATGCTATGAAGTCATCAGGAAACATGCTGCTTAGAGTGATGGTGGTGGGGAAACTGGACCAGAGTTTTCTCTGTAGTTGTTTCAATGCTCTGAAATGTTTTACCCCAGAGGTATGCCTTTGTTATGCAAATTTCAAATCTATTGATTTTCCCATTTTTACCAGCTACTTTACTTTGTCACAACAGAAATTATTTGTATTCTCTATTCTATAATATACCATTTATGTCTTGGCCCTGAACAAATGTTCAGTAATGGAGTTAGCAGCACCGCCATCCAAACAGAAAATGCTAATGCCTCCTAATCATTGTTTTGCAAGGGATTGTGTGTTGCAGTGAGATTAAAGAAGCACTGATAAAGGAAAAGGTTAGATGAGCTATGATGCAGCACTTGTATGTGTTTTAAGAGTGCACCTTCTCTTATCATTTGCTTAGCTTTATCATCATTTTATTTAATTGCATTTCTTCAATTTCATAGAGGAAGGCATCAAAAACAGGGGACATGGCAATTTTGCAAAACTATTGGAACAGCATTTTGCAATTGTTCTTAAATTGTGAGTATGGCATTGCTTATGAAAAACCCAGAGTTTTTCCAGGCAGAGTGATATGTTTAATAAATGCAAATCAGGTGGATACTCATTTTAATACAGTCCCTGAAGCAGATATTGTGTCATGAAATAACAATCAAAGTGAGAATAGAATTTTGTGAAATGATCCAGAATATTCATACTCACAAGGGTCTTCCATAAATAGATCTTTGAGACAACTGTTCGGACCTGCATGAAGATTGTAAAATTTCAGAAAACTAACAGAGTTTTCATCATTGCAATTATTTATTATTTATTAATTTATTTATTAATTTATTAATTAATTTATTTATTTAATTATATTTCTATACCGCCCTTCTCCTGCGGGACTCAGGGTGGTGTACAGCCAGGATAAAACATAGCATATAAAATTTAAAAACATTTAAAAAAACAATTAAATAATTTTGGCCCGAATTTAACACAACCCAATTAAAACCGAAATTCGATTAAAAACTGAGAGGATGGGATAGAGAACAGAGGAAATTTCAAGACATAGAGCTTCATCCATCATGCCAGTAAGACTGATTATCTCTGGACTGTTTGGTGTTTTTAATTAATAAGTGGCTAGGTAACTACTGTGGATTGCTAGTAGGCATGCTGTGTTTTCATCAGTGGTTGGTCAATTCTACAATATTTGCATTTCATTAAGGTGCTTATAGGACATGTTCTATCTCTCTAAAGTTATTTGGTGTGGCTTGGTTAAGAAGTGACTACAGTTCAGAGGATATTTCAGTTTGTGAAAAAATTATAGGTATGCTCTGAAGTATTACAGAATGTAAGAAGTCCTTGTGCCATTTTTTCTCTTTCTTCCACAATGAGAGAACTGTGCGTGTTTTCCTTAAGATCCTCTTTGCAATTCTAAGTTCCAAAGATAGCAACAGTAAATTATATGAAAAATATAATTGGTTTTTTGGAAATAATTTGAATTATTTTTAGCCCATATGATTTCACATCCTAATCTGTTAATGTTTTATACTATATTATGTTTCTGTGTATGTGTGTGTTCTGTTTAATATTTATTAATTTGGGGCAGTTAGAACTATTTTAGTTAATAAAAAAGTACATTAACATTCACACAAACAAGCGTCATAGTGAAATTGACAGAACAACTACTGATGATAGCCAGTCAAATTCTGATTTTATCTAATGCTGTAGTTTTAAGATTTTGCTTCATAAGCTTCCATTGACCAAATTTAGAAAGTAAGCATAAGGCTTTGATTGATCTTATCAGGTGCTACACAATTCACATCCGTCACCGCAGGTAGGATGCTAGCACCACAGTCACTATTATTAAGAATTTGTGGCATTGTCAGGCTGACTGCTGAGCTCATCCTGCAGTTTGTGTTTTTTAAAGGGCTTTTACTCCCAATATCATGGGGGTGGGGGTGGGGGGGTGGGTGAAGAAGTTTTTGTCTTCTGCAGAATGGTCACTCAGAAGAACACCTGAATTGACTTTTTTTGGCTAAATTTGATCTATGTAGAACTTTATATTTGTTTTAAGCCATTCAAATTAAAAATACACATGATTCAGTGATATTAGAAATAGATGTTTCAATTTAAGTATGTCTTAAATATTTGAAATATATTTCTGAGTCATTTTGTTTTATAGGTACTATTTTCTCTGTAGCTATTCAGCATTTATAATTCATAGTCATTATAAACATTGTTCTGTAGTTTTCATTTATTTAAGGTAACCAGTCAGAAGAGAAAGTTGTAAAGACTCTTGCTTTTTTTTTCTTTTTCTTCTACATCTCTCTCTCAGATAGGAAGGAATTAAAGTCATCATGATGATATACTAAATTTTGATTTTCTGTTCCAGTTACTTAGTTAAAAAAAAAAAGCAGCATTAGTCCTAATTCCAAATTGATACCACAAATTGATATTTCTTGTCTATTAAGCTTCATTTAACCATGCCAATTTTCTATATTTGAATGAAATGGCAAAAATTCTTTGTGGAGATTTCATGAGGAAGTTTTAACAAAAGAGGAGATAAAAGCCTGACAGCCTAAGACTCGCTTTGCCTCTTGTTCAAAACATCCATAGTTTGCAATTACGTTCTGAATCAAGTTTTACAGTATTTATAAAATAAATTTAAGAGCTTCTTATAATTCAGTAAGCAATTCAAAATATTTCCCCTGACTCATACCAATACTATTAGTTATTAGTTCCTGCTTTGTAATTGCAAAGTCAAAAAGAATAGAAGGAATCATTGATTGAGTCCAAGAACTATAAGTGAGTGAAAAGTAAAAGCAGAGACTGACATTTACTGGAATGTTGGAATATGCTGCTCACTGCAAGGAAATAAGATAAATTCTTTTCTGTTTCTGCAAATATGATCAGAATGTCTTCTTCTGTCTATTGGCAGTCATCCCCTTTATATCACTCATCTAAAATATTATTAAAATATGCTGTTGATTTTTTTGGAAAGCTTACCTGAGGGTAGTACTTTAGGAATCTTTGAGGGAAGGCAAATAAAGAATAAAATACTGCAGGCATATGTGTAAGAGATAGAGATAGAGCTTGTATTACAAGATCATGATACATGTTTTGTCCTTTTGTAAAAGCTTACTAATTGAATGAATATTTCTGCAAAAGACTACTCTTAGCATTCTCAAAGTGCTGCTGCACTTTCGTTCTGTTTACTGGATATTAAGGAAGAGATTGAAAATACGTTTCAGAGACTTTATACCTGTCTTCACTACCATCTGGCAAACATATGGCTAAAGTCCATAAAACGCAAGCAAATAGAAGGGTCAAACATTTAGGTGCAATGACACATATATACAATGGCTTAAGTAGGGATCAGCTGAATGTACTTTCTAGTATTCTAATCATAGGAGCTAGGCAATCCATAGGGGATCTGCCTATCAAATTATTCTTAATTATTTTGACATAACTTCCATATTAATAGATTATTTTTCCTTATCTGCCTACTTGCTATAGAATATTACGCTACAATTCAGTAAAAATTGTATCAAGAATTAAGTATATTGTAAAATAACTCTGTAAATTATAATTATCCTACATTATCTCAAGTTTGTGAAAACATAGGTATAGGTAATTTGTGTATGTGTGTGCATGAATGAATGTGTGAATAAAATGTCCATCTTGGCTTTGTGACTATTGCATAAATCCTTTGCTTTAATATTGGAAAAGAGGTTCAATATTCTACTGCTGATTAATAAGATTTGTGCTTATTTGAATGGTGTTAAAAAAAGTAATTTTCTTTCTTTGCAAATTGCTATGGTGCAGCATTCTGGTTCTATAGCCAACTGTCAAATTACCTGGATAACTTCAGTGCAATGAAGCTGACTATAACTCAGGCAAATTGAAAGGGTTACTGGAATGAGAAATCTGCACTGATGTGGCACATTGAGTAGACAAGTTCTATATTCAAAGTTCTACATCTTTTGATTTAATAATATTTGGATTAAATTTAAAATTGTAATACATTTCCAAATTTATGGGTTAAGAAGGTGCTACTTCTTGGTACTTGTGCTAGCTGGATTTTCAAGTAAGAATATATTTTGTGGCAGTTGCTTTGGCCAGGACTGAGTTTTCTTAAGACGTGCAACATTTTTGAATAGTTTCAAAGGTGACTCTATATTTGGTTCAAGTTCCTTTTAGATAATCTTGTACCAGGCAAGTAAATTTCTTCAATATGAAAAGGGATGATAGCTAAAAACAGAAAGAGGTGAAACAGAAATGTCAATGTTTTAGATATTTTAAGACATTTACCTTACTTACTGCTTTCTTGTTTATTTTTATCTTCCCCTGACAGTAGAAGAAAATGAATCAGAGGACCAGGAAGGAGTGGAACAATCAGCAGTGCCGACAGGTAATTTCCATGCCAACCATCATGTTTCTCTATTTTTCAAAAACATGACACATGTTTGGTTTGTTCTCATCATGCAGAAAACAATGGAACATTTAAAGAGTGATATGGACCTCTAAAAGTGCCTTTTTTGTAAACATGAGTTCCCCTTCAGTTATTCAGTTGTTATTACATAGATAATGTTCTGTTATGCTTCTGAAGCAGATCTGTGTACAAATTAGCTATTCGTTGATTTATTTTCTAGAAGACCAGTTTTTCCATTCATTTTATACAGGATCATCTGCCTATTTTTCAAAATAGTGGAAGTTTACAGATGGAGTCTGAGTTTATCATAAGGAAGCAGCAAAAGAAGAATAAAACTTATTTACATTGCTCTGGCACATGTACATTTCTGGTTTGTGGCCAGGCATTTCTGCAGGCTGGTTATTTTCACAAATAAGCATGCAGTTTAAATCTTAATCCACTGATTTTGTTAACAGTCATTGATCCCTACATTTAAATCACTGGGAATTGTGCAGATAAAGACTTAGTTCAGTCAGCAAGATTTTAGGTTGGAAATTTGACCTGTTCATTATAATGGGGGTTAATAGCATGTTGCTTCTTATAACAGCTCTCTTTAGTTTTTGCTTTTCCTTTGAAAAATAATTGTGCTATAGTTCAGGGACAATTAAGTCCTTTAGTTTGTTTGATTAGTTGTTCTGGAAATAATAATTAAATATTCTTTGTGCAAAAAAGTGATTGTACTGTATGTGTTATTGGTATTGGTTTATAGATTAACGTATAAGGATCCCAGCAATCTTAAAAAGAAATACTACTGTTTTAATTGTACTTTTCTTATATTTAAGAAGCTAACAATACATATTGCAATTGTACAAACCAGATTTCCTTGAATAGGTATTTTCATAATTGCCAGTCTAATAATCCCAACCAACAGAAGATAATTTTTAAACCTGCTGGGATTAAAGTCCAGTTAAAGTCCAACATATTTGGAGAGTTTCTTAAGAAGGCTGGTAGATGAGGCTTGATGATTCTTTGATAAAGTGATTTGTAATTAAGCGATTAGTTAAGCAACTAATTAATGATTTTCTGCTCTCAATAAAAGTAGATCCAGATCCAAATTTCTGGAATATTGTATATATTATATTGTCTTATTGTAGCAGTCCAGTACAGCAGATTAGTTGTTTAAAACTACATAATTTTTTAAATTTGTTTTTAGATATTTATATAACTGATATTTAATTTGTACAATTATTGTGAGGGTAGGAAGCTATTCTCCAATGTGTTTGTATTGTCAGTTTTTAAATATCTATAGTAAGTGATATCATTCCTTGTTGCTATTTAGTTTTAGGTATTTGCACTAAAATATAACTGACTGTTTGACATGTAATCTAAGCTGTCAAAAAAACTATGCTGCACAGTATACACATACATTCAATAATTCATGCTATCTTACTGATATTAGAATGTATTGGCCTTATTTACTTCAGGTAGTAATATTTAAGTACTATTAGAAATAGCTAGATTGGATGAGTGAAACCTTGTTTCATATAAGATCTTTAGAAAAAATAAAAAGATTATCAAGTTTATTATTTCTTTCATACATTTCTATATCTGTCATTTCTATCTCTAATCTATATGATTTACAAGACAGCTGGGTCTGCCTGCCTGCCTACCTACCTACCTACCTTCCTATCTATCTATCCCCTTCTCTCCTCACAACACACACATATTTATAAAATAAATAATAGTTAAAAATCATGGAAGAAACAAACATGTCATTCTATAACATGGTAAAAAAAAACCATGGAAAAAGGAGAGAAATTAGGTTAATCCAGAAATTTGTGCAAGAAAAAGAAGGCTGTTATGCCAGGCTTGAATAGTTTTAAATTTATGGAACAAACAAATTTATTTCTGAAGGTGGTAGTGAATTGCAAGGATGAATCGGTCAGAGTTCAGTAGGCAACAATTTGTGAACTACCTTTTTTTGCTACTTTCTTGCCACAACATACATAGATACTAATTTCTCTACAAGATTTTAGTCAGCTAATTATGCAAGCAGCGTTCAGCTAATGCATACAAACATACTTGGGTCTCCCTCCCTTCTGCCTTCAAAGGAATGTAACAAATTGTTTTATGGTCCACTGGTTCTATCACAGTTTTTATACCATTCCAAGGTTAATTATCTTCCTCCTTGGAATAATATTACTTCTTCTAATAGAACAGTGTGCCTTTCCTAAGCTGTTCCTAGGTGTGTAGTTCTTACCACATTCCTCAAAGAGTTAATCAAGGGTTTCAATTATAGCTTAGCTAGCAGCTTCTCAGAGATGGGACAACCCTGATCTTCGTTTTGGAGTTCTGAGTTATTTTCTTCTTCTGCAAATCTGCACAGCATAGATAGATCTCTCTCTATATAGTCTTACTTTCTGTGATCTTAACTCATTACGGAATCATTGCAAAACTTTTTTCAGCACTCCAAACTTCCTAATTCCACCTTTGATTCTTAACTACTTTCCTTTTCTCCTTCTCTTAGACCAGCCCAAGCTTTCTCTCTCTCCTTAGCCATTTCCTCTGCTATAAACATTCTGCCAGCTTCTCAGCTTTCAAGTAAGAGAGTTTGTATGTGAGAACTGTATAAGTGCAGTTTGTATATCTGGGAGATAGTATGATCAGTTGGCAGAGAGTTATCTTCTATATTCTGCCACAGAAATATGTCAATTAAAATTATTGATATATTCATATATCCTGGTTGATTGATGCCTTCGAGTCAATGTCGATCCTGGCAATTGACTGGACTTGTGTCTGACCTATTTTTTAGCTGTACGTGTATTCTTTGACTTACAACAGCTCATTTAGTGACCATTACAATGACACAGAAAAAGTGACTTATGGAAGTTTTTCACATTTATGACCTTTGCACAATGTGCATGTAATCAAAATTCATACACTTGGCAACTGGCATGTGTTTATGACTGTGTCCCAGGGTTGTGTGACCTTTTGATAAGAAAAGTCACATGACTTTTGTGACCTTTTGATAAGAAAAGTCAATCCAGGAAGCCAGGTTCACTTAACAATCATGTTATTAACTTAACAACTGCAGCAATTCACTTAACAAACGTGGCATGTGTAAAACGTGTAAAATGGAGCAAAACTCACTTACTGTCTTGTTTAGAAACAGAAATTTGTGGGCCAATTATGGTCGTAAGTCAAGGACTACTTTATATTTTGAAGTGGTTTGTCTTCTCCCCAGGATTGAGAGAGAGTGACTGGCTCAAAGTCACGCAGCAGACTTTGTGACTAAGGCAAGAGTAAAATTCATAGTCTTCCAGCTGATTCAAATTTGATTGTTTTGAAGACAAATAAGTATAAGAAGTTCTCTACATACGGTCTGAAGTTTCTCAAGTAATACTTGGTATCTGGGCTCTGGCTGTTTCCATTAAATGTGCTTTTTATGGAGTACCAAGTTATAAATGTAGTGCAGCTACGGCATATTAATCTTACTGCAGAGATTTAATGAGGCAGTTGTTTTGCAATGGACACTGTTGGGAGCAGACAACGATAGAGTTTTACTTCGCTGCTGAACTGCAGAAATATTCCTTTCCTGGTCATAATTATAACCACATGATCTCTTAGTTTTCCTTTCTTTTGCCAGCACTTTTCCATGCAGAAGTGGCTTGGAAGGAGGTCCATTAAAACGCAGTCAAATGGACTGGAAACTGGGCTTTTTTCCTGGTTAGCATGACATTTCAGGCTCTTGCTCAGCTACGGATCTGTGCTTCATGGAGAAAAATATATAAGATGAGTTTTCAAGCATACATGTCTGCTGGGATGGAGGTTAGATAGCCGTTACTCAAATTTAAATTTGATTTTTGTATAGGTTATTAAAAATAAGTGTTCTAAGACTAGAGAAGGATTTCTGCCTTTAAAGTTGGCCTTAAACCAATCTCTTACTGGAAGTTAATTGACGTTCTTAGGTTTTATTGCTTCTAATTCTTTTAAGCATTTGTATTTTTCATTTTCCTCCAAAGTTGAGGTTTCATTGGATCAAATTACAACAATAATATCTCTTGTGAGGAGAAAGATGAGGGGGAGAAAGTCAATGGGGACAAAAAGCTATGGGAGCATATACTATGTAAATCTCTATTTATATAAATAACTAACATAATCTAGAAAACTAGCAGTTCATTTATATACTATATGAATAGGTAGAATTTATTTCAGAGCTCTTTTTTGTTGTATTTAGTAATTCTGCAGCGTGTCATATTGGCAGATATACATGCTGAAATAGTTAATATAAGTATGATTTCCAAATGTCAGTCTGGTTTGTTCAATTAGTCCATTCTGGTTTGAGGCCTTAAGCGTTTAAGAATTTATACTGGGGTTGCAATTCAGTAGCAAATCTGCAAGTAGAAGTAGAAAGATTGTGTTTGTGAATAAATTTTTCAAATTTCTTAATTTGGTTCACTCATGCATGTTTTCACAAATAACTACACTTTTAGAAAGGGTAGTTTCAGTACCCTTATTCCCTTCAGGAGATCATTATTCAGCAAGAGTTTATCTCTTCTGGTAATCATTAGTTGAATATTTTCTATCTAGGTTGACACTTGCCTATTGAAGGTTAAATTTCTCTGGTAAATCTGTTATTTAGAGCCATTGACCATAAGGAAAATTATGAATCTACTTAAAACACTTTAAGAAAGTATGTATTTAGAAAAGTTTAAATGATTAGAAGAGGCAATATGATAGGTAAGAGTATTTGAAAGATAACTTAGCTTAGATAAATGGGTCATCAGAACAAATATGCAAATCAATCCGTGATTGAAAAGTAATTTCAAAGGAAATCATTTTTCTCATCTAAGTATATCACATTTAAAATCATAAAAACTGGGGCTAGACTTTTATAATGCCTCTCTTAATAAAAACTAGCTGAGAACTAAGAAAAAGAATGTGTTCAATTTTGTATTCAAACATGTTAGACCTGGAAATTAGATGTAGAATTCCTATTTTGAAGTTCATCATTCACAAAAGAATTCTCGTGCATGTGGGCAATTGGCAATATTTAGTTATTTTCATATCAGAAGTAGACTAAAATAGACTGGAAAATAGTAATGTAGAGTTGATGTCATAACATTTGCCCCAAACGTATTTGAAGAGAATTGATTTGGCACTTCATACTTCTGGTTAAAGTCTAAACATAGGTTGATACCAACTAGATGCATGCAAAAGGTTTGATTTCAAATCTTTAAAAAGATTTAAAAAGAACTGTTTAAGTTTGAAACAGTTCTTTTTAACCATCCATATGAACATTTCACTGATATTCAAAAGCCTTTTATATGAGTCTGTAACTCTGCTTTCAGTATCAATTATAGTAGAAGTACCTTTTCAGAGAAAAAAGTAGGAATGGAAAATATACTCATCAAGAGAAGGCAGAAGCTGCCACAATTCATTACACAGGGGCCATGACTGAACCCAGTCTCATGGGTTTGTCCCCTTAAGAATTGACCTAAAAACTAACATAGCATTTTGCTAGAACATAAATTCTGAAGTAACAGCAGCAGGAACTAAGTTGCCTGACTTCTGTCCCAGCAGATTTAAATCTGTAAATGCATAAGTTGATATAACTTTGCTTTTCTCACCCAGTGACTTCTATTATATAATTTGGCTGTGTGTGAGATCTCTTAATAGATAGAGCTGTCCTTGTAGGACTGATTATCCTAAACAAGGCTTCATATCCTAAACTCTCTGCATGTATGCTCATATCTGTTATATTATTAGATTCTTGTTAATGGCCAGATTCAATAATAATAAACACTGAGTATACTTGCATCCCTTTCTCCCTTCACTTACAGTAAAGTTACTTTAAACAAATATGATTGTAAACTTTATGTGCAGCATTTCAGTAACATGACTGTAGTCATGTTAAAATTCAGATTGAGTGCCCATCTTTGCCTGAGTCAGTTTTACGAGATGAATTTGGGAATTTGAGCTGAATAACTAATAGCATGGATTGTGCACATGCTGCTTTCCAACAAATGTTTAATGATATCTGGGTCAGTTTGCAATAGTTAAAGACAATTATCTCTTTTCCTTTGTCACTTATAACCTAGTAGTATTTTTCACTGCTAGACTAAGGTAGATGCAAAGGCTGGAAATGCACTTACAAATAAATTTGGCAGTTTTGTTAGCATATGTGACCTTAAAGCAACATAAGATATAATGATTTTTCAGATAAAGAACTAGTTGCAGAAATTATGCTAAAGTAAGATTTTTATTTTTATTTATTTGCATCTTGCCTTTATTATTTTTTACAAACAACTCCAGGTAGCATCTCTATCATTTGCTCTTTTGCTCTGTTGTATTTTTTGAATGAGCTAATAGTGTTATATCCTGTTTTGAAATCAGGAGTCTAAGGTGAGTTAGGTAAAGTTCTATTTTTCCCTTCGCCAACCCTCTGTGAGATTGGACTCAAAATCATCAATGACCTTTAGAGCTGAGTAGAGATTTGAATCTAGATCTCCCCACTTCAAGTCCAACATACTAATACACTTAGGTTCTTCAGGGGAAATATTCAACTGCAGTATTCAAGCATATTTTATGTAAGCTGTTTAATTGCATCTGTGTCTATAAGTATTTTGCAATAGTTTTTAATGACATTTTATTCCTTTATTGATTTCATTCATTCATTCAATTTCTATAGCTGCCCAACTCAGTCAAATGACTCTGAGTAGCTTGTTTTTCTTTTTCTCTTTTATTTCCTTTTATATGATTATACTTGGAATAAATATTAATATTAATATCTTGCTTAGAATTTTAGAGATTTCTAATTATGTTTTAAATAACACAATCCCCACAGATCTACAAAATAAATAAATGATATATTAAACTTCAAAAATTATTACAATTATTTACTATTTTATTCTTTTATCCACTACTTTTCATTTTTCTTTCTTTTCTCTCTTTCTAGTTATTCTTTTTGTTTATAATGTTTTAAGGAGGAAAAACAGACATAGGATAGAAATATCTTTCCTATGTTATGTTTTCAGAGAAACATAATTCTGAAAACAGCATAACAAAAAGTTTTAAAGAGTTGACTTTTCACTAGTCATTTACCAAACTGAAGTAGTATTGGATGATGCTTAGATTTTCTTTATAGCAATTGCACTTAGACTTATATACCGCTTCATAGTGCTTTTACAGCCCTCTCTAAGTGGTTTACAGAGTCAGCATATTGTCCCCAACAATCTGGGTCCTCATTTTACCAACCTCGGAAGGATGGAAGGCTGAGTCAACCTTGACCCGGTGAGATTTGAACTGCTGAACTGCAGCTGAAGTAGCCTGCAGTGCTGCACTCTAACCACTGCGCCACTTCGGCTCTTTATACAAGGAATTTGTCACAATCTGTTTCAGTAAATTATATTTTGTACTAAACTCATCCTTTCAATTCCTGATTTGGAGTTAGATTATCTGCTGGATCTTTATTTCCCCTTATTAAGACAAATAATGATGCAAAATGGCCTCTAGAGCAAATTATTCTCTGCAGATTTGTGCATCCTTATTTAATTAGTAGACAGGTTAAATCATTCTAGAACAATGCATCGATTTTTAATTTTCTTTGGCAATAAAAGCTGTTCATTTGGCTTTTTATTAATATCAGTTTCATTCTCATGGCAGCAAGTTAGTTCCAGCATTAAAAAAAGTTAAAACCTGGCTTTATTCCCTAAAACTTTTTTTTTAAAAAAACTCTTTTTCATTAGATTGTGCTGCATTGTAGAAAGGATTTATTCTTTTAAATTATTCAAGTGATGAAAAGCCCCCAATAGTTGCATTAAAGTTGACAAAATTAACTGTGACAAATGGAAGCATTCCTTTTGCAGAAGGGAATGCTATTTGGGAAGAAAAGTAATTGAGAATGGAAAGGATAGATGCTTCCTCTGTTTATTGAGCTGTAAATTCTAGCATAATGTTCATGTTCTGCAGCCTCGAGCCAAAAGTATTTTTGTACCTGTTGAATAGCTTGAACAACAACAGTAATACAACAAATCCACCCAACGTCCAATTTTTAAACAGGATTGTTTCTTCCCAAACCCTGGAGTCATAATCTTAATTTTCTTTCAGATCTGAACTGTAAACTAGAAGACAGGACAGACGATAGAGAGTTGATAGATTGTAAGAAAAGACCGGAAGAAGGGGAGGAATTAGAGGAAGAAGCTGTGCACAGCTGTGACAGCTGCCTCCAGGTGTTCGAGTCATTGAGTGACATCACAGAGCACAAGATTAATCAATGTCAACTGACAGGTAAACAATACTTCTCATTTTATATTTGCTTACACAGTTTTGTTTCTGATTTTAGGTTTCTTCTTCAATGATGCTTTTCTTAATTATCTCCTACCTCCCTTATTATTTTACTTTAAAAAAAGCACTTAAATGCTCAAGTAAACATTCTCAAGTAGGGTTGAATGAGTTTAATTTTCATTTAGACAACTGTTTTTCTAGCCTATTCCAGCTTTAGTCCTGTATTTTAATATACTGCTGAGATATACTGAAATACAGTATATACTGAATATACTGAAATATACTACAATATACTGAGAAAATGGCATAGAATGTTTCTATTTTTGCAAATCTGAACTTAGTGCAACTGCATTTAGGGGTGACATGGTGGCTCAGCAGTTAAGATAAGCTGACTTTGTATAAATATACAAAAGTATGAAGGCTATTGCTTAACGCACTGTAAGCCACCCTGAGTCTCCGGAGAAGGGTGGCATATAAATCAAATTTAAAAAAAGGAAGAAAAAAAGGTACTGGGCTTGTTGGCTGGCAGACCAGGTTTAAGACCCGAGCACCATGCAACAGGGTGAGCTCCCATCCTTATCCCAGCTCCTGCCAACGAAAGCATGCAAATGTGAGTAGATAAATTATGGACTCATGAGAGGATCTTGCTCCTGATTAGAAAGAAATGGTCATTGATGTTTCATTTTTTTAACATGTGAATTCTAAACAAGTATATTTTGATAGAGTTTCTTAGTAATACTAATGTGATAATTGATTAGAAATCTTTTGATTAAGCTATGATAGACATTTTGCTCATGAGATGTATGCCTTAATGTGCTTTACCCTTAACACTTTTATCTTTAGATATCTGGGAAAATAATCAAGATGCTTGCATATAATTTAAAAAAACATATCCCAAAGCAAAAAGAAAAGCATTGGGCATTTCCCGGGAAAAAAGGACATGAGTAATTCAGGTGTTTCAGCATCAACTTGATGTTTAAAATTAAAAATATGTGGCTCATTGCTGGCAGCAGCCTTCCAGTTAAATAAAACAATTCCCTATAGAAATGACTTTATTATTTTTTTTCATTTACTTGTAAAGAAATTCAGATCTGACTAAGCTACTGAATATTGACCAGAGGAGACATGTTTACACTATCTTCAGTAATAAATTATTGTCCTCGAATGAATTATATGTGATTATTAGTTTACCAGATCATATGTAGCATCTACAAAATTGTCTGATAAAACCTATAATTATGAGCATGAAAAGTATCATTATTTTCGAACTCTTGGCAACAGAACATCCACATTTAGTTCCTAATTATTTCAGTTAAAAAGAGATCTTTGATCTGAGAATATATCCTGCAAAAAGCTCTAGTTCCAGATAGGATACACTAAATAAGTCTAGATGAACCAGTTGTGTAACTCCATAGTAGTTAGAATATGAAACCTACAGCTACTTCATGGGTGATAAAGAAAACATATTTAAGTATCTTTGCCAAGAAGGAGCTAATGACAGCCTATTTCTTTCTTGTTGTATTTATGTTGCTTTTTGCTCTTTTAAATAATACTTGAAACAAGGTGCTGTACATCACACCTTCCTTTTCATTTCAGCATTTTGATATATTCAACAATTTATTTAGCCAATTCCCATTTGTTCCTGGCAAAATGTTGATGTCTGTGGGAAGGTTTTTAACATCTCTCCTTCATTGTTACATTGTTTTGTTAATGCCTTCCAATCAGTCATTTTGTTTGTCTTCCTAGACCACAAAGGGATGACTGCATTCATTTTTTTTTTCTGGCAAAACCTTTGTAATCCCATAATGTATGTCACCTGAAGTTGGGTGTTCAGTTGAGTGACTGCTAGCAGGGGAAGTGAAGCAAAAGGAGAAATTCCTGGAGCAGTACTCCTTAGATACTTTACCCCAGGTCATGCTTGAGGGCAGAACTTGCCATACTAAATGAGGGTAAAATAGTTCTGCCACTTCAGTAAACGTTTTTCAAAGACAGGGACGACTCCCTTAAAAAGCCTTTTGTCTCAGCGATTTGAAAAAATACTTATGGCTGATGGGTACAAATTAAAATAATTGAAAATAAATCAGAGGCTTTAATTAAGCCTTCCTTCCTACCGAATGAGGCTTACTCATTAACTCTAATTTCTGAAATAACATAAACTAAGAAGACTATATTTGTTTTAAGGTAGAATACAATTATCTTCTGAGTTAGGTTTTAAAGATTCTGTGTTTTTACCTACTGGCAAATTTTGTATGAAATCAGTAATGTAAATACAGAAATATGATATTTATTGCCAAAATGATCTGCCCCAGTGTTTTGGATGATGATTTAAGTGTATTTCAAGCCCAGTTAGAAGATGCAAGAAGCAAAGTTGTAGGTGCATGAACACATTCTTGTGTACAATTTATATGGATGTTTTTCAAATGAACAAAGAGGATGAATCTTTAGATCCGGAAGCTGAGATTGTGCACTTAATACAATATTTCTGTATGGACTTCTTGAAAATAAATATCATGGTATCTTATGTGAATGACAGTCAAATAGTCATAACAGAAAACTGCTTGAATTAGGTATACCGTGTCTATCATGCCACATTTAAATAAAAAAAACCACATAATATATGTTGATAATGTATTACTTAACATTGATTTTGTGACACATGGCTATCTTTTCCCGACAAGTAAACTTTATTTAGTTTGAAACTTTATATAGATTTAGGATAAATGTTTTCCAGCATTAGTTAAGTTCTAATTCAAATTTATACAGAAATGAATCAAAATGATTTACTGTCTCCTGATTTTGTGGATTTTGGAAGAATGAAAGGAATATTCTCACAAAGGTAGTGGTTTTGCTGTTCATATCTCATTCTGAATGAACTTTCTCTGGTGAAACACTTGACTGGAAGCCCCTGAAGACTTTTCTACTGGCCTAAACTCTCTTCAGAGTTATCTAAGACATAACATTTCATCCTAAAGTAGGATTCTTTGAAGGAAGATATTTAGGCCAACGGACATGCTAGGATTCCCAGTGAATTACTTTCAGGAAATGTTCTTCCACAGGTAGTCCTCGATTTATGATCACAATCAAGCCCAAAATTTCTGTTGCTAAGCAAAACAGTTGTTAAGTGAGTTTTGCTTCATTTTATGACCTTTCTTGCCATGGTTGCTAAGTGAATCTGACTTCCCCATTGATTTTGCTTGTCAGAAGGTTTCAAAAGCTGACCACATGACCCTGGGACATTGCAACTGTCGTAAATATGAACCAGTTGCCAGACATCCAGATTTAGATCACATGACCATGGGGATACTGCTATGGTCCTAAGTGTGAAAAAAAGGTGATAAGTCACTTTTTTCAGCGCCATGTAACTTTGAATGGTCAATAAATGAATGGTTGTAAGTCAAGGACTATCTGTATTAGCCTCACTGACAAGTTACCAATGACTGTTCTCTGGCCAAGCCAGTGTCTTGATCCGAGTTGCTTTTCTTCATTCTAGCCCAGTATAAACTTGCTAACATAAAAGCAAATTTTAATGAAGTAGATTGGACTTCTGAGATATATGCATATATATTTTGTTTATATAAATATATAAAATGAAAATAGTTTCCTGCATTTCATCAACTTTTCCCTTTTGAAAATTCTAGAGAATTCTAGAGTGGTATAAAAATATTTTTGAACTTAAAATGTTGATACCTAAAACATTCCCATAAAATGTAGCCACACATTTTCTGTTTTGATCCAGGTTAAGGTTAAGGCCTACATGCTTTGCACAACCCAGTCAAATACTTGTCTAAGAAAGTTACTTTTTTTGCATAATATGTTCACTGCACATAAAGAAACAAAGATCAGATCTCTGCCAAGATAATCTAAACTGTATGCCAAGAAAAGCTGAATCTAGCAACCTGTATGAATGATGTAATATTTTTTTTATTTCTTCTAGAGCAGATACAAAAGTATTGCTCTTTACTCCCAGGACTAACTATTTTAGGCATTTCTCTATCTTATGAGTTATTATCAAGCACTGAGCAGTTTTGGAAATATAACTTCAGGCTAAAGACTTGGAAAGTTTTTTTAAATGAAATTGTACTTTAAAGAAATTTGGTACAGTAACTATTCCAAAAATTATACTGAAAATACTGGGCACTATTTTCAGTATTTATATCCATCCAAATGTCATAAATTCTACCAACAAAAATATGTGGTTAAAACATCAGAAAATGCAATTATTTAATGTGCATTACTTCAAATTAGAAAGTAAGGAGTTAATGCAGCATGGGCAGTAATCATATTGACTGTATTTAATTAATTTGTTTTCCTTTTAATGTAACCTGAAAGCAAATCAATATAATTTTTGTCCATACCATAGTTACTTTTGGAAGTGTCATTCAAAGGCCAACATAGCCCCAAAGTCGCACAGCGCAATATGCAAAATATTCTGAAAACTAGAACTTGTGTGGATTCCGAAGTAATATTAACACGCAGGCATACAAATATAATAAGAAGCAACTACTGAAGGCGATACTGCTAAGAGTTTTCAACAAATTTATACTGCAATTCCAAAATGGCTGATGATTGCAAAAAACCCCCCCACAAAACTTTGTTTAAAGGACGTTGTGTTTTTAATTCTTTATTTTGATTGAAAGGTCACCATATCTAGTAGGAGCTGTCAACTGGGAATAGTGTAAATGTAACGGAGATCTCTGACCTGTTAATAAGCTCCAGAAAGGAGATAGGTATCACTCCACAATGTGCCCTAGGGGTCCTTTCCTTTTAAACTTCAAGCAGTGAAACTGGAACTGCTCAACTTTTTATTTCTTTCAGTTTTACCTTCAGGGGAAAATTGATCGATTTGGAGATGATTATTCCATAATCTCTGAATCTTTCTTTTTTCACATTGCACTGGGAATGCATTGAAGCTTAAAAGGTGGTATGTTAACTCTGAGCATTGTATGGTGAGTCCAAAGAATGTATGGGGACAAAAGTCGTCTTTAAATAAAACTAGTAGCAAATGTATTTTGAAGTATAATACTCATAATTTATACTGAAACTGTACCTTGAGTATGAAAAACTTGTTATGATTTAAACATCCTTCTGATAATTTATATTATAATATGATGTGATAATAGCATGACTTACAATAATAAAACTAGAATTGTGAATATTCCATAAATGTAAAATAAACCTTTGGTGCTAATAGCAGGATATTGCATAAACTGATGGCGCTCCTGCTTCTTGAGACCCGAGTGCCATGCTATGGGGTCAGCTCCTGTTCTTGCCCCAGTTCCTGCCAGCCTTGCAGTTCAAAAGCATGCAAATGCAAGTAGATAAATAGTGGGAAAGTAACAGCTTTCCGGGCGCCTCAGTATATAATCATACTGGCCACGTGACCAGAGAAATGTCTTTGGACAGTGCTGGCTACTCGGCTTAAAAATAGAGATGAGCACCACCCCTTAGAGTCGGGCACGACTGGACAGGTGAAACTTTTACCTTTTCACCTTTTATATTTGGG
This sequence comes from Pantherophis guttatus, assembly GCF_059756535.1. NCBI lineage: Eukaryota > Metazoa > Chordata > Lepidosauria > Squamata > Colubridae > Pantherophis > Pantherophis guttatus. Next base: position 168,125,866 of record NC_142065.1, on the reverse strand, counting down.
AAAAAAATTATGCAAGGCTTTAAAAAAAACTTTCTGTAACAAAGGAAAGAAAAAGTTTACCTTGATTTATGTTGTCCTTTGATTAACTGTGTCTTCCCACTATTTTTCAGTATAGAGATTCTATCCTTTTCCAAACCCTTAAGTTGCAATTTATACAGTAGAATGAAAAGATGTCATGGTGGTTTGTGTATGATTTTTGGAGTAAGGGAAGAACAAGAAAAATAATGACTTACAGAAATGCCTGTTTTTTCTGTGCTTTTCTAACTGTGGATGGAAATAGTGTGTTTCATTTGTTTTTACTACTTCATTCCAGCAGGAAGTCCAGCTTAATGACTAGAGGAGGGTTGGATGATCCCTGTGGAGAAGGCATTGGATGGGGTCAGATTTTTCAAACACAACACAAACCCTTTTACCAGATAAAAAAGTTAACAAATAGATAAGAGGGACTAGCAGATTATTGTTAATTACATTCTTTTAATGAAACCAAAGATTCAGGCAAATGTATGCAAGTTTGAGACAAATGCATTGTAAGAAAATCAATGCAGAACTATTCTGGTATGCACATTGTTTGAAAGCTAAAATGTAACTCATCTTTGACACACACTTTAAAATTTCTGAACTTCTCAGAATATGCAGACACTCAGATTAAATCTATCTTTCATCCTGAAGCATTCTGTACTATCAAAACATTTTCACTTTGATTTTTGGTTTCAAACCATATTGCAGAGAAAACAATGTTAGTCTCTTGACCTCTATCCCCGAATTGATTAGACCATGTCTTTCTGTATCATCGTTTGGGTGGGTGGGGGTTGTTGCATTTTTTTTCTCAACAGAATAAATCTTTCACAAGTTGAATACAGACTTCTTAAATATATTATTTCTTTTACAAATTCTAAATAAAGTTATTCAAGTTGTAGTCTGCATGTATTGGTAACTGGGGAAAGATTTCTCTGTTTGAATATTCAGGTAAATATGCTTTAGGGATAGGTATTAAAATCTATTTAAGTTGTGCATATAGCATTGCTTTATATACAAGCTATTTGCGCATACTCAAACATGAAATAAAGTTATTCACAGTATAACTTTACTTTATGCATCTTTATGTAACTCACGTCCAGATAAGTGCATTGGATTGCGACTTTAGCTCCCAGAATTGCTCATTGTCTCTGTAATGCAATGTTCAGTTTTAAAAAATAGTCTCAATCCACCATTGACCCTTGCACTGAAATACAAAAGAAACTTTGCAGAGTGATTATATCTCTAGGGTTTGAACTGGGAAACTTATGGCTAGAGGCTGGTATCCGACCTTGTGAACTTTTTGAAAATGTTCACCAAGGCTTCTGAACAATGAAATAATTAAATTGACTAAGGATATTTCCAGTAAATACACAGGTCTTGTATAAATGTTATTTAAACATATTTTCCCCCATATCCTGGGCTATCTTCTGCTTGCCAGATATAAAAAAACATAAGCTGCCTTACAGTAAATGATATTTCGTCTTATCTGATTTTGCACTTTATCCATGATAGAGAATCTACAGATTCTGCTGGGGAAAAAACCCATTTTTTGAATACCCTGTTTTCCCCAAAATAAGACATTCCCTGATAATAAGCCCTGTCGGGCTTTTGAGCGCATGGCAATAAGGCCAAGCGTTTTTTTTAGGGTTCAAAAAACATAAAACAAGGTCTTAATTTGGGGGAAACACAGTAGGTACATGTTTGAGAAGATGGTAGCCTTAAAGCTTTGATCCTAAGTAGGATGCTGATTAATATCCATTTCAGCTGGATATTCATACAAAATATGGCACTTTGTGACTTTTGTGGTAGATGAAATATCCTGTAAAAGGGAGTGCAGTTCTGTTAGTTGTCACAGTGGCTTTTGATTTCATAAATTGTATATTGCCCTTAACTATCTTGCAACACTGGGCCTTGGGAACACTATCTTTCAATAATTCTGGCTCTTTCTGACAGGGTATGTTCAGAAGGTAATATTGGGGGACTATTATTCCATATTTGGACATTGACCAATAGTTTTCCATAAGGTTTCATCTTATTCTCTTTAAAAACCTACATCAACCACTGGGCATTGTTACTTGTCAGTTTGAAGTGGAGTACTACAAGTAGGCTGGCAGTATTATTAGGTTACACTTTGCACTTTTGGTTCTCTTCTTGCCAAATGTTTTTCTGAAGTCCGTTCTGGCCTGATGAACATAGTTTCCATTATATAGATAATAGAACTTATGGATCTTTTTTTGTTCCTATAGACTAGAATTAAAAGCTATTAGAGATTAAGCCCCATAATTAATAAGGTTCTTACAATACTTTTGGGTAGAGAACCTATATCCATCCTTCTGCTGAACATAGCCCATACTAATGCAATATCTTGGATGAGCCGCTCCTGATAGGGGACAGGCCCCTGGACAGCCCTGAGACACCAATGAGGGATTGCATCATCTGGGCGCCGCTGGGAGGGCGGCGGCGGCCTCTGCGGTGCTCAGGCCGCAGAGAGTTTGCAGCCTGGTTAGCGCCCCCTGCTGGCATGGAAACTGCTCCTGGCCGTTTCGGAACTCCGCAGCACGCTGGCGGCTTGTAGAAGCATCAGGTGCCTTGGGACGAGAGTGGCAGATGGCAGCGAAACCGGCGGCAGAGTGATGGTGGAGCTCCGTATCGTTTGGCAGCTGGCTCCAGCTGAAGGCTGAAGGGGATGCTTTCCTGGATGGGACTGTATTGGGTTTTGTAACTCCCCGAGCAACTTATGGCCTCAGAAGATCTGGGCAAACAGGACATGACTGCAGGGTAAGTGGGCCCAGAGAAGAACTGGGCTTGATGGAAATGGGCCAGAGGGGGATTGGCAATTTTCCATTCTTGTCTCCTCCTTGGAACCCCTCCCCACCCCTTTTTTGTGGCCTCCCTTGACTGCTGCCCTGACCTGCTTCGGCCAGACCATTCTTGCCAGCCTCAGCTGTTTTGGGACCTTATATCATCACCCTCCTTATTTGTGTTGCCACCTGATCTCCTTCCCTCTGGTACTGTGTCTGTTACATCTTAGCCTCCTTCCATCACCTTTTATTGGTCTCAGCATTGCGGAGAGGATCAACGGGCTATGGGCCTCGGTGTTGAAAGTCCTGGACAATTTCTGCTGCCTCATTCCAGAAGGATGAACCATGACTCCACTGGTGGCTCTTCTACTGCCTAGTCACCGTGAGAAGGCGGCTGTGGCTAATTCCTGCCAGACTAAATCGTTGCAGCTGCTTGTTGACTTTCCATCGTGGTGAGAGAGCGGTGGATTTCCCGGTTGCCCCATGCTCAGCTGTATTACATCTACTCCTCCCGGCATTACCATCTCCGGCACCCATAGTCGCCCTTAACCACCTCCCATGTCTGTGAAGTGGCCTATACCTTGGCAGATGTCCTCTCGCTGCGAGATTCCCCCCTGTCAGGTGTGGTCCACTCTATCGAGGGCCTACCTTTATGACGGGTTTTGGAACCCCGAGAGGTGGCATGTCGCAAAAAGGGGATTGAGGGGTTTTCTGGGGAAATTTTTAGACAGATTTTTAAAGGGTTCTGGGGGGCGGGAGGGTTGTGTGGGTTTGGGGGATTACCCACAGGGGGAGCGGTCTGGCCCAGCTGCCATTTGGGCCACGGGAGGTGTGGATTCCGGGGGTAAGGGGGGTATCGGAGTTCACTCTGCTGAGGGCTTTTCTATCAATACGCTGAGTGGGAGGGGCAGATACGGTGGGAACAGGGGGCCATAGCACATGGCGGGGGCGCGCACTCACTATCTTCGAGCGGTGGCATGCCCCGGTCCCCATAGCCCTTCTCGTTCCCCAGGTTGCACAGACTCTCAGGGCCCGAGCTTTCGGCTGTTGTTGTGCAATGTCAGGTCCGTGGTAAATAAAGCCCCCCCTCATTTGTGATCTTATTCAGGAGGGGGGAGCGGACCTGGCAGGTATTACAGAGACTTGGTTGGGCCCGGAGGGAGGAGTTCCCCTCGTGGATATGTGCCCACCAGGCTTCCGTGCATTCCATCAGCTGAGAGCTCAGGGCAGGGGTGGGGTGGTGGCGGTTATTATAAAGGAAAGCCTTGATCCGAGGGAGACCACTGTACCACAGAGAGCCGGATATGAGTCCCTTCTTGTGAAGTGGGGTCGTGGAGTGCAGATGGGCCTGTTGATCACGTACCTGGCTCCCTGCCACGTGGCAACGGCCCTGCCTGAGCTGCTCAACGTCATAGACCGGGTGGCGGTTGATACCCCCAGACTTTTGGTCATGGGGGATTTCAACCTGCCTTCCATCGGTGAAACATCTGAGATGGCCCGGGAGTTCATGGCTTCCATGACGGCCATGGACCTGACTCAGTTAATTCATGGCCCTACTCACACGGATGGGCACACTCTGGACTTAGGGGATATGGTCATTGAACCCTTGTCATGGTCTGACCACTCATTCACTTTGACTTGACTTTCTAACTGCTACACCCCGCTGCAGGGAGGCAGAACCGACCAGGTGGTTCCGCCCCAGGGGCCTGATGGATCCTGATAGGTTCCAGATGGAGCTTGGGCCATTTCCTGAGATTCTGGCTCATGATTCAGCTGAACACTTGGTGGCCACCTGGGATAGTGCGGTCGCTGGGGCTTTGGACCGTGTCATGCCTTTGCGGCCTCTGACCCGGCACTGAACTCGCCTAGCTCTTTGGTTCTCCGAGGAGCTGAGGGAGATGAAGCGCCGGAAAAGATGCCTGGAGAGCGGTTGGAGGATCAGCCGCTCCGAATCTGACCGAACACTGGTGAGGTCTCATATTAAGACCTACCTAGTGGCGATAAAAGCGGCAAAATCTAGCTATTTTTCTGCTCTTATCGCGTCATCAGATAACCGCCCAGCCACCCTGTTTAGAGTGACCCACTCCCTCCTCCATCTGGGAGTGCGGGATGATCCCTTGCAGGGTAGAGCTGACGATTTTGTCCAGTATCTGTATGATAAAATTGCTCAGATTCGGGAAGGCTTGGCCTCTGACTGAGTAAGTCCGGACGGGATGATTGAGGCAGGTCTTGAGAGTGTTACCTGGGAGGAGTTTGATCCTGTGGCTCCCGAGGACGTGGACAGGATTCTGGGACGGCTGAACGCGACCACATGTTTATTGGACCCATGTCCCTTCTGGCTGGTGCTGGCTTCCCGGGAGGTTAAACGAGGCTGGCTCCAGAGGATTATTAATGCTTCTTTGAGTGAGGGTGTCCTGCTGGCTGCCTTGAAAGAAGCGGTGGTGAGACCCCTCCTCAAGAAGCCCTCTCTGGATCCGGCTGTTTTGGCTAATTATCGTCCAGTCTCCAACCTTCGTTTTATTGTGAAGGTTGTTAAGAGTGTGGTGGCGCGGCAGCTTCCACAGTACCTGGATGAAGCTGTCTATTTAGATCTGCTCCAGTCCGGCTTCAGGCCTGGGCACAGCATGGATACGGAATTGATCGCATTGATGGATGATCTCTGGAGGGCTCGGGATAGGGGTTGTTCCTCTATCCTGGTCCTGTTAGATCTCTCAGTGGCTTTTGATACTATCGACCATGGTATCATGTTGTGCCGGTTGGAGGGGTTGGGGGTAGGGGGCACTGTTTTGCAGTGGTTCTCCTATCTCTCTGACCGGTCATAATCTGTGTTGGCAGGGGGGCAGCGATCGACCCTGAGGCACCTTGTTTGTGGGATGCTGCAAGGGTCGATCCTCTCGTCCCTTCGGTTCAACATTTATGTAAAGCTGCTGGGTGAGATCATCTGTGGCTTTGGGGTGGATTTCCATCAGTACGCTGATAACACCCAGCTGTACATCTCCACCCCAGGCCATCGCAACGATGCTCTTGAAGTGATGTCCCGGTGCCTGGAGGCCGTGTGGGCCTGGATGGGGAGAAACAGGCTCCGACTCAACCCTTCCAAGACCGAGTGGCTGTGGCTTCCGGCATCCCGATATAGCCAACTGGTGCCATCGCTGGTTATTGGGGGTGAGTCATTAGCCCCCAGGGAGAGGGCTCACAACTTGGGCATCCTCCTGGATGCACGGCTGTCTTTAGAAGAGCATATGACGGCCGTGGCCAGGGGGGCTTTTTATCAGGTTCGCCTTATACGCCAGTTGCGTCCCTTTATGGATCGGGATTCCCTATGCATGGTCACTCAAGCACTTGTCACCTCCCGCCTGGACTACTGCAATGCTCTCTTCATGGGGCTCCCCTTGGGGTGCACCCGGAGGCTCCAACTGGTCCATAATGCGGCCGCGCGGGGGATTATGGGAGCAACAGGGCGCTCCCATGTGACACCTCTCCTGCGTGAGCTGCACTGGCTCCCGGTGGTCTTCCAGGTGCGCTTCAAGGTGTTGGTGACCAACCTTTAAAGTGTTCCATGGCTTAGGGCCTGGATATTTACGAGACTGCCTTCTGCCACCAATTGCCTCCCACCGGCCAGTACGCTCGCACAAAGAGGGCCTCCTCAGGGTGCCATCAGTCAGACAATGTCGGCTGGCGACCCCCAGGGGAAGAGCCTTCTCTGTGGCGGCACCCACCTTCTGGAACGACCTACCCCCAGAGATACGCACGATACCGGACCTCCGGACTGTTCGTCGGGCCCTTAAAACTCACTTACCGTATTTTCCGGCGTATAAGACAACCCCCGACTTTTCCTGTTAAAATATAGGGTTTGGGCTATACTCGCCATATAAGACTACCCCTCTTCCAACACACACCAAATAAAAATTAAAAAACATCAACTGGCTCACCCACAATGTAAAAGCAGCTGTGCTAGACCCAAGATGGCCCCTGCAACAAGCAGGAACCTCACACAGCCACAAAAAGCCCAAAAACCCAACTTCCACACTTTGCACACACAAAATTCCACATACAGCTTTGTGAGATTTTGTGTGTTTGTGTAGTTAGAGTGAAACACTACAGAAACACACTAAATCTCAGAAAGCTGCACAAATATTATTTTATTTTATTTTTATTTTTATATGAAAGCTAAATTTAAAACTTCCTAAACTTTAAATGGCTAGGTCTAAAAAAGAACAACTAAAAAACCCCCCAATTAACTATTTTTTTTAAAGCTCCCAAAGGGGAAAAAAACTTACCCAATAGAACAGGGGTCTCCAACCTTGGCAACTTTAAGACTTGTAGACTTCAACTCCCAGAATTCCTCAGCCAGCTTTGTTTTGCTGGCTGAGGAATTCTGGGAATTGAAGTCCACAACTCCCTGCCTGCTTGATTGCAGGCAGAGAGTTTTTGCTGATGGAATGGATTCAGGTAAGCGAAGCAAGGCAAGCATTGCGATTAGCAGCTAAGGTAAGCAAGCTGGAGGGGGAAAACTTTTCTTTTTACATGGCTCTGGCGATCCCAGGTGAGTTGCCTGATTAGCAGGCAATTCAGCTGGGATCGTCAGAGCTTGGATCGTCAGAGCCATTTAAGGCTCGTCAGAGCCTTTCGGGCTGGTCTGCCTGGTTACAGGAGAATGACACCCGGCGTATAAGACGACCCCCGACTTTTGAGAAGATTTTCATGTGTTAAAAAGTCGTCTTATATACCATAAAATACGGTATTTCATCTAGCCGGGCTGGTTTGATCCCATCCTTTGGTTTTAATTTGAAATTAATTTTAACTGGGTTGTTTTAAATTGTGGGCCGACATTATTTAATATCTTTTAAACTGTTTTAATTTTTGTATGCTGTGTTTTTACTTTGGCTGTCCACCGCCCTGAGTCCTGCTGGAGAAGGGCGGTATAAAAATAAAATAAAATAAATAAATAAATAAATCTGTGAGCAGAATAATGTTTATGTAGAAGTATATTTATTATTATATTCTGTAATTTAAAGAAATATTTATTTCTGCAATTTTTCCTAATTCTAGAAAGGCGTATAGTTAATGTTTTATTATGTTTTTGGTATTGTTGAAATAAAACTTGAAAATTATATCCTGAATTACTGTATCTCTTGGATAAGAGTGCAGATTCTCCTCTGCTATGAAAAATATATTTTTATGCAATAGAAGTGAAGTTTCAAGCATTGTTTTAAGATTTATAGCACCATACTTGTATATATTTGAGCAAATATACTGTATTAGTCATACCAAAATGATTGTTACTTTAAACCAAGATTTGTTTTTATTTTGCCTATCAAAGTACATATTTCTTGGTTTACTTTATATATTCTTTATATGTTCTATTTTGATCAATTCGTTATGATTTCACTTAGAAATTAGTCTGCTAAAAAGAATGCAGTAGAATTAATGACATTCCCATTTTCTATTTATTTGCCTGTAATTTTTCTTTAGAGAAATTTGCCTTTTCCTCTTTATCTTTCAAATCCTGACATTTAGTTTGTAGGTTCCTGCCCAGATAAACTTATCCTTTGCTTGTGTTACTCTGGTGCCACTCAATAAATCATGCGACATCTGTGTCATGGACTGAGTTGCTTACTTCTTTTTTTTTCCTTTTTGACATTTTCTTTCTTGTTTGTTTGCTAGTTTATTTTTTTGTTTCAGTATTTCTCTAGGGATCAACAGATTGAATACATCCCCAAATCAAGCTATGATTTGACTCCCAGGGTCAGTTTTGTGATGTGTGAAAGTTGTTTGCCCTCAGAGAGACAAAGAAAATTAGTTGTGGATTAATCTGCTTTGACTCCTTCAAAGCAAATACTTAAATCCAATTGTGTTTCTCTTGGGGCACTGTTTTACTAAACCACAAATTATACTATTCTTTCTTAGAAAAATGTGATAATCATTCTTTCAAGCTGGTGTTATGTATAAAAATCTTGACTGCATCACCCTTTTATTGGCTTTAGGCATGACAAACAAGCCATGCTGGCTGCATGCAAATCACTCATGCATAGTCTTTATACTGTCTGAAAGGGAATTTGTTCATATGTTCTGTACTGCTCTTCATTCGGAGTTTTTGTAAACAAGCCCCATCACTGCCATCTGGGATGAGAAACTAACTCTGCACTTCGTTTTGCCTTACTGGCTTGTCATCTCTGCATCCAGTCTGACAATACTAGGAATAGCCACATTTCTTTTTTCTTTTTTTTTTTTAAAGAGAAGTTTTAGAAAGAAATCATTTGGCACACACATGAACGTTGACATAATGTTTACAATGCAAGATTAACAACCGCACGTTATATATTGCTACTTAATTATGGCATTTTTTTTTAATGTGCTCAAGGAAGTAAGAGAAAGTAGCAGTTTTTCCTGGTCAGACAAAGGCTTGTGGGTATTTGGACTGCATCACTGGGAAAATCCCGGCTTGGGAGGCCTCTGAAAAGTATTCAAGGAGTAGATGGAGTAAATGGCACAGAAAAAGTTTGTGGATATGGGTGCATTTGTGCATGTACATGCGCAAAATATAATATATGCAAGATAACATGGGAAAGCAAGAAGCTTCATCAAAACAGAACTTGCCTCTACTAAGGCTTAAGATGTTTCCATGCTTTCACCTGGCTAATCCCCAGGGAACTGAAAGAATACACATGCTTGCTATCCTGACCCTCTTCTGCTCAGAATTCGAATATCAGAATATGAACATAGACACACACACACACACACACACACACACACACACACACACACCTCTGTCTATCATATATTCTGGTTGCCATAAGACATTCTGTGGGGATCACATTAGGGCAGTTGTGTGAAATTTCTGCTCTTTAGTTGCTGGCTATCACTCTGCTAAAAAGAAGGGACGGTAGAAATTATAATTTCTTAGCATCAAGCAGGGGATTGAACTAGATGACCTCTAAAGTTCTTCCTATCTCTGTGATTCTATGAATAGATCCGCATAGACAAGTCAGGTGCCTGGAAATTGCCTGTGAAAGCAGGAGAGATCTACCCTTATGTGTATGTATGAGCAGTCATCTAAGAGATTGAGAAACAAAGTCATGATTCTCAGTTCCCCATCTGTACAGATACAGAACGGGATAAAGTAAAAATCTATGAAAGGTTGTTTCATCACATTGAAGCCCATGTACTTCTAAGTGGACAAACATACTTGTGTTATTTGTAATAATAATGACAAAATAGGAGCTTTGAAAGACACTTCATTCTATTTTTCATTGTAACTTGTATGGGTAGCATGGTAATTGTAGAGGAAGTATAGCTTCCAAATTGCATGCTTCCAAAATATATACTCTTATATAATTACGCTGAGGTTCTATCACACAAGCTAATGGCAATAACACTGGGGTATTAATGGAGCCTAATCCTACTTGGGAGGAATACATACTTGCTCCCTGGTTTTTTAACCCTTATATTAATGACATTATTGAGGTTTTTGCCAATCCAGAGTTTCCTCTTCCGTTTTCTGACAGTTGTAATGTCTCTTCTTATTTATGCAATTGATACAGCCATTCCCTCTATTTCCCTCTATTATCTTAGAGCATCATTGGTCTATTGTAATAGAGAACACCTGGAAATACACCACTCAAAAACTAAAGATCTGGCATTTTCAATATAACACTTCAACCCTTGGCTAGATGGATGATAAATGAAAGAAGTATTAATCAAATCTTGGTTTTAGATGTCTTTCAAACATTTAGATACTAATTTTCAATATTCTACCTGCTGGGCAAGCAAGAGAATCTATATATAAAAAAGCCAAATACCACTCACTTATCACGAAATCTCCAGAAAGGTAAAGCCTACAAACTTGAAATTTGGTACGTATTTTCCTCTTGGCTTCTAGGTGCTTACTAAGAAAGGGGTCTTCGAAATGACCATTAGATCATTAGTATTTCATATACAGTATTATATTCACACGCTAAGGAGTTAGACATTCTACTCCCCCTCCCCACCTGAAAAGAACTCTGCTCCAACTGCCAGCTACCTTATATTAACACACTCTGATGCTATCCCTTCACTAAACTGGGTGTGGGCAGTGCGTGACTCATCGTGCCTGCGGGCTGGGACAGTCTACTCTCCCTCTGTTGTGACCGAGGCCCAAATAGTGATTATCAAACGCAATTTAGTCCTGAACGAACTTATTTTATTAAAACAGCTGAGAATTAATTCATTCTCAGCTTAGTCCAAAACAAGTTCTTCATAACCAGTCCGTCGGCCTTATCACCAACCTTTGATGTCTTTGGCCACTTGCCAAAGGCTTTTCTTGGCAAAACCCCCACAAAGTTCAAGAAATGCTGACAAGAAGCACTGGAATCAACGTTGCTTTTCTACAAAGAACCCAATGGCTCGTTGCTGCTCTTTTAAGCCTTATGGGAGTGGCCAATCAGCTTCTGGCCTTACTCCCGAGTTGTCCTTTTTTCTTCAGCTGCTCTTGCCTTCTGGCAGCTCTTGGCATGTGTGCACTAGGAACAGGCTCCTCCTGTTCCTTTGCCTCTCTTCTGTCTGCCTCTGGAGGCTCCGGAGTCTGCACATCGCTCCCAGATGGCCTTGGCCCCATCTCTGCCTCCGACGCAAAGCCCTCATCCGGGCCTTCCCCTGACTCCAGGACTGGCCCATTGTCCTCCCCAGCCTCCTCACTGTCCAACTCCACTGCCAGGTCTGCAGGCTGCTGGCAGACCACAACACCCTCCCCCTCTGTTCCAACTGCCAGTTGCCTTATATTAACATGCTCTGATGCTACGGAGTTACACATTCTACATTAAGTTTCAGGCTTTAAGTGTCAATTTATCATGCCCCATCACAGAGTTTTGTAGCGAAGCACAGGCAACCAGCTAGTTATCCATAAGTGCTTCCAAAGTGTCTCTGGCACATCCTAAATATACAAGCTCATGTAGAAATAATTTGATCCAAGCTGCCATTAAATTATTCAAGGTTGAAGTTATAGATTGGTTGCTCTGTGAAAGTCAGGTATATTTCTATAAGAAGATTGAAATTTTTGACTTTGTATGATCTAAATACCTAAAAGTATAGCAAACACCTTTGTCTGACATATAATGCCTTAATGCGACTAGAATTCGGCTGTGGTAGAGAGTAAGGAAGATGTTATGGTCCGCCAGCAGCCTGCGGAGCTGGCAGCGGAGTCGGACAATGATGAGGCTGAGGAAAAACATGGGCCAGTCCTGGAGGCTGGGGAAGGTCCGGATGAGGGCTCTGCATCAGAGGCAGAGATGTGGCCAGGGCCATTGGGGAGTGAGGTGCGGACTCCAGAGCCTCCAGAGACTGATAGGAGTGAGGCAGAGGAACAGGAGGAGCCTGTTCCTAATGCACGCATGAGAAGAGCTGCCAGAAGGCAAGAGAAGCTCAAGCAAAGAGGACAACTCGGAGGTAGGGCCGAGAGATGATTGCCCCCTCCCATAAGGCTTAAAATAGACCAGCAACGGTGGTTGGACTTTCCCGGAAAACAACATTGGTAGCTTTGTCGTCTTCTTAGTCTATGTCTTGTATTTATTTTTGTATCCGTGACTTCTGAACGTTTGCCAAGAAAGGCCTTTGGCAGTTTGCCTAATTGGACCAAGGTTTGCGATAGGACTGAGGAATTTGTGTTGGGAGGAATTTGTTTTAATTTAGTTGAACGATGCTCGGAATGAAGTAATTCTCAGCTGTTCGAATAAAGTTTGTTTTTTCACTGACTGATTTTCCTACTACTTACTTGGGCCTGGATCACAACAGAAGATGACTTTATCAGAGATATACAAAATCCATTATAGGATGACGAGAAGCAAAAAAAAAATCTTAGTTTTAGCCATTCTGATGAGATGTTTTCTTGGTCTGGTCTATCTAGTGGGTTTGAGAGATGAATATATTTTGAGGCCAGTGTAAGAGAGTTCAGGTCTTTGGCAAAGCAAATCCTTTGGAGGATTACTTTGATTCCTCTTACCCCAATTGATAGATTTAAATCCAACCATGAAGGCCGAGAGACAAATCTGATATATTGTGTTCTATCAATACCAGCCTCACTTATGGCTTTAATTAAACATTAGTTTTATTAAAGCAATGGGTCTAGGATTTCAGTATTCAATTGGATTTCCCAACATTTCCCTCCTGTATTTTGGTAGAATTACCCAATTCTCCTGGACTTTCCCTATTTATTTCTGTGGGATAATGTATAAGGTAAAGGTTCCCCTTGCACATATGTCCTACTTGTTCCCAACTCTAGGGGGCGGTGCTCATCTCAAAGCTGTTTCAAAGCTGAAGAGCCAGCACTGTCCAAAGACATCTCCATGGTTATGTGGCCAGCATGACTAAACACCAAAGGCGCACGGAACGCTGTTACCTTCCCACCAAATGTGATCCCTATTTTTCTACTTGCATTTTTTATGTGCTTTCGAACTGCTAGGTTGGCAGAAGCTGGGACAAGTAATGGGAGCTCACCCCGTTACGCACTAGGGATTCGAACCACTGAACTGCCAACATTTTGATCGACAAGCTCAGTGTCTTAGCCACTGAGCAACCATGTCCCCTTCTATACTCCATAATGTATACTCCACATGAAAAGCCTTTTTTCTTTTGACCTGAATCAATGTGCTACAGATTCTCTTATGGATATGGATATAATTCACTATATCTGAAGCCACGAATTTATTTTACTTACAATTTAAACAACCAAATCACCACACTGCAAAAATGGACTTCCCTTCAAAAAGGAGAGCATGAAAACCATGGTTTCTGAAATTCTGTCTGGTCCTTTATAATAGGTCTGTTCAGGAGAGAGGAATGGCTTAGAATGGAGTAGTCAGCAACATTTTAAGTAGCTGGACAGCTTCCTCCCCTGTAGAGATGCCTTCAGGGATATTTTTCTGATTTTTTTCCTCTATATCTCCCTAGCCCATTTTCAGACTCGGTCATTCTTTTGCTAGCTTATCCTGCTAAAGGAAATTCACTCCCATTCTATTCAGTTTATCTTGGTGAAAAGGGTGGTTCCTAGACCTGTTTACCTGATTTCTTCCCAACAAGCCTGTTCGCGTGGAAACACTAGACTGGAAGAAAGCTTCGCTTAATGAAATTTTACAACTGCTTCCAATAATTATGTCTGGGTGGCAACGGTTTCAACTTTTGAAATATGCCAGAACACTCTCAAACCTCTCATTCTAGGCAGCAATGAGGGCATCTGCCAAACAGCATGTCAGAGCTTCAGGGAAAAAATGTTCTCTCTGAAACTGCATGGGTCCATCAGGTACCTGGGACAGGATGGTGAGGGCAGCTGCTGAGAACTCTAGGGCCAATAGAATCTGCCCATGGCAGGGAACTGATGCTTAATCCCTACCCACATCCCACCCCCAAAACAGAGTTCATCTTAAAAGCTGGACTCAATTATTTATAGACCTTTTCTGCTTACCCAGAAATAAATGCAAAGTCATTTTATTTGCAATTGCCTGTCTCCATGATGGTTCATTTGACCCTCCATTGGTTGCTGTGTGTGCATTAGAAGCCCTTTCTCTTTGAGTTCAAAACTGTTTCTATCCCCCACTTTGTTTTGGCTTCATGATGTCCCTGTGTAGAAAAAAATGATTGGTTTGCCTTCTAGTATATAGTTGGAATCATACAATAATTCTTGTGTTCACTAAATGGCATGGAAAAAGAAAAAAACACAGGCATGCAAGCACCATCTGGTAGGCAGTGTCTTAGCCACAGCCAAGTAACACCACTTCCAGTGACATAGCAAACTGCCTTTCCCCTTACCTGCCCCCCAATTCCTAGAAGCTAGGATACCCGTTGAAGCCCATAAGCAGAGCTCTGAAAATGAGTGTGTTATCCTCTCGCTCTCCCTTACCTCCAACACTTTTTACTGTGTTTCAGAAATACAGTACGGTACAATACAATACAATTTCCAATGGGTGGTTAGGAAAATGTATCCGCTATATGCCTTTTTAAGGAACTATCTTGTATCATGCAAACTTCTGTGAATACAGCTATTCTTCGACTTACGACCATAATTGAGCCAAAAATTTAGGTTGTAATGTAAGACATTTGTTAAGTGAATTTTGCCTCATTTTATGACCATTCTTGCCACAATTGTTAAGTGAATCACTACAGTTGTTAAGTTAGTAACATGGTTGTTAAGTGAATCTGGATTCCCCATTGACTTTGCTTGTCAGGAGGTCACAAAAGGTGATCACATGACCTTGGGACACAGCAACAGTTTGTGTTGGCAGGGGGGCAGAGGTCGACCTCGAGGCCTCTCATCTGTGGAGTGCCGCAGGGATCGGTCCTCTCGCCCCTTCTGTTCAACATTTATGTGAAGCCGCTGGGCGAGATCATCCGTGGCTTCGGGGTGAGATACCATCAGTACGCTGATGACACCCAGCTGTACATCTCCGCCCCAGGCCACCCCAACGATGCCCTTGAAGTGATGTCTCAGTGCCTGGAGGCTGTGCGGATCTGGATGGGGAGGAACAGGCTCAAGCTCAACCCTTACAAGACTGAGTGGCTGTGGCTCCCGGCATCCCGATATAGTCAGTTGACTCCATCACTGACTATTGGGGGTGAGTCCTTGGCCCCCACAGAAAGACTCGCAATCTGGGAGTCCTCCTGGATATGCAGCTGTCCTTGGAGGAACATCTGACGGCTGTAACCAGGGGGACCTTTTATCAGGTTCGCCTGATTCGCCAATTGCGGCCCTTTCTTGATCAGGATTCCCTGTGCACAGTCACTCACGCCCTCCTCACTTCTTGCCTTGACTACTGCAATGCTCTCTACATGGGGCTCCCCTTGAGGGGCACCCGGAAGCTCCAGCTGGTCCAGAACGCAGCAGCGCGGGTAGTGATGGGAGCAGCATGGCGCTCCCATGTAACACCACTCCTGTGCGAGCTGCACTGGCTCCCAGTGGTCTTCCGGGTGCACTTCAAGGTGTTGGTTATCACCTTTAAAGCGCTCCATGGCATAGGGCCTAGCTATCTTCGAGACCGCCTGCTGCTACCGATGACCTCCCAGTGACCCGTGCGCTCCCACAGAGAGGGCCTCCTCAGGGTGCCATCAGCCAAACAATGTAGGCTGGTGACCCCCAGGGGGAGAGCCTTCTCTGTGGGGGCACCTACCCTCTGGAATCAGCTGCCCCCAGAGATAAGGAGAATCCAAGACCTCAGTGCCTTCCGCCGTGCCCTTAAAACCCACTTTTTCCAGCAAGCCGGGCTGGCTTAGGAAGAAATTTTTTTAAATTTTTAAATGTTTAATTGGTTTGTGGTTTTTTAAATTTTGGGCCAAATTTATATAGATTTTAATTGTTTTTAATATTTGTATTTCATGTTTTTAATTCTGGTTGTGCACCGCCCTGAGTCCTCAGGGAGAAGGGCGGTATATAAATTGAAAAATAAATAAATAAATAAAATAAATAAATATGAGGCAGTTGCCAAGCATCTGAATTTTGATCATGCGACCATGGGGATGCTGCAAATGTTGTAACTGTGAAAAACAGTCATAAGTCACTTCTTTCAGTGTCATTGTAACTTTGAATGGTCACTAAATGCTGTAAGTCAAGGACTACCTGTATATTATGTTCAAAAACACTAAATGGGGAATTAAACCTGTTTATTGTTTTCAATTAATGTCACTAATACTATTTTCTGGAAATGCAGTATTATAAAATGAAACAAAAGGCGTTATATGTAAAATTGGTTTATTATTTTTCATTGAGGCGTAGAAACAATTTTGTCAAACTGAATACATTAAAATAAATCAAAATTCTAGTTTATCATAATTGAGCTACCTACTGAAACATAGTGCAGCTCAAGTGCTTCTCCAATTTGAGTAATATTATAGGTATATAAAATGTATTCGGTAAAAGTAATGGAAATGTGACTAGGAGATGTTTTTAATGGAAGAAACAATGAAAACATTACTTGCTGATACACAAGTTACCAAATTACTCATTGATTTTTTTTCAATTGAAAAGATGCAGAAATGCCTTTTAAAAACACATATGTATATGCTGAATTTTATACAATTCAGTCCCCAAGTATTTCTCAAATGTTAGGATGGAAGGCACAAAAATGCTAAAATAAATTGAAAGGTGCCAGTGTATTTTCATCAGCAGCTTTGAAAAAAAAATCTGTTTCTGCTTCTTCATTTCTTTTTTCAAATGGTCATACTCTGGCTGTAATCATTTCTTTGAATGCGATGTCTACCACAAGTATTCTCTTGAAGAAAAAAGGTTTATCTCAAAATGTGTCTGGATTGAGATTTTTGTAATAAACATACCCCTTACTCCTTCTGTGTGTCCTGCTGTTTCTCTTCATCGTATCTTTTTTTTATGAAAATGATTTTATAAATAAAGCAGCATAGTGAAATTAAGGCTCATAAGCTTTTTACCCAACACTGTTCCTTTAGTTTACCATTTAGTTCAGTTTTACAAATATAATTGTCTCCACATTAGCACTTTTAGAAGGTTGGTGAAGAGTGGTTTCTGTTTATTCATTGTATATACTAAAGTGCTGCCACTTTTATATTCCAAGGAAAAGTCATACTTGCTTTTTTCCCCCTTTTTTGTCACATGCCATTTCAACTTTGAAAATGTTACTCTAACTTATCTTGCTGTTGTGAAATCCTAATCATATTGCTCCTTATTATGTGTCTCTTTTGGATATTATGTATAATTATCTGCAAAAAAAATCCAAATTCCCACTCAGAGTAATATTCTCGTCATTTCATTTTTTTCCTAAGCATCTGATATTACTATCTTCATGAACTAATCTTAGTCATACAGATAATAGTTTTATTATCTGCAAAGCTGTCTGAAGGGGATGACCAGGCTGAGCCTGAGGGAAGGGTCTAATGTGTCATCAGTCTCGAGTCCCTTTCCACGCATAAGAGATCTAAGTTCAGCCCACCTTGAATTCCATTGACTCTTTTTTATTATTATTATTATTAATTTTTTTATTTTAAACACAAACATACAACGTAAATACATATAAAAACATGTACATAATGCACACATGAAGAAACAAGAAGAAACTATCCTAAGAAGCTATCCTATCGGTGGTTGTTTACTCATTTACTTGTTATTTCTTTATTTAAAAGTTTGCATTTCTGCTTATTTGTGTCTTAGCATAGTTGTGCTTTTCTAAGCATAGTTTTCTGCAAGTTGTACCAACTATTCGCAACTACCATCCTACTATTTCCCTCATGTGCCACTTTCTGTACTCCCATTTAATTTTTCCTAAAATTTTATTTTACTGGCCCTATCTTTTCCTCCAAACATGAGTACCATCTTTGCCATACTATATAATAATCGGTATCTTCCTTTTCTTGAAGCTCTTTAGTGAGTCTATCCATTTCTGCACATTCAGTTATCTTTGTGATTATTTTTGCTTCTGTTGGTAGTTCCATAGTAATTCCATTGACTCTTATCTTCCGGTAATTTGCTTTGACTGTTAGTAGTTCAGATTAATGTCAAGCACAAGAAATCAGGAAATCCAGGTTGTTAAAATGAATATAAAGGTTTATTGCAAACTTAAGCTCTCTACAAGAATCTGAATTACTAATGGTCAAAGTAAATTGGCAGTAGATAAAAGTCAATGGAATTGAAGGCATGCTAGACTTAGTTCTCTTCCTTCTGGGCATGAAGGGACTTGAGGCTGATGACACGTTTGACCCCTCCATCAGGTTCAGCCCAGGTGAAATTCAAATTCTTTTACTATCAGTTCTGTGGGTGTGGCTTGGTGGGCATGCTGTGGCTTGGTGGGCATGGCTTGGTTGGCGTGTCAGGGGAAGGATACTGCAAAGTCTCCATTCCCACCCCACTCTAGGGGAAGGCTACTGCAAAATCCTCATTCCCTCTCCACTCCTGGAGGAAGGATATTGCAAAAACTCCATTCCCATCCCACTCTGAGGCCAGCAAGAGGTGGTATTTGCCGGTTCTCTGAACTACTCAAAATGCTACCGGTTCTCCAGAACCTGTCAGAACCTGCTGAATTTCACCCCTGGTTCAGCCTTATCTTATATTATATTTGTCACTAACTGCACTGCACTGAAATAGAAAGATCTTAGTTCAACAATTATAGGAAGTCCCTGACTTATAAGCATTCATTTAGTGACCGTTCAAAATTGCAACCACACTGAAAAAAAATGACTTATGACCATTTTTCACACTTACGACCATTGCAGCATCCGTTTGGTCATGAAATCAAAATTTGGACATTTGACAACTGGTTTATATTTATGAAGGTTGCAGTGATCCTCTTTTGCAACCTTTTGACAAGTAAAGTCAATGGCGAAGCCAGATTCACTTAACAACTGTGTTACTAACTTAACAACTGCATTTATTCACTTAACAACTATGGAATAAAGGTTGTAAAATGGGGCAAAGCTCACTTAACAACTGTCCTGTTTAGCAATAGAAATTTTGGCTCAATTGTTGTTGTAAATCAAGGATTATCTCTATGATGGGTTGGTATAGGCAGGAATAGGCATGCTCTTTCTTCGCCCTTTCCCCCCCTCATCTTTTACTCCTTTGGCTTTGGCAGAGTTTCTCATTCTATGATTTTCTGTGATTTCCAAATTGAGAATAGGAACTTTAACCTGCTTAAGAACTTTATACAATCGGAACATATGTGAGGGAAGTAAGGAGGGTATGTGGACACAGTCCAACTCAATAATTTAAACTATCCCAATATTATCTTCCAAATGTATTACAAACACAGTTTGCCAAATATTGGGATTCATAAATCAGTTTGGTCTAGTTGGTTAAGGCTTCAATGATTTCTAGTTCCACTTTAGCCATGAGAGCCAAAGCTCACCCAACCTCTCTCAGCCCAACACAGGGTTGTTGTGGTGAGGAAAATAGGAAGAGAAAATATGTCGGATATGTGCGCAGCCTTGAGTATTTGTGTATTTGTAACAAAAACAATGGTGGGTTATAGATAGAGATATAAAATAATCCATTGCATGTGAAATAAAACATTCTAGTGAAGTCTATAAACAACCATGAGTTGTCACATTTTAGCTTGTGGCTGGATATACTCATGTTGTTATTATAATAGGATTTATTTGTTTTTGGCTAATTGTAGTTTTAAGTAGTAACACAGACACTCAGAGTGTTCTAAAAATGAAATATAAAATATTAGGTTAGTGTCTTATAATACCCTAATGTAAAAATTCATTTGATGATGTTTTATAATAACTTTGATTTATCTTTTTTTTTTTGGACCCCAGTCCAAATCCTTGTAAGTATACAGGAAATTATAAATTATTCCGTATTTTATCAGTGATGCAAAATAGCTTACCATGACATATGGAAATAGGACAAAGGTCCTTCAACTGAACTTCAGTTTTTGTGACAATTTTGACGT
Organism: Pantherophis guttatus; assembly: GCF_059756535.1. Lineage (NCBI taxonomy): Eukaryota > Metazoa > Chordata > Lepidosauria > Squamata > Colubridae > Pantherophis > Pantherophis guttatus. The sequence continues at coordinate 168,105,666 of NC_142065.1, read as the reverse complement.
TAGAATGGAATGTAAATATTTAGACCATTCTTTTAAAAATAAATGATTATTTTTTCAAATAAACATATTGATCTGTCATTTTAGAATTCTTAAAGAAATAAGTGAATACTGACCCTAGTTCTCTGACTTCAGTTTTCTCAAATGGACTCTATAACTTTTCATAGGAAATGCGAATGGTTAATGCCTACAATTCTATCCATTACAATATTTGAAACTGGGTCCAACTGCCTAGAAAAGTTTAAAAGGATATAAGAGGGAGCGAGGCCAGATGACAGATAGCAGTCTGGTAAATCTGTTTGTTATAAATGGATCATGGCAGCTTTTTGTGAATGAGTAAATTCCCCCTGCAGCAGTCACTTTGCTCGGAACATTTTCTCAAAATGGAAAGCTTGAGTGATAGAAAATGCTTCAGAAGATTCACTTTTTTATATAATGGCTATCCAGATGTATAAAATGGGAGGGACGAGCAAGTGTCAGCATATGGCCTTTATAGCCATAGTATTCAAGCCCCTCAGGATCGGCCGTCAAAATTTAGCAAAAATTTGCTTTTAAGCCTTGCCGTGCTTATCCTTTAAAAAAAATAAAGCATAGGAGAAATAGCTAAGCCACGATAGATTTAATGTAATAGTTTAAATTAAAACCTCAAAAATGTGAAAATACATCCCCACTACCACCATTTGGCCCTAGTCCCCCAGTGATATCACATATAGCACTATATCATTTCAGACCTAGGTATGGCCTCTGTAATACTGTCACATTTTGAATATTGATTGCACTGGGTCCTGAGTTTTGCAGTTCAGGTGAGATTTTGTAGCAAGGTGTTAAGTTAGGTTTGTTGGCATATCTTGAACTCTTCTTTGCCTGTCACAAAGTTTTTACTTAGCAATTGACTAAAAATGCCCTTTGAGAGAAATCAGTTAACTCTATCTGAGTCTCCAATTTAAGCAAAGTATGGAATTGCTCCAAAATAATTTATTTAAATCTCAGCAAGGGCCTGGAGGTAAATCATCAACAATCAGTTCCTACAGGTATCAAAGGCAGTTAAAACTTCTAACAAAACCAATATGGACATTTGAATCTTATCCAATATCAGCAGGGGCTCATCATCTAACAAAACCAGAGCAGTCTACATCTGTTCTTTATGAGAGTAATAATGTAAATGGAGACAACCCCATCTCTCTTTTTGGTCAACAATGTGTAGCTTTGTTAAATACAAAGTGTAGTGAACATTAGAAATTGGAATGTATAAAAAGTGAACAAGCAGCAGTTTATGTCCCAATCAAGCAAAATGGAATGACAGTGGGGCTTTTTTTTTTCTTTACACGGACTCATGGAACATTACCTCTTTTTGATAGAAAAGAATACTTGATCTTGAGCATACAAGCAGATTATAGAAATACTTTTCTTCTATACTGCATACATTTACACTCTTAATTGGGAATACTGATTAAGAATTATCACCCAATGTTCCCAAAGCCACCCCATACTTCTTTTGAGACAGCATCATCTGATTTTATTGGTCTGATTTCTCCCACTTTATTGTGAAGAACAGAAGTCTCGTCTTTTTGATTCAAGTTCATATTTTTAAGTTTCTTCCTTGCGTTACAGCTTAAGCTGGGACAAGAACTGTTTGTCGTGAAAGGATCTTGGTATCTCTATAATAGCCACATTTGGGAAATGCTTCCAAGAGCATACAAAAGAATAATATATTTCAAAGCTTTCCCGAGCCTTGTGGCATGATGTGTAGAGGGTAGAATTTTAGTTTTGCTTTTAATGAAATCTGCAGACTGATGCAGGTATTGATTACTAGCCATAATTAGGAGGTGACACATGCTAATGAGATTGCACAGAACTAAAGTTTATATTTAAAATTTCTTCCCAGCAATTCCCCTGCTAAATCTCCACAGTATTATTTTAAACATGAAATACATGATTTTCAGTTTCATGGGAGAATTGCCTACAAACTCAACAGCAGGAGCAAATCTGATATGCATCTGCTTTTGGACTGGCACACACCTCCTTACCTTTTAACAGATGAGCATTGCCACATCTGTCCACAGTGAATCGTATTTGCCTGACCTTGTGGCTTCTGTGCTCCCCAGCATGTATCAGTGCTTCTTTGATGATTGGAGGACCTCTTAATTGCCTGGGCTTACCTGGCATAACAATTGGAGTCCAAGATCAACCAGTCCCCCCCTCCCAGATTGAAATATACACAAAATAATAATGAGAATCATTAAGTGACATTGGGCAAACCATGATCCTTCGATCTCCTCAGAGAGGAAACTGCTTGGACAGAAGGAATACTGTACATGCACGTCTTGGTCTATTGAATGCAAGGGGAACATTGTACGCATAACAAACTTTCAGGGCACTGGGGTTTTTTTTCTGTTTGAAATGAAAGATACATTTGAACACTTTGTGAGCTTGACTATAATTTTAACTATTTAAAATATTCATAGACTGTTTTTTTGCAGTGTCCTCAAAATATAGTAGTCATAATAAAGAAAGAAACTGCAGAGCAATACAATAAGCAGCAGTTTAAGGTTCATTAGTATTTTAAAAGGGAGGGGGGGAAGGAAGAGATGGTAAAAAAGAATCCAAAAATGGATTCTTTTAGATAGAGAGAATTTCAGAGCTGGGGGTGCCGCAATATGCATCAAACCTTATCCCAGAAAAGGATGAGACTTGCTTAGACTTAAAGGATGAAGCTGCCTATACTTAATTTGCCAAGGAGTTCAAATAAGCATGTGCAGCTTTACCCTGCCGAGTATTAGTAATTTCACCATCTACTTAATTCTCTTCCAAATGTTCAACACATTTAACAATTGTTTTAGTAAATTCTACAATATCTCTGTAAAACAGACCACTGTGGTTTTTCCCATGTTGCAGATAAAGAACTGATTATGAGAGAATAGTGCCATGGTTAAAGGCTCCTTTACCCAACTTTGTGGCCAAGTTAAAATCTGACATGGGATTGTTTAGTCACACCTTCAGTTCTTTGCTACAGTCTATCTAAATACTAATAATGATTTACTACAGAGTAAAAAGAAATGTATATACAGTATATGCATTTAAGATTGTGCTTGACTTGGTTTATTGCAAAGCTGAATAGGCTTTATCAGAGGTTAACTGCTTGGGAAGCATTCTTTTGCAGACCACATCTCAAAGGATGAATGGAGTTTTAGCAAGCAATGGTTGAATAAATGCTTATATTTTGTCATTTTTTTCTCTTGTTCTGAGTCCTTTATTTGTTTTCTATAAATTTTGATTTCCCTTTTTTCCTCCTCTTCCTTTTTATTTGCAGAAAGTTAGTTTGAGTTTAGTTTTGAAATGTGGACTGTGTATATCTTAAGAACTACATCTTACCCATTTCTTATTTAGGGTATAGGAGAATCCATTAAATGAGGAAGGTTTCTTGCAGGTCTCCAAAGAGTTGTGCACAGGTATCCCAAAGAAAGGAACCAAAATAAATAGGGATGCCTTAACAGGTGCTTTTTCTGTGCACTGAGAGCCCATAGGAATTGTTAAACAGGATCTGAACTACAGTCCTTGTTATTTTATTTATTTTTATTTTTAAAATATGTGTGCTGCCCTTCAAAATCATACTTTTCCAGGGCCGCACATAATATACTGTAATCCCCAAGCAGCTTACAAGAAATTCTCACCATATGTAGAAGTAAATTTCACCAAAATTACCAAAACCTGTTTTAGAGGGAAACTGGATTAGATGGGTCCTGTTCTGTTCTGCATATATAGATTCGATGCTGTTTTGAGCTCAGTGAGATTTTTTTTTTCCCCTGGTAAATGTTCATGAGGTGGCAGCCTTAGGCATTTACTTTATGGACATTGTGGTGTTGATATGTTATTAATTTCAGAGTAATAAAATTCTTCTGAGATAGGGAAAAAAGCCAATAAATGTAACACAAAAATAATATACTTGGTTCTGCTCTATGAGTATTATACGTTTTGGGGTTTCCTTTTTATTTCCAAATGATCTGGAAGTTAGGTGTTTTAAATGATTTTTGTAAATAATGCAAGGTTTCATAAGATCCAATGCAGTATTTAGGCTATTTCCTTTGTTCTACTTCATATGTGATTGTTAACAATCAGGCAACAATTTGTGTCTGATTCTCACTGACCTGAGTAAAATTCCAGATGGCAGGAGAGTTGGACATGACCTTATGTTTGCAGCCCTTGTAGTTAACATTTGTACTAATCAATAGGTTCTTTATTAAGGATAAGGTTGTGAATTCCCTGTGTATACCGAGTAGAAAATATGTTCTTAGGTTGTCTTTATTTATACTGGTAATTCCTAAAATTTCACAAGGCTTTCAAAAATCAGCAACCACTGCTTGGCAGCATTCAATATTTTTGGTCTGCAGTTCATCACAGTATTGTTTCTAACCATTTCCTTTAATTCTAGTAATTGCTCCTAGATTCCAGAGAGCCCAAGATATGTTAACCTGGCTGCTTTTCCATAGCTAATATTTAATTTTGCTCATCATTTCATAAAATGTCATTTACCTTCTTTTCTGTTTATCTTACCTTCCTTCTCTTTAAAAACATATTCATTAAATATAGCTACTAGAATGAAGAAAAAAGAAAAAGCCACAGAGAACAACATAATCCATCCAAGAAAAATCCTTATAAAGGAGAGACAGTAATAGCTTTTCATAATAAAAAGGACTTATTAAAAGGATACTTTTTTTGTGGATGAAAAATGGATGTCATAAATACTTTATATCACACAGAGCTATGCTAACATTGTCTTCAAATGTTGATTGCCTACAATAACAGGTTTTTGGGGTTTTTTTTCATAAAGGACTGGGACTGGGTTTGGCTTCCTGTTCTTCCTATAGATATTCTTACCAGTTATAGGGAGAATCCTGATTAATTCCCCCTCCCCCTAAATATGGCTAAAGCAAATCACAAAGAAAGGGAGCAATTTACAAAGTTTGTCTTCCTTCTATAAACAAAGTGCCAGAGAAAATGAGCTGGTTTTGTAACCTCCGGTAGGTCTGGTTTTCATGCATATTTTCCAGACTTTCTCTTACAATCCCAGCAATATGAAATGTCAGCATGTCATTAATAGTAGATATATTTGATGCCAATGTTGTCCCTGTAGCTGGGAAAGTATTTTTTAGATAGCCGCAAAAGGTGGATGCCAGAGTTGCAATCCATGAATTTCGAAGATAAAAGAAGGGGTTGAGATGGCCTGATCAGGCATATTCGTAATGTTTTCTGTAAGTACATAAAGACTTTAATTTAAGATTTCCAAGGCTCCTGGTTTGGATGATTCATAACTGAAGTCCACTTTTCCTCAGGGATTAGGCACCAGAGTTTGTTTTTTGTTTTTCCAGCATAGCAACTGAATTTCATCATTCATTTTGTCATTTAGCGAAAGGAGACAGCTTCACCAAAAAGTAAAAAATGTGAAGTAAATGAAAGACATCTGTGTTTACTATATATTTTTTTAAACGTTTTTAAAAAAGCAGTGGTGTTAGGCTTTCTTTGAAGAGGGGAGGTGGAGGGAAACCCCATTTTATTAATAGCATTTAAACTGCTGTTTTTTTAAAAAAACATTTATTTGATGGCATGCATGTTTTAATGGATGTTTGAAGAATGCATTATGCCCAAAGTGTTCATAGAAGACTGATGCCTGGCAGTAATCCATTTCTTAACTTATGTACAACTGTGGAGTTATTAATGCTGGTCAGGTTATGTGCAAGGATTCAGGAAAATTCTTTATTCCTCATTGACTCCTGACAGTTATTGTACCTAGGAACTGGGTAACGTGTTCTGAAGTGAGCAATTATGGAAATGTTTACTTCACTGGCTGCATGTAAATGTGTGCAGAGAATGTACCAGAATTTTTCCTTGGGGGTATTTAATTCTCTCCAGGGCAATGAAAATCAAATGATTTCTTTTTTTTCCCCTCAAAGCTTTTTTTTAAGTGCTATAATGCAGCTGAATAATGATGAATGCAGTAGATGGGAAAGAAAGAGAATAAGAGAAGTACCAACAGATCAGGAAAACAAATTTTAAGGTAGAAGCTAAAACCAAAGCAGCTCAGGGGGGGTGGGGGGGGGAGAGATTGAAGGGAAGCTTACCCTGCTTCAAGTTCAGAGGAGAAAGCACATAAAATGGAGGTTCATATTCTGGAATGGCACAATATATGCAATTCATCTTTTCTTCTTATTATTTTTTTCCTTCTCCAGAGGGGCGAGCAATAGCCTCAGTATTGTTCACATTGAAGGGCATCCCATTAGCTCGTTAATTGAACTGCAGCATCCATGCTTGCTCTCCCTGAACTGTTGATGGGAGCAATCCCCATATGGATGCATATCCCTGAAATTTCTTGAAATGCAAGTGAATCTCATACAAATCAGAATTAAATGACTACCCTGGCTTAGGTATGTGCGCATGCGTGTGCACAAGCTGTTTCGCCACATTTGACATTACTGCAGCCATCAAGGGAAAGGAAAACCTTTGCTGGAAAAAAAAAAGTATGAATTGCAGCATTGTGCAAGGGTTGAATCGAATGTTATCCACCCTTTAACGCTGGTGATATGTTTATGTATAAGGAAGTACAACAATGAAATATTAGGCCTAGTTTGCCATGCATGGCACTCATCCTTCTCTCTATAATCTAGGAGAATAGGGATGGTGCCGGTTGTGTTTTGTGTATCAGTTGTGTGTTTCTGTTTTTCTTCATCTGTAAAAAGGGTCATCTTTGGGGAGGTTGCAGATTGTCTTACATGTGTTACATGTTTATAACTTGAGTGTCACATGGTTTTTGTACACAGTGGTTAGAATCCAGTACTGCAGGCTTCTTCTGCTGACTGCTGGCTGACTGCAGTTTGGCAGTTCATGTCTCACTGGCTCAAGGTAGACTCAGACTTCAATCCTG